>NC_079134.1:104162401-104470852 GCF_945859705.1 Episyrphus balteatus
TACTCAAATGCCAAAAAAAAACTCAATCAGTGTGTTTTTTTTTTTTTAATTCAAAAATTAATTCTTTTCTGAAATTGAAACTCATTAAAAAATAGAAATGGATGCATTAAAGCGGTGGAATTATTTATTATCATCATCTTCTTCGTCGTCGTCCTCATAATTATAATTTTTCAACTTTAATACCATGTCATTCGTTTGCCAGAAAAAAAATTAATTCAAATTTTTGACATTCAAAATTGTACACAAACGCAAAAAAACAGAATTGAGTGGAAGCGATTCAAACCGTTTTATTGGATTTCAGAAAGAGTGAATCCTCGAGTGAAACCAATCGAAAACGACCAGGTCTACCAGATACCAGATCATTAAATTATTGTTGTATTATTTAATACGTAAATGGTTTTGATTTAAAATATCTCGTTGTCGTTTTTTTGTGCAAAATCTAAATAAACCTATACTCTGTCCGATAAAAATTGGCAGTACAACCCTTATGGGAGAGCTTTTTCAAAATCAGTGGGACCTAACGACTGTCCAAAAGCAATTCACGAAAAATATGCCAATGAAACACACAAGAAAACCACACCATGGCATTGTTGTTGTAATTTCTTTATTAAGCGAAGTATATGTTCCTATGACCGATCTGCCACACTCAATCATAAAAGTGTTTTTATTAAAGTATTCACAATACATAAGAGTTAATATTGGTAAATTTCCTTCATAAACTACTCCATTTTCTATTATTTTTCTGAAAAAGCTTTCAGGATTAATGCTCTTTTCCAAGCTTTTAAAATGAAAAAAAGCATTATGTTATGTGTTGTTGTGTTTTTGGTGGCTGTTTGTTTTTTATTTTATGTATGTAGGAAAACAGTTAACGCCAGCATTTTAACATGCATTTTAACATTTCAACTGGAAATATTTATTATCCATGCGGGCTGTGTCTTAAATGAGTGAATTTTTGTTTTGTTATTTTTGGTGTTAAACGAAAAAATAATTTTTTTTCGTTTTTGTGAAGTTTTACCGACAAAATGGTAACACTGGTACTTTTTCGAAACGTTTTTTCGGATAATACGGCATCGCTGTGTGAGCTTTTTTTATGTAAAAGACATATCATCCAGAAGGCGTGAAGCAGAATGAGATGAAAATGCCCTAACTTCTCTGTGCTGCCAATTTTTATCGGACAGAGTATAGTATTGTAATATGTAATAATTTTTTTTTATTCACATTTGGCCCAATTATTATGTGGGTGACTATTACTATGTGTAATAAATTTGAAATAATGTCAGAATGCGATCAAAAGTTGAGCCTAGCTGAACTTTTGTTCGCTTTCTTACGTTTCCTTACGTTTATCAAAAAAGCGTACGTTGAAAAAGCGTCATTGTGATAGGTTACACAAATTTCGTATGGTTGAACTTTTGAGTTCTTTCTCAGGAACTCAAGGATCTTTTCAAATAAATGTTGCATATATCAATAGCCTTTTATCTTCGGAACAGTTTCTGATAGCGTTGAATTGGCAAACGAGCGTACGAACTGAAGATGTTTTAAAGTTTCAAATTTTCTTAAAAGTTACCAACTATCTGTGCGATGCTGTAGTATTTTTGACTTAATTTTTGGTCATGCAAAAATTTGAATCGGATGTCAATCCAAATGGGCTACCTACCAAAGGTATCAAGCTAGAAAGCAACGCCCATATTCAACGGTCTCCACCCTACCGCCTCCCCCCCCCCCCCCCAACCCCCTAATATGCCTAATATCCTTAACTACATTCACAAATTTTTACAAAAGTACAAATGTAAAAATATTTAATTTCTCACTAGCGCAATTTTTTGTGAAAAAAGTATACAAATTTTTTTTAGACAGGATAATAAGCTTTCTGCATCATTTTTTTAATTTTTCCATTCGAAAAAAATATAAAATTCGTATGTAATGAAAATTTTCACTTTTGTACTTTTTCACTTTTTGAGCCAATGTAGTTAAGCGTTAAGCATTTATGTATGTAGGTAAATGTGAGTTGTGAGTATGTCTATCAATCTAGACGTTCATAGTTAATTAGCTAATATATCAATTGGCGGTAATTGCTCAAATATATCGACAATATCCCCCTTCTGATGTCCAGTGAGTAATTAATTAATTGATCTTCTGAATACAGTAGCTTAGCTTATAGATGTACTTGGCATTTTCTCAGCCTGATGTAGGTATTTCTAAATCGAAGAAAAATGATAAGAAGAATTGGTGGATGGTACTGGGAAAGAAATTTCCAAATTGCATAAGTATGTAGGTATGTAATACCTATATCATGAATGCCACAACCTTAATTGTGTGTGCATTTTTTTACAACATAGATGTGGGACATAGGAAATTGAATACATATGAACATGAGGTTCAAGGAACTCTTATGTAATGAAGTGTGTATATAATTATTATTTTGATCATGTTACATAATCTGATGGCGAAAGGAAATTGGAAACGCTTTTAGCTGGAGCATATATGTATGTATAAATGACCAGCCGATACATTTTATCTGACAGAAATGTATCATTGGAATTGTGTGAAATTGAAACACAAATACCGTGGAACGATTAGTTTCATTTTATGATATTATGAATCAGCTATTCAGGGAAATGGATTTCTGGAAAAAAAAAAATACATTAAAACAAAATAAAAATGTTTCGATTAAACATCATTTGCATCTATAATACAAAGGAAACCCAGTAAAATATTATCCAAAAAAAAAAAAATACTCCCGGATTGGTTTTAATGATAGCTATAACTGGCCCCTTATTCCGGAGGAATTTCATTTCCAGACTTTTAGATGGCCATCCGGCATTATTAGAGATGTGCCTCAAAAGGTGCCAGTGTTTTTTGGTTGTCCTCATACATTTTCCGTGGTAGATTTTGAATTCAGTTCTTCATTGAAGTTATCCATTGTTTAACCATTACAAATTATTCAAATTACTCTCATCAGGGGGTCAATTTCCGATCTGTGAAACTGTAAAGTGATAAAAAATTTATCATTTCAGTTTTCATTTGAAAATTTTTTGAAGTTTGTTTTAATTTTAAATTTTTTTTAATTTAATTTTTGAAGTTTTAATTAATTTTTTTTATAAATCCAGAATCGAATTTATTATGAAAACGTGATAAAACTTATCACTTCACAGTTTCTCAGTTCGGGAATTGACCCCCAGATCATGAATTGTTCATTAATTATGCCGACCACTATACCTACTCTCAAAACTATTTTTTGTCTCTTAGTTCATACTCAAAGCATCAATATATTAGAATTAGTCGGGAACAGTTGTTATTTTTAAAAAGAGGTCGATATAATTTTCATTAAATAGCACCAAAGTTAGTCATTTTAAGAAAAAAATAGCAAAAACAGTCTTATTTAATAAATTTATCTCAAAAATGATATACCTGCATATATTGCAGAGATAGGTACCCAGAAACATTATTGACATTTAGAGCCAACTGTCATTCTATCCCCTCCGCACCGGCCGCGGCAGGTTCAAGTTCAATAATAGGAAATCGAAAGTGACTCTCATTCCCGCAGCTACGCCGCGGCAGTGCATCTGCACCATCGGTAATAGGCATAATTATATATTCGAGTTTGGTTTTAATATGGATCCTTTTTGTCATCTGCGAGATTTAATTAAGTAGATTTAGAATATATATCGAGTTTTGTTCTAAATCTCGGATTGAAATTATGTGAAAATCTTAGATTTAGGTTAGCTGAGCCCAAATCTGAGGTTTAGCAAAGTAGATTTAAAATAAATCTCGAGATTTATTCTAAATCTAGTCAGCTAAATCTCGGATTTACGGTAGGTGGAAACATAGCATAACTGTAAGAATTAACCTTGGATTACATTTTTCATCCCAAAAAAAATGAAAACTCACTTAAAATCAAAAGTAACAATTAGTTAGGACGTATGTTAATCAAATTCAAGTAGCAAATTTAAGGAACAGAATTTTTTACCAACAACACAACTTCATTCAAAAACTGTGATTAAGCACAATATAATACAAACAAAATACGCCACAATTCACAATTTAAGAACACTGATCACAGAAGAAATTGTGAGTGAACCAAATGAAACGTTGTATTGTATACCAATTCTCAACATTCACAACGTAAACACTGTCTGGCATGGGAGACGATCAGTTTGCTTGTAACCCTCGAACTAGACGGATAGGATTTCATCTTCATTTTGTTGTAAATTCAGTTCTTTTTCGTTGAAACCTTGTATTTCATCAATATTATTTAAACGAAGTGAATTAGATGCTTATAATTTGATTCAAAGTGATTATAATATACATACCTAAGTTGATACCTCAAAAAAAAAAATAATAAAAAAAAGTTGGAAGAAAGTTTTAATAAAATAATATCGACTAATTGATTAACAATTTTATTTAAAAATTTAAATTTAAAAAATTATACGATAGTAAAAAAGTTGTTTATCATGAATAACAATAACACTGGCATTGTCTTTATGTTTGTAATGGTTTATGTTTTAAGTAGCGTTCAATCCGCACTCAACTTCAACAACGATCTGGATAACAACAAACATTTCAAGAGCGTTCCAACTACAGTGAAAACATTTGAGAATGACACTGTCCTACTGCCTTGCTATCACGATAGTAAGTTTTTTTTTATATAAACTAAAAACCCATATACTCCATACATACCTACAAAAAATATTAAGGGCCATTTTTTTCACTCGGAGTTGAACATAACTTGAGAATTTTTAATATAAAAATTCTCAAGTTTTGTTCAACTCCGAGTGAAAAAAATGGCCCTAAGTGTTTTAAAAACAGCAAGATAACTTTTCAAAAATAAACGGCAAAATACCTAAGTGTCTTCAAAGTCTAGGTGCAAGTGCTATGTATTTTTATAGTGAACATTTTAACAAATTCACTTAAATATTTATCATAAATAAAAATTTCCAATAAATTCATACAAAATAAATTTATATTCTATTTCCGAAAGAAACGTGCATTGGTATACTCCCAAAAATCGCTATGATTTTGATTATCTGTTTTATAACTTTCATCACTGGTGATACAATTTTTGAATTACAATAAATTCTATTTTATCCCATCAAATAAAAAAAAAATCGTTCAAAATCATATACCTACATATCTTCTTGTTTTATAAATTTGGGGTTGAATCGGCTAAGGTCACCTTAAGTAATCACCTTAGTAAGGTGATTGTTGATCATCAGAATAAATACTTTTGCTCCACGTAAGGTGATTTCAAAGTGACGATCACCTTTTTGTTATGGTTTGTGGGTGACCGCTATTAAGATGAAAAATTCATCAAAGTCAATAAATAATAAGTTTATATTATGTGTAGGTATTGTAAATAAATTTCAAAAAAAAACTTAATAAAAAGGGTTAAGGAATAAAGCAAATGTTCTGCAACTTCCTAACCTAATGTATGTATCTGAGACTCTTATAGATCTTAACTAAAAAGATATAATCACCACATATGTATATATATTTTATATATATTTATATATTAAAATATATATCTATTTCAGATTCTTGAATGTTTTTCTATTTTAATTGAAATCTTCAACGGCGAACTACATTATATTCTAAACTAATGCGAAAATAGTTCAATATTTAAATATTAATTAAGGCCTTGTGCGAATTGTGTTTGTTTTTGAATCCAAAATTGAATGCTACGTTTCGCAACTAAAACTTCTAAGAGTATCTTTACTTATATTTTTTTTTGGCAGGCACAGTTGCAAATATTTCGTTTGATTCTGATTGCACTTTTCTCGAGATAAATATTAGAAATATTTTGCATAAAATAAATTAACCCAAGGCTTAAGGCAGTGAAAGATTTTGTTTATACGGCTGAAAATTGAGAACTATTAGCAAAATCTCCAAAAATCTCCAAATTTCCACGACTTTTTTTTAAACGGACAAATATAAAACTATCTAAAACAAAATTCGATTACCTCATTGAACTATTAGTGGAGTAATTGAAGCTCAAAAAATGGCAATATTAAGGAACCCGGCTCCGATTTTGATGATCTTTTTTTTCATACGTAGGTAGGTAATTAAAAATATTTTAAACCCTATTGCAGGGGCGCAAGAATTGAACTTTTACAAAAGTCTATATAAATACGAAGTTTTTCCAATCGATGTTATATTTATTTTTGCTTTCCGAAAGGCACCTCAATTTTTTTCTGTTTTACTTTTTCAACGGCGCTCGTATTTTTTGTACTAAACTTTTGAAGAATTTTGGGTTAATTTGTTTGGCTTCCGGAAGGACAATGGTGTCTAAAATCTTCGTTCATCTTTAAAGAACAAGGCGCCCCAATTTCTTTTGAAAGACTAAAGCAATCCTAATATTCCTCCAACCAATTTCATTTTTGCAAAGGCGCCTCTATATTTAAATCAATAAATCATAGCTGGTAATGTGGAGATGGAGTGTGTTTCTTTATTTTTCCGGATATGGAAAAGAATTCACCGCCAAGACAAAATAGTTTATGAAGAATACAAACTTGCTTACTTTTTTAAATAAGTGTTCAAATACGTTAGAAAGTGAACGGGAACTTGACTGTATCTATACAGACTACTCTAAGTCTTTTGACCAACTCTCCCATGACATTATCAAATTTAAATTAAAAACTCTAGGTTTCCCTTTAGGCTTCGTTAGTTGGATTTCTTCATATCTTGAAAATAAATCATATCAAGTGAAGTTCGGAGACGCTCATAGCTTATTCTAGCTAAGAATGATGTTCCATTATGTATTCACCATAGCGAAATTCTCATTTTTGTAGATGACATGAAAATTTATAAAAGTATCAAATCGGTTAATGATCGGAGGCTTCTGAAAGAGGACATTAATCATTTTTCTATATGGTGTAGTAAGAATAGCTTAGTTTTGAATCTAATTAAATGTCAGACAATGATTTTTTCAAAAAAACGTGCTCCTAGTTTGTATGAATATAAAATATCCCGACACACATTACAGCGTGTTCAGAGCTTTAAAGACCTAGGGGTGAATTTTAGTTATAATCTTGATTTTTCCGACCATATCAGCGTCATCGTGAATAAGGCCTTTTCTATGCTAGATTTTGTAAAGCGTTGGTCAAAAGAATTTCAAGATCCTTATGTGACTCTTTCCCTCTACAATTGTTTAGTACGCCCCCACATTGAGTACGCATCGCAAGTCTGGACTCCTTTTTACGAGACCCATAGTGTAAGACTTGAATCAGTACAACGTCATTTCATTCGTTTCGCCTTAACCCTTTCGAACCCAAACCATGAAAATCAATATTAAAAATTTTTTTTTCGGTATTGTCGTGTCATAAACATTAAAACTAAGAATAATGAATAATAAAAAGCTTTTTTCCCTAATAGGAAATAGTAAAACTATTATGTTACTCTCATGTAACATTGGGACTGAATGGAATAAATTTCACCTTTTATTTAGGGATAAATAAAATTCAAAAAATTATGAAAAAAATATTTATTTTATAGATTTCAATTAACAAAAAAACCATTTCAACAATATTAAGCATAAAAAATATATATACATATTAGGGTGGGTCAAAAAAATCGAAATTTTTTTTTTGATTTGGTACTCCGAAAAATCGGTTGCTAGACCCCTCTAGAATATACACACCAAATATGAGCTCTTTATATTAATGGGAAGGTCCTCCGCTTTGCAATTTTCCATTTTTACATCAAGCTTCTACTAAAAAAAAATAATTTTTTTATTAATTGACTTTTTAGCAAATTTCTTTTCATATTCTTGTAGGAAATTGAACGCTCTACAAAAAAGGCCTTATACACTTTTTTCGTTTATCTAACCGTTGAATAGATATTTGAGGTCCAAAAATCGAGAAAATCTTTAAAAAATCGTTTTTTGTTCTTAATTTTGTAACAAATTGAAATATTATAATGATCAAACGCGCAAGACATATTCTTGTTGAAAATTGATTGCTCCACAAAAAAGGTCTTATTAACTTTTTTCATTAATCTAACCATTCTAAAGATATTCGAGGTCAAAGTTAAAAAAAAATATAAAAACATTTTATATTTTTAAAAAATTTCTAATTCACTGAAACTTCATTATTTTCAAATTAGCAAGATACATTCTTGTAGGGGCTTAAACGTTCTACAAAAAATTCCTTGGCATCAAATTGATTCTTTTAACCGTTTAGAAGATATTCGTATCCAAATCGCAATGCATACGGGTCATAAGAAAACTATTGAAATCAGTGAGCATTGGTTTGGATACGAATATCTTCTAAACGGTTAAAGCAATCAATTTGATGCCAAGGAATTTTTTGTAGAACGTTTAAGCCCCTACAAGAATGTATCTTGCTAATTTGAAAATAATGAAGTTTCAGTGAATTAGAAATTTTTTAAAAATATAAAATGTTTTTATATTTTTTTTTAACTTTGACCTCGAATATCTTTAGAATGGTTAGATTAATGAAAAAAGTTAATAAGACCTTTTTTGTGGAGCAATCAATTTTCAACAAGAATATGTCTTGCGCGTTTGATCATTATAATATTTCAATTTGTTACAAAATTAAGAACAAAAAACGATTTTTTAAAGATTTTCTCGATTTTTGGACCTCAAATATCTATTCAACGGTTAGATAAACGAAAAAAGTGTATAAGGCCTTTTTTGTAGAGCGTTCAATTTCCTACAAGAATATGAAAAGAAATTTGCTAAAAAGTCAATTAATAAAAAAATTATTTTTTTTTAGTAGAAGCTTGATGTAAAAATGGAAAATTGCAAAGCGGAGGACCTTCCCATTAATATAAAGAGCTCATATTTGGTGTGTATATTCTAGAGGGGTCTAGCAACCGATTTTTCGGAGTACCAATTCAAAAAAAAGAATTTCGATTTTTTTGACCCACCCTAATACATATGTTACATAAACTATTTATTTCATAAACTTAAAACAAAATTTATACAAAACTTGAATTTTTATTAGGTAAACAAAAATTATACTTTTTCATGGTGCACATTTTGAATTCTAAATTTTATTCTTTTACGTGATAACGGTAAAAACAATTCCTTTCTTTTAGCAAACACAATCTTACATTACATTTTTTACACAAAAAAAAGTGTTATTTTTGACGCATAACTTACATCTCCCTCGAGTTTCAGTGATAGCAAAATGATCTAATTTATCGTACCGTAGGTCATTATTTGTTTGAGATTTGGGTGCATTGTATTTTCTTTTCTTGGAGTATTTTTCTTGAATCTCTGTATTAGAAGGCTTACCTCGTTTTTTGCTTACAGGAACGTTTGCTGATGTAAGTGCTGTTGCCACATAAGCTTGAAATTTTTTTTAAACGTGAAATTCATTTTTTCCAGTAAAGTTATTATTTTTTCCCGCATGTTTTCGATAAAGCAGCCAAGCATCCACCACAGCAACGCCAAAGACCCAAAAAACTATTCGCATATACCATTTGCTGGATCTGATATCAATTCTATAGAGTTCCAATAGCATATCCGCTAAATCAACACCTCCCATGAATGCATTATACTCTTTTACAACATTAGGTCTTGAAATGGATATGTATTTTTTTTCGGATTTTGACCATCTTCTACAATTATCAACTGGTTCGACGCAAGCATAGGAAGAAATGAAATTTATCGCTTTCTTATCATACCAACGAACTAAAGCAACATTTGCATTTTGTTCTACTCGCCAATCATAAGAACCTTGACCCATTTTCTTCAAATCAGCTTCGGTAGATAGAGAGCATTTTTCCATCCTGTTGGAGCGTATTGTACCGACATACAATAAGCCTTTTTCTTTCAAAGCGACTGCTAAGCCAAAAGAAGAAAACCAGTTGTCAGTGAAGATTTTAATATTTTCATTAGGTGGTAAATTTTCGCATAAAGCTAGAACTATCTCTCCAGATATTCCAAGATCACCTTGTGGAATTGTATTTTTACCCCTATAAACTTCAAAATCGTATATCATTCCAGAGGAGCCCGCCCTAGTGAAAACTTTAAAGCCCCATTTATGCGGCTTATTTTTTATGTACTGTTTTATACAAGATCTACCTTTGAAAGGGATCATCTGCTCATCAATGCTATTATGTTCTTCATATGGCAAACCTCTAATGTTTTCTTTCAAGCACCCAAGCAGTGGTTCAACTTTGTAAAGTGGATTATACTCGGGATGACCACGCATACGTGCTTGTGAATTGTCAGTTATATGAAAGTATGTCATTAATTTTTGGAATCTATTTCTGCTCATAACATCTGCAATAGGTCCGTATCGTGTATTATGAGACCAATAATCTTTAATACTTGGCATCTTTACGATTCCCATGTGCAATAACATTCCAACAAATTGTTTTATTTCTGATGGTGTTGTAATAAGAGAATACGAATCTTTCTGCATCGCATATAAATTAGTATTTTGACTGATAATGTCAAATATAGACTCATCCAAAAATAAATGAAAATATTTTAAGGGCGACTCATAGCAAGTTTCATTAAAAGACTTGTTATATTGAGTGTTTGGAGGAACAAAATTCTTCTTAACAAATTTCAATGCTGGTTTTTTATTTTTATTGGTCTTATCTTTTTCAAGTAAATCTGCCTGTAATTTTTTCAATGTAAATTATTTAACTCCAGTTACTATTTTTTTTCAAAATCATAAAATTTTATAAATAAATAATGGTGTGTATATAATTTTTTATTTATTAGCCACAAAAAAAAAAATGGGCATGAAATAATTTTTTTTTTTAATTTATACATTTTGTAGGTACTTACATTTTCGCTATCACTTTCCCCTTCAGAACTTGAATCACTTTGTTCTAATTCTTTTCTTTGATGTATTTTGAATTGTGTTTGTTCGCTATCAGACCCACTCTCTGCCTCTGAACTATCAAAGCTAGATACAGGAATGGATACGATATTCCTTTTCTGTTTAAGTTTCATTTTTGGAATTTTCAACGTATGAAAGCTCGAAATATACGTAGGTACAACGTGTTATAAGCACTAACGATTTTTACGCGACGAAGTTCTTACACGAAGTAACACTGTCAAAGTTTAAACTATGAATGAGCTTGGGCAATTTCAGAAACGTTAAGGACTTAATATTTAGTCAATTTTCAGTCTCTGATTGGTCAATTGACAAAAAAATCCTTCCATTTTGGACAATTTCATTGGAAAGCTAACTGGAAAAAAATCTCCCTAACTGGATTGACCTTGCTAAATTTCCGTTCCGAGGAATGAGTTGTAGGAGCTTGCGCCATAAATGAGCAGTTATTCTGCAAAAGAAGCGAGCTAGCGGGTTTTTTTTCACTCTTTGTTGCATTCGGCGCCTCAAAACTCTGTTGTGGATTTTACTCATCTATCTTTCTCTATCTTTCTTTCTTGGAACAATTTTTTTTTTCCTTAACACTTGCAGTGTATCATAAAACTAACAGTGCCTCTAGTAGTCGTTAAGTAAATGGAACGTAATTGAATATAACACATTCAATCAAAACGTAATTAAAAATACTTTTATGATTTCTTACCCCTTCAGTCCCAATGTTACATGTGAGTAACATACACTTTCTATGATCACCAAAAACAGCCGACAATTGAGAAAATCATTTTTTATAAATTTTACTACTTGTTCTAAGCTTAAACAATAATGCATTTTCTGGAATTCCATTTTTAATATTTTTTCTCAAAATTATGGGCATATAAAAATTTAAAGCTTTTAGAAAATGAAAATTTGTGATTTTCAGTCTCTTTTTCGATTAAAAAAAAAAAGAAAATATGATAATTGATGTACTTTTTGAACTAATCCATTAACTAGACATTATTATCTTTCATTTAAGCCATCCACACCTTAAAACTATTAAATAGTATATTTTTTACGAATTTTTAAATTTATGTTACATGAGAGTAACGCTGGGTTCGAAAGGGTTAAAAGGACTGCCATGGTCTCATCCCTATAATCTTCCGCCTTATGCGGATTAATCTCCTTCAGATTCAAACTTTGGCTCAAAGGAGGGTTAACAATGACATAATCTTCATTCACCAGTTAATCACAGGCGTAATTGATGCACCAAATTTACTTAATTCTGTTGGTTTTAACTATCGAGAGGGTGCTTATAGCCTCCGATGCTTGGATTTAATGAATATTCCACCACACCGAACAAATTATGGCTTGCATGAACCATTAACACGCATGTGCAAACTTTTAAATTTAAATTCAAACCTTTTTGATTTGAACTTTAATAAAAATAGATTAAAAACTGTCTTAAAAACCAGTGTACCACGGTCATAAATGTTTGTGTGTATTTGTATGTCTTTTTTGTTGCTTAAGTAATTATTTTGTTTGTATTTCTAATGTATGTTTCATTTAATATATAAAGCAGCACGGGTTTGTAAGAAAAAGATCAACTGTAACAAACCTGCTCACCTTTCTTCATAAATGTTCAAATGCATTAGAGCAGGGAAGGGAAGTAGACTGCGTATACACAGACTTTTCAAAGGCATTTGATGAGCTTAGTCATAAAGTCATCATTTTCAAACTTAAAGCTTTTGGGTTTCCGCCATTTTTCATAGCGTGGGTAGAATCATACCTTGTTAATAGTTCCTATCAGGTATAATTTAGAAACTGTCTTTCAGATTCTTTCATTGCTCACTCAAGTGTTCCTCAAGGAAGCCACCTGGGCCCTTTTTTTATTCATTCTCGCTATAAATGATGTAACATCATGCATGCGTTCGAGTGAAATTTTAATATTTGCTGACGACATGAAGATATTCAAAATAATTAAACATAACGATGATCACGTTCTTTTACAGAACGATATTAATAGTTTAAGTGTTTGGTGTGACAAAAAAAATGGTCTAACACTTAACCCAGTTAAATGCCAGACAATTACTTTTTCTAGGAAACGATTTCTGAGTGTTTTTGATTATTGCATTTTGCAACAGCAACTTTGTCGAGTTGACCGTTTCAGAGACTTGGGTGTTCACTTTAGCTCAAATTTAGAATTCACTGAACACATCAATTACATTATAAATAAAGCTAACTCTATGCTCGGTTTTATTAAACGTTGGGCAAAGGAATTTAATGACCCCTATGTTATACTTTCCTTATATAATTGTTACGTTCGACTTCGCAAGTTTGGACTCCATTTTATGAAATTCACAAAAGCCGTATTGAATCAATTCAACATAATTTCATAAGATTCGCTCTAAAGGGACTTCCTTGGTCTGATCCTTATAACCTGCCTCCATATGAACAAAGGATCCAACTTCTTCAGATTCAAACTCTATATCAAAGACGAGTTAATAATGACCCAATATTTCTCCATCAACTTCTTAATGGACACATTGATGCTCCAACCTTGTTAGCCTGTATCGGGATTAATTATCGCGGAGGGTCTCACCACCTTCGAAGATTTGAACTTTTACACGTTGACTTTCATAGAACAAACTATGGCATACTAGAACCTCCTAATCGTATGTGTAAACTTTTTAACTTAAACATACTTATATCGACTTTAATAAAAGTAAGGTGGGATTGAAAACAAGTTTTCGGACCAGTGCACCACTATCATAATTGTTTTTCAATGTCTGTATTAATTTTATAATGTAATATATGTTAATTGTTAGTTTTGTATCGTAGTATATATTTTTGTGCATGTGTTATTTAGCACAACTATTTTTTTATATTCTAACATTTGTGGCATTTTATTGCAAGAAAAAAGTTTAAAATAGAGAAAGTGACCAAAAATATGTGATAAATCTGATTCTAAAAAATGTGTTCATGTGAATGTATTTGATCTGTAAATGTGTTTGTGTGTCAAAATATGTTTTGGGAATATGAAAAAAAAAAATTATGAACAGTGCTTAAAAAATGTGTGCTGGAAATTAAACCATTTTCTGATGATAAAGGGGTATGAAAATAAGTTAATCATAATTAGACTAATAAATTGCTCTTAATTTTGCAACCAAGATCATTTTTCAAGGGGTAGGTATTACTTCTTTTTTTCTCAATTAATAGTGCTTAAGTGTAACATAAAATCCTTAAGTTCTACTATTTCTTCCCCCTAAGTTATGTTAACTTAGAGGAATTTATGACACAAGTTGAAGTTCTTGCAAACCGCTATGTAGATCTTAAGGGTTAATGTTTCAAATAAATATTTAAGACTCGTTTCAGCAAATGGGCCTAAATGTGTTTAAACAAAAAAGTCAGGGATAAAGGTAAACTTGTCAATTGAGCCTAAGTAACATGACTATTTAATTTTTTTAAAGTTGAACTATACTTTAATAAACTGCAAAAACAAGTATGAAAGGTAAGACATAATCTGCTATTGTTTTTTTTTTCGTGATTTTAAAAAATTGTTTTAAAATTAATTTTTTTTGAGAGGCGCCACGTGCAATCTTCCCCAGGAGCTCCGGTAGTGCTTAATCCGGCACTGTCTATAGGTTAAAAATTGTCGCTGTTGCCGTATTGTTCTTTTTTAATTTATTGAAGATTTTTGTGCACAAAATTTCAAAATTCTGAGTTTGAGGGCTATTTTTTCATTAAATTAAGAAGATTTAAATTTAATAGTTAGGAATGAGCTTCCAGCTTTTTGAAAATATTTTTTTTAAATATTGTAAGTGTTGGCGCTCTGTTCAAATTATTTTTTCTTGTTTTTGAAGTTAGTTTGCGAGAAAACTGCATTTATCGCTTAAACGAAGGAAGATGTCTCTTACTCTCATGTATTTTTTTCCTTAAATTACCTAAACAATCTTTTGGTATCATTTAATTTACGAAATTAAGGCAAAAAAAAAATGGTTTTGTTAAAAAAAACTAATTTTAATTAAAAAAAAACAATGCTGCTACATCCTCAATTTTTAACCTATAGAAGGTTAAAGTATTTTTAATTACCGACCGACGACGTATGAAAAAAAAGATCATCAAAATCGGAGCTGTTCGGCCGGGTTCCCTTATAATTTGCATTTGCTTTAGTTACTCTACTATATTTTACTTATAGGCTATTGATTATGTCGAAAAGATGTTAATAAGGAACGGGTTTTTATTGCAGGAATCGTTCAATGGGTTATAAGAGAAGATAAAACCGGGGATTGCTATTCGTTGTTTTTTTCAATATATCTCGAAAACCCAGCAAAATTTTGATATATTGCATTTATAAATTTTTGTAGAGAATTTTATTACCTATTAGAAAAATGTTGTTTAAAAATTGAAAATAAAAAATCCATACCAAAACAGTAAACAACCATACAAAAAATTCAATTTTTTGAGTTTTTTTGCTTCTTAAGTTGTCTATTTTTGTTTGGGTTGACATAGGCATACACATTGTACTAAAAAAAAGAAGATTAAGTTTCCTCCAAAATGCTGCGCTCACTAAATTTTTTCATTGAAAATCAACCGAGGTATGGCCATTTGAATCTATCTATTGTTCGCATTTTTAGTTTTGCTCAAGTAAGGGGCCGCACAGTGGCCCATTTAGGCAAAAGTGCTTGCAATATTCATTTTTCGGGTGGGTCTATAATGAAAAACTTTTTAGATCAGTGCATTCACAAATGTTTGGAGCTCGAGTATTCGAAAAAAAGTTTTCAATTTGGGTTATTGGTGTGCCTTATAGAGCACGCCAAAGTTAATAATTTTTTATTATGAAAAAAAAATCTGTTTTTTTTATTTTTTTTCTTTACTTTGAGTGTTAAAACTAGGAAGAGGACTTCTAAAACGTTTTAATTTTTATTTTTTTTCATATGCTGTGTAATTATTTAAACCAACAATTGAAAAAAAAAGTAAAAAAATTATATTTTAATTGTTTAATTTAATGTTTTTTGAAACACCGTTTTTTGCACACTTTTTCGACTTCAAATTGCATAGAAAAAAAAGATTCAGACGTAATCAAACCAAGCTCAGCTGATTCAAAATCCTTATATATTTCTTAACAAAAATCCAAAAGCTCAGCTGCATCATTTTGTATCCAACTGAGCTAGAGCGATTTGATTTGATAAAGTCAGTCATTTTTTCGACTTTTTTTTCTCACGTGTAAAAATAAAATCTTGGAAAATTAGAGTTCTTTGTTTTGTATGTGATGGATTCCAATAACATGACTTTTATTTAAAAGGAAAAACATATTTTATGTATATTTACTACCTAATTTGTTTGAAAGGGTTTTATAGCTTATTTCTTTTAAACCTCTAATAAAACTTTTAATTAATATCATTAAATTCCATTCATCGACGGTAGATCTTTACTTGTTACCTGGTGCTGGCCCAGGTGTCTGTGTCGTTGGTGCATTAGTGCTTCACAGTTGCCCAGTACAGAGGCGTACGTTCAGTTGCCGGGGCCCCGGGAAAATATTAATTTTTAGGGGCCCCTTTAATATTAAGGTGCCATTTCGATATAGAAAGTTTTTTAAAAAGGATATGTAAGGATACGCCATTCTCTTTTTTTGGGGGCCCCAGAAGTATTATTTGTTGGTCGCTTAGATTATTTTAATATCATTTTTTGAGGCCCCTGAGGTAATATTTTTTCTACTTTATTTATAATAACAGTTTCCTTCTCTGCATTGTCTCCAATTGGGGCCCTAGCTACAGTTGGGGCCCCGGGGCACCGCCCCGCTTGCCCCAATGGTGTGTACGCCCCTGGCCCAGTATGTGTTCTGGTGTCTCTTCATTATTGTTGCAGACTCTGCAGGTAGCACTGTCTGCCAGGCAAATGTTGTTGAGGTGTTTTCTCAATTTGCAGTGGCCTGTAAGGATCCCTGTTATTATTCTCAGGTTGTTTCTACTCAGGTTAATGCAGGTTTTAAATCTTTTTTGGTTGTAATTCCCAAGTAGTGATTTCGCCTGTCTGAGTTTAGGAGTCTCTTTCCAAATTTTTGTTCGTTTGGCCTCCTCATCGGTTTTTATCATTTGTTTGATCGTGCTGTCTCCAATTCCGCAATATGGTTCTGGGCCCATAAGAGGTGCGGTTGCACCTGCTTTTGCTAAGGAGTCTGCTACTTCGTTCCCTTGTACTCCAACATGTCCGGGAACCCAGTACAGTGTTATTTTATTTGCTTGCCAAGCTCGTTCAGCTTCTACACACATTCCCATACTAGTTTGGAGTTTATGGCGTATGAGTTTATAGCTTTAAGTGCGGCCTGGCTATCTGACATGATGGCAATGTTTTGGTTTTTGTATTTTCTTTCGAGATTTCGTTCTGCGCATTTATCTATAGCGTTGATTTCCGCTTGAAAAATGCTAGGAAACTGTCCCATTGGAATGGAAATTTTGGTTCTAGGCCCAAATATTCCTGCTCCAGTTCCATCAGCTGTTCTCGATCCATCAATGTACCACTTGATGGCGTTTGCATTGAAAGTGTAGTTCGTGGATTCACTTACCCACTTTGCTACTAAACTGTGTTTGAAAGTTTTTCTCAAAATTGTATTTCTTGATCATGCAATATCTTGGGATGTCAAGGAGGTTTTTAACTGTGGTGTTCGATATTGAGTCCCTTTCTTTGAGACCAATACTCTTGCCCGTACCAGTTCCCTCCAGGTACTTTAATTTGATAAGTGCTTTTTAACGGATTAACGAATTTTCTAATATTTAAATATAAAGACAGATGAATCTAGATGAATCAAATGAAGACGAGCATAACTACGAATATGGAATCTCTCCACTGCATGCTAGAATCAGATGCATGGAATTTATTTTGAAACTTGCGTATACCCTTCGACAAGAAGGAGAAGACTATGATGAATCTATTGGCACCAAGGAGATGGAAAAGAGAAGAAAACAAGCGAACCAAACGCGTTTTCGAGATGAGCTTGGACTTGATGTGGATGATGATGGAAACACTTCAAGGAGATTTTTTGAACAATCAGATGCAACTGCTCGAATAACTGGAGTCAATGGAGAAGTTAATATGAGGCTGAAAATAATACTGAATGTTTTGAATTGCAGGGAAGTAGTGAATGCAGTTAAATTTGGAGAGTATACTAAGAGAACAGCAGAGCTTCTAAAACAAAATTATCCTGAAATACTACTCACACCTACTCTTCACAAAATATTGGTGCATAGTCAAAATATCATTGAATATCAATCACTACCACTTGGAGAACCGTCAGAAGAAGCCCAAGAGTGCAAAAATAAAGACTACAAGAAGTACAGATATCAAAACACGTGCAAAGTTTCAAGGATTCGGCAGAATGAAGACCTAATTAACATGCTTGCAACCTCATCGGATCCACTTATTTCTTCCTTAAGGCATGTAAGAACCCAAAAAGATCTGAAAGAACAATTCTCTCCAGAAATGATGAGTTTATTACAAATTTCCCCGGACTTAGATGATAGTTTTCAAGAAATATAGTGTTGTTTATATGTTAATTTGTTACTTTTACGCTTTTCTACTATTTGACTTGTAATATATCACTGAAATACACTATAATTGTACTCTTGTATAAAGAAAAATAAAAAATTGCATATAAATTAAAAAAAAAATTCTTTTTTCCCCACCTTTTTCACTCGAATTGGTTCTTTTCACTTCACTTAGATTACTTCAGAAATTGATTTTGACGATTGTATATCAATATACCATAGTGTTTATCACCTTATCTAAAACTTCTTACTTTAACACCAAATTGTGAAACACCCTGTAAAGTTTTTTTTTGAAACTCACAATTTTCATAGCCTTGGAAATTTCCTTCAAGATAAAAAAAATCACTAAAAACTATAAACCTAAACAAAATTTGAATATTAAAAATGTTATTCTAACCATTTTTTTTTTGTACTTACATGCGCCCATGCGATTTTTTTCTTCTGTATCTATACACGTCCTGTCATCATTCATTCGAATTTTCATTATTCTTCTGGAGAGTCTCCAATTTGGTGCCTCTCACCAGAATAGTTTTTGGAATTATTTTTTTAAGGACGAAAAGAACAGCACCGCCCATATACTCGTACCAATTTTGGAAAAGATTGTTTTTCTCAAAAACGGCTTAAAGGATTTTATGACAAAATTCAAATGTTTTTAAGTATGGACTATCTTTTGATGAAACATTTTTTTTTTCGAAAAACATTAGTACCTAATGGTACCTGCCATAGAACTTTTTTTTATTTCTGAATCCCCAAGGTCACTAATTCAATTCTAATCAATTTTTAAGAAAAAAGCATTAATATAGATTTTATATAAATCAAAAATAAATTTTGTGGATGTGAACAAAATTGAACAGTCAAATTTTCGAAAATGTAGATTAAATTTTTTGAAATTTAGATTGTTAATTTTAATGAAAAATTTCTACAAACCGGCATTATTTAAAATTTTGTTTTCAAAAAATTATATATTAGTGAGGCGGCTTAAGAACAAAATCGTGCACTTTGTGATAAAAGAATGAAATTTATATCATTGGTAGTACTCAATATAAGAGTTATTTTGAGATATTGGGCCACCTTGTATTCCATCCAGGAGGGTAGATACAAGAGCTTTTCTATGTTGCACCCGCATTGTTGCATATCATAGTATAGCTAATGAAACCTATTTATTAATATAAATATAATAATAATACGATGTATAAAATATATATGAGGTTCAAAAAAATGCAAAAATTTTCCATGTGGTGCAATGGTACCATTTCAAAAGTGTACTTTCTCACTAAAAAAAACACCCTTTAACCCGAAATATTTTGATGAGTATATTTTATTATTTTTTCTATGGTATAGTAAACGTGCATGCAAAATTTCATCAGCCTACCACTTATTTTCAAGGAGTACTTGGTAATTTTTTTTGCTCTTGTTCTTTAAGTAAATGACTATTTATAGTGAGTGCAATAACTTTTTACATTTTTTCTATGGTATAGTAAACGTGCATGAAAAATTTCATCAGCCTACCACTTATTTTCAAGGAGTACTTGATAACATAGGTTAAACACCATAACCCCCCCCCCCCCCGAAATTTTTTTTTATTATAAACAAATATATGCACTAAATGGTTTTTTTTTTGTATTTTAGTGATTTGATTACCTATCTGAAAATCTCCCTTTAAGTCTCTACCAATTTTGTATCGTTAAAGAAGTCGATGAAGTTTTATAATGGAAAACAAAATTTTTATGGACCATTACAAATTTTGGTAAGGAATTTTTCAAAAAACGAGTTTTTGTCTCTTTGACCATTTCCTTAAGCACCATGCTAACAACTTAAAATGCTCTTTAAAGAACCCTTTAAATACCACAAGTATTTATGCAAGGTTTTTGGTGCCCAGACTAAACTATACTTTTTCAAAGGGTTTCGGTGTGCCGAACTCGAATCCAAAGACAGATATTAGTGTCCGACCGAAGGTCGATTTTCAGCCGAAGCCGAAGCCTAAGCCGAATTATTAGGCTGAAAGAAAATGTTCGGCCGAAGCCGAAGCCTAAGGTTGAAAAAAAGAAAGCTAAAAATATTTTTCATACATTTTTAGAGCAATAAATGTACAAGATATTTAAAGTGCGCCATCTCTCCCGCCGCGCCATCTCACCCGCTTTTACCCTATAGTGAGTGCAATAACTTTTTACATGACGGTCCAGGCATATTGCTATTAGTTTTATTCGACCGGGCGTTTAAAATTACCTCGAAATCATGTATTATATTAATAAATAGATTTCATTAGCTATACTATGATATGCAACAATGCAACATAGAAAAGCTCTTGTGTCTACCCTCCTGGATGGAATACGAGGTGGCCCAATATCTCAAAATAACTCTTATATTGAGTACTACCAATGATATAAATTTCATTCTTTTATCTCAAAGTGCACAATGGAGCTTTTTTTAATGCTAAGCCGCCTCACTATATTGAAAAATAGTTCTTCATTAAAAAGGGCTCTAACGATCTTGATATTTTTTTTTAAATACATTTCAATGAAAGAAATCAAGTTGCATATATTTCTTGGAACTGAAATTCATTCAAGATCCTGTGATTTCCATTTTCTAAATTTGTATAAAAAAGTTTTGAAAATTTATGTATCCTAAACTCTAAGAGCAGGTCCGTGTGACCCAGTCGGCCATTTTATTTTAAATCAATTCAAAAATGCGAATACTCCATACCGAACCCTTTAAGTGCAAGTGTTTTAGTTGAAAAAAGGCAATGAACCAGTCTAGGACAATAGGGCCCCCAAAATAATTTGGATACAGGGCCCCAAAGGGCTAGCTACGCCACTGAGGAAAATGAATCAGGAAAAAATTTCAAATATATTATTTGTGATATTTTGATTCGATTTGAAACACAAATGGTATACCAATCGATTACTAATGACTCAAAGTATTTTTTTTCATTTTTTGTTAAAATTGTATTTATTTGTTTTCCTGAAAAAAAAAAACAAGTCGTGAAAGTCGAATTTGCTACCGGAGATTTTTCAAAAGGAAAATATGAATTAAAGTAGGCCCTATTTGCATGACCTTCGTAGAGAGAAGCATTATTTTAAGCTTTAAGGTGTCTACATAACTTTGAAGGCAGTGTCATTAAGTGCAAAGCTATTTCCTTCTACAAAACTTTCTATCTGCAATTTTTAACCCGGTTTTTTTTTAACATTGGAGGCGAGTTTCTTTTCGTGGTTTGTAAATTGGTAATTTTTGCGAAGTTTTGTTCTTCTCAAATGTTTACCACTTCTGACAACCCGTTTTGCCGTCGTTAAACTGCATTTTATACCGGTTTTCAGCTTAATTTTTAGCGCGAAGTCATGCTGTTCTAATTAGGGATGTTGCGAATATTCGCATCCGCATCCGCAAATTCGGGACATCCGCACCCGCAATAATCAATGCGGGTTTTGATGTGGATGCGGATGCAAAGAACTTGCGACAAGAAAGAAGTTGGGCGGAGCCGGCGAATGGCGCGTACCAATGGGAGTCAGACCGAGTAATGGTCTGTGACTGATTTTTTTTAGGCAAAACACAGAAAAAATGCTAATTAAATAATTTCGCAAATTATCTCACTTCGAATTCAAATTGTAGGGTAGGTAGATATACGAAATTTTTAGAATTTGGTATTCGAACTGACCTAATGCGGAATTATAATTTTTATCAAACAGGCTTTTAATAAAGATGAAGTTTTTAACGATAAATAATTTCTATTACCCACTCCACAAGGTAGTTTTTCTAGGGAACAATTATTTAGTAGCGCGGGCTTAATTAACCAACCTCTGTGTAACCGACTTGATGAAGAGAAGGTGGCGGTATTCAGTGGCGTATCCAGAAAATAATTTGGAGGGGGCTGGATAGTTTTTCAAAAAATTTTTAGGGGGTACCTAAATGTACGAAAAATGTGTCTATTATTTTTTATTCATCTTTAACCGAGAGGGAAGCGCTGTGCTGCGGTACTGAAAGTGGTATAGTAGCTTTTAACTGCTTCGTACTACTGTCTCCTCCTTTCAAATTCAGAGTACCTAGTGTTTTTTCAAAGTTCTTGTGTTGCAGACATTTGACACAAACAGCAAGGAGTTGAGTCATTCTTAAAACAACACTTTATTTTGTTCGAACTTTGTCATGTGCTGAATCCAAAACTGTTTACAGATTTATTCCTATTACGTCTATAGTTTTTGAACTATAGAACATCACTATTTTCGATATACACGCCCATGTTCCGCAATTCGACCGAAAGTGAATTCGAATTCAAATTATATAAATAACGAAGTCTTTCCAATCGATGTTTTATTTTTTTTTACATTCACAAAGGCGCCCCAATTTGTTTCTATTTTACATTTTCAACGGCGCTCGTATTGTTTGTCCTAAACTTTTTGAAGAATGAAGGCGCCCCCCAATTTTGGGTTAATTTATTTGGCTTCCGGAAGGACAATGGTGTCCAAAATCTTCGTTCATCTTTGAAGAACAAGGCGCCATAATTTCTTTTGAAAGACTAAAGCAATCCTAATATTCCTCCTACCAATTTAATTTTTGCAAAGGTGCCCCTATAATAATGAATAAGGAAAGAGAAGGGAGACGGACAGAATCCCAAAATTAAAAATCCAGAAAGCCCAAAATCCAGAAAACCCTCTCCCCCCTCCAGGGCACTCTAAGTCATTTCAATTAACTGTGAAAAGTTTCTCGGGTTTTCATTTTACATCGAACACCTCAGAGCTTTAGTTTCATCAGCGAACATCGAACACAGAGGAAATAACTCTGGTTGAAAAAGGGGCTACAAAAAACGCTTGACAACGAATTCGGAGCGACCCAGAGTGCCCTAGAGCTCACAACGAACAAACCTTATACTTATAAAGGTATGTTGTTTTCGATTGGCAGTCCGGAAGCGCCTGGAATCATTAAGAAGCGTGCTGCAAGTTTTTTATTCTCCTAGTAAAAAAACAAAAACAAAATATTTGATTTTTCACCAATACAGATATTAAATTTTAGAATTGGGTGGAAGCGATTCAAAGTTTTTTATTGGATTTCAGAATGAGTGAATCATTGAGTGATTCCAATCGAAAACGACATTAATGTACCTAGTTGAAAAAGTTTTTGAAAAAATATTGTTCAAATAAAACCAACTGTACCTAATCTTTAAATGTGTTTAAACAAAAAAGTCAAAGATAAAGGTAGTCTTGTCAATTGAGCCTAAATGACATGAATAATTAATTTTTTTTTAAAGTTAACCTTTTTAAGTTAATACACTGCACATTTTTAATAAATGCATTAACAAGTATATGAGAGTTAAGACATAATCTGCTAATCTGCTATTGCTTTTTTTCGTGATTTAAAAAAATTGTTTTTAGATGATTTTTTTTTTAGAGGCGCCACTTGCAATCTTGCCCAGGGGCGCCGGTAGTGCTTAAACCGGCACTGTATCTATACTACGTTTATAAATTAGGCTGTATGTGTTTATTCAATACATTTTATATAATTTGCATTTATCTTTATTTTTCTTTCACAAAATACGTGAAAAAACAACTGAACACTGTGAAAATTAGTTTTACATCTGGATTTATAAAGTTAAACAGACCTCCAGAGAGCATTCTAAATTTGTTTGGATTTAACGAGATTGGATTTAAAAAATTAAATTTAAGATTGGATTTAAGTAGTGAATATTATGGAATTGGATTTATTTTTGACATTTGACATTGTTTACATCCAGATGTATTTTTTAAACTAGTGAATAATATGGCCGTTAGAGATACAAAAATCTTCTATAGCTTATTTGAAAGATAATAACCTAGAGTTGAATACATTTGAAGGATTTTAAAATATTCCATCTTTTAATAGGGTAAATAGGGGTAAAACAAAATTGCAAAAAATTGGCTATTTTCTAAACGCGACAATGTATAGATTTGAATTTTTTTTATCGATAGATAAATTTATTACAAGACTGACAATGGATTTGAAAAAAATTCTAAAAAAACCAAGTTATAAATGGTTTTCTTAAACAAAAACAGAAGTAGACCTTTGACGAAGTAGTGATTATAGGTAGGGGAAATTTTTTTTGACAATTTGAAAAACGTCATTCAAAAGATAATAAAAAAAATAAGGGGTCTAATACGGATTTTTTTTTAAGTCTCTGCGTTTCGAAATATGAATTTTTGAAAAACACCTGCTTATTTTTGGGTGATTTTTAATTTTTTTTAATTTTTCGTAGCGTTAAGAACATGTATTCTATGACTGTGCGCATATGTATATGTGCAAAAAATTGGTATTCTAAAATGATTTTTGACCGAATAATGGGAAAAACAAGTTTTTTGTCCCAAGTTTTTTAGTCGTTTTTTATTTTTATCTTTTTTTCTTCAACAGATAAATGAATTTTTTTTTTGTCCGTGGATAGGTGTTGAAATCTTCAAAAGATTCTATGAGGACCGGAAAACGCGTGCTCATACATGTGTGGGACTCTTAACCACTAAAACCACCTCCTCCTCCCGATTGCAACTAAGTTCAGATGGAACTTATCTAGCAATTTGTCATTCTGGAAGTAAAGTTACATGTTGTAGGTAACTTTCCGGTGAAAGTTCCTACTGATGATATTTAGAAATAGCTAAATAACATTTTTTTTTTTAAATTGGTTCAAATTTTGTTGTCAAAAAATAAGTATTTTATAGGAAACTAGCTAACCCCCACCCGCTTCGCTGAGGGCACTTTTTAAAAAAATAGGACCTGTGTGAAAATAAATTAAAACCGAAAAAAATGGTTTATTGTAATGAACATTAACCAATTTATTGTAATTTAGCAGTTATTGGGCTTTGGGCGTTGTTAATGGAATAATGGCACTTGATTCTGAAAGCCGGATTACACTTCAAAACTATTTTTACATTAAATTCAAAAAATGATTTGATTCAAAGTGTATTTCCAAGTATAAAGACAAATTACATCAATCATGCTTGGCTGAGTGAACGTGCAATAATGGCTGGTACAAATAAAAATGTTTCTGAAATCAATGCAATAATTTTAAACGATATAAATGCTGAATTTTTTGCTTACAAATCGTTTGACCCTATAACAAATGAAAGCAATGTATTAAATTACCAAACGGAGTTTTTGAATTCATTGGATATACCAGGACTGCCGCAAAATCATTTAGCGCGGAAAGTAGTAGCGCTCATTATAATGCTTCGGAAAATACAGCAAACTTGTCTTGAAGAAGTAAATGGCAAATCTAATTGAAGCTACCATTTTTTGAGGAAAATTCAAAGGCGAAGATGTGTTGATTCCTCAAGGTCCAATGATTCTGTCAGATTTCCCATTTGAATTTAAGCGTCTTCAATTTTCTGTAACTTTGCATTTGCTATAACCATAAATAAGGCACAAGGTCTATCTTTAAAAATATGTGGTATTAATTTAGAGAATCCTGTTTTTTCTCATGGTCAACTATATGTTGGCTGTTCGCGGGTAAGAAAACCATTTGCTTTATTTACAAAGGTACATAAAAGATGGAAAAACAGAACGTGTTGTGTATCAAAAAACCTTGCCATATTATTAGACCCAAGCGAAAAATACAATTTTTGGGTTCATGCTGCTGAATTTTTTAAGTTTTTGTCGAAATGTCTTAAATTTTGTTTGTCCCATTTACCTGCGCTTATCATGTAGATCCGGATTGCCTTAAGAAAAAGTCAAAGAATACATACTTTTTGATACCAAATAACGTACAAAAGGGGATAAGCTCCAAAAGACGTGTCCTATGGAATTCATGCCGGGAGAATTATCAGACCGGTCCAATACTTAAATTTGTTTATCTAGGAATAACGTGACATTCTAACCTTTATGCCAAGGACCCAGTCTTGCATAGATATAGAAGCTTCGAGTCTCGAGCCTATTCTGAAATCGTAGAATCAAAACGTTCCAAAGCTCCTTTTTGTGTTAGTCTGGAGCTATGACGTTTTCCACAATATAAAAAGAACCTCATCCTTTCCCTGAAATAGCAGAACAGCCAATAATGATCAGATGATGTTTTTTTATTTGAATAACGTATACTGCTTGTCTGGTCTAATACGAAAAAAAAACTACTCCAAATCTTAGAACATTACGTACTGTCCAGACGATCAAAGCTTCTATGTTTAAGCAAGTTGCGATCCTTGCCATAAAGTTAAGCATGTCACGTTATTCCTCGGTACAGAAAAATTAAGTATTGGACCGGTCTGGTAATTATCCGGGCGAGAATTCCATAGGAAACGTCTTTTGAAGCTTATCCCCTTTGTACCTTATTTTGTATCAAAAAGTATGAATTCTTTTTTTAAGTCAATCCGTATTTGATGTGGCGAAGACGAAACAGATGCACCAGAAGACGTTGAGTCCCAATGAGTATCTGCTTCAAGCAAATTTAAACGTTGACTGGCATCACGGTGTTTTGCACATAATGTTTTACTCCAAATCAGAATAAAAACGATTATAATTATTTTGAAGTCTAAATATGTATATTTTTTT
The DNA here is from genome assembly GCF_945859705.1 of Episyrphus balteatus. Classification (NCBI taxonomy): domain Eukaryota; kingdom Metazoa; phylum Arthropoda; class Insecta; order Diptera; family Syrphidae; genus Episyrphus; species Episyrphus balteatus. The sequence goes on from NC_079134.1 coordinate 104,189,217, forward strand.
ACAAATCAAGCTTAGTTAAACTTTTTCAAAAGCTAGAGTGTTTCTTCACTCGTACAAATTGACAGCTTTGTGAAGATGGGAGAAAAAGTTTTATTTTTTTTGGCACAAACCATCTACATATTAATACCTTTCAAACAAAAAAAAAATTACCAAAATGGAACCAGCCAAACGCGAGTTTATCGGCCACACACAGTAAACGAACTCATTTTTATATATAAGATTTAAATTTATATTAATCAATGCCGATATTGAAATAAAGGAATTAAATTGAAAAGTTCACTGTACCAAATCGGAAGGTTTAGGCTTTCATTTGATATATCACACATAACTGTGCATTTACTACAAGCTACACAATGTTAAATTAAATAAAATGCACGACTGGGGTCGCACGTACTTGCTCTTATGCTTAAAGTAACTCTAATGTTAAAGCTTTTTATTCAAGAAAATTAGGAAAAATTTGATATTTTAAAGAAATTTCATAGGTAGTGTAAAAAATAAAATCTGTTTTTATAATTAATTAAACACCGTTTTAAATGATGTTTTAAAATAAAAAACAAGTATGCCGCTTTATTACTTGTATAAAAAGGTATTTTTAGAAAAAATTTTTTGAAAATCGTAGGAGCCGTTTTTTTTTAAAATAATTTTTTATGTATAAAAAATTTCTCACATTTTTCAAAAAAATAGTTGGTATGCCATTTTGAAGAAATAATTAATTTCCATATAAAAACTAAATTTCAAAATTTTTCATTTATCCGTTTTCGAAAAATTGATTTTCAAAAAAAAAATTTCGAAATATTTTTTAAAAATCAAAAAATGCGTTTTTTGAAAATTTTCTATAATTTTAATATTACCTTTACTTAAACACTTTTGTATGAAAATTTTCAAAAATCGGGTTAATATTGTACGAGATATTCAGAAACGAAAAAAAACGTTCTATGACAGGTGCCGTTAATAACGATGCAAAAAATATTTTTTTTATTTTAAAAGTTGGCTCTTATGTGTAATACTACAAACAAAAATTTTAATCAAAATCGTTAGAGCCGTTTTTGAAAAAAATTAACTTTTGTATTTCCGTTATATGGCAGGTACCGTTAGTTTTGGTCATAAAAAAAAATTTCAATTTCCCCTCTAGGGAATCACCAAAAACAGCTAACTACCAAGTTTGAAGAAAATCAATTCACTTGTTTAGGCTGCAGCTCCAGATAGAGACAGACACACAGACAGACAGAATTGCCGGACCCACTTTTTTGGCATTCTCCATCATCGTAATGTCATGTAAAATTGTTATCTCGAGTTCGATTTTTTTTACGAATCCTAAACTTGCCCTATAGTACCTATATCGCAAGTAAAAAACTTGCGAAACACCTCAAAACACCTGTGGAGATCTGTTGATCATGAACAGCCACCAGTGTGGGAAGTACCGTATTCTCAGTTTGAAATGTAGGTTGGCTTTAAAAAATTCTAACTTTTTTTGTAGGCATCGCAGAAATAAGATTGAAACGTCATATGAAAGGTAAAATAACACTATCCCTCTCAAAATTTCTAAACAAAGTAATTTCAACCATGCATGGTACACTAAAGAACTGCGAACACTTAGGAATAGAAGAAACATAGCATGGAAAACCTATTTAAAATCTCTTTCTTTAACTGATCACAACAATTATATTGCAATTTTCGAAGATTTTAAGATTCTCTCTAATACTCTATATACCAATTATATAAACGAAATGGCTTCTTCTTTGAAAGGAGATCCTAAATCGTTTTGGAAATTTGTGAACACGAAGAAAAACTCTGATGGCTATCCTGCTAACTTTATCCATGAAAACTTGTTGTTGCAAACACCATCTGACATTTGCAATGCCTTCGCTAATAACTTTCGCAACTCTTTTGTTGATGCACCTTTTGATGTTGATGAAGATTATTTTGAATGTCTACATACCTATGTCAATATTCCTGTGCAGCATGACACTGTTTTAGATCTTCTTTCATCGCTAAAAGATGATTATTCACCTGGTCCAGATGCCATTCCCCCAATTCTTTTAAAAAAGTGTAGGAACACGTTAGTTCAGCCCCTTCTCTTTTTGTTCGAGCTGTCCATCAAATCAGGGAAATTTCCGTGTCTATGGAAGAAATCATTTCTTACTCCAATTTTTAAAAAAGGTGATAAGACATTAATTACCAACTATAGACCTATTTCCAAACTATCTTGCATTCCGAAGGTCTTTGAACAAGTTGTTTGTGAGAGTATCGCTTTTTTCAGTAAAAATCTTATATGTGAGCAGCAGCACGGGTTTGTAATCGCCCTTGGCAATCGCCCATTTCCGCTGAATTTTCATTAAATATTATAGAGCACTTCTGATTATCCTAGAATCTTGAAATTTCTTAGAATGGTAGAGATGGTAGTTTGTATAAAGGAAAAAATTTAAAATTTGAGAATTTTAGAAAGGGGGCGTAGAAACCGCCCATTTTCACTGAATTTTTATCAAATATAGAGATTTTCAATTCCACAGCCATACCTTGCAAAAAGTATTGAAATCACAACAAAAACATTACTGTTAAAAAAAGAGCCAAGTTCTCCTATGTTGAAATTATGCTGGCACAAAAAGTACTGAGATGTAAAAGTGTACCAAGTTCTAAAGTTCGGGTTCAAATTCGTATCAATAAAATTTTGATTGTTTACTTGGCAATTTTTGAAATAACTTTAAAAATCGGTAATTAAAAGAAAAATTGTCAAGAGAACAATCAAAATTTTATTGATACGAATTTGAACCCGAACTTTGGAACTTAGTACACTCTTAAATCTCAGTACTTTTTGTGCCAGCATAATTTCAACATAGGAGAACTTGGCTCTTTTTTTAACAGGAATGTTTTTGTTGTGATTGTTTTTAATAAATTATCTAAATACTTTTTTCACATTGTAAAAATTTAAAAATGGATTTATTCTTTAGAAGAAATTTTTGGCTTTTGTTGTAAGCGTTTAAAATAAAAAAATTAATATAATGAGAAAAGAAAAAAGCTTTTTCTTGTAAATTATGATTGTTTGAAATAAATAAACGCTTCAATTGACTCATTTCAAATAAAAGCACACAAGCTGTTTTCTTACGACGTTATCACGTAAAATCATCGTCCGTAAACCCGTTTTTTTTAAGTTTTGTACGAGATACATTTTATTTGAGAAAAGAAAAACATTGTTTACTGAAGGATTTTTCATATACACTTAGGAGCAAAAAAATGGAATCAAACTGGGTTTTGTAAAAACGATAATTGAACAGGATGTAGTTGACACACATGAATGTTAATGATACCACTGAAAAGCTTGAAATTAAAGCTTTAAGTAAATGATCTTAAAAATCTGTACACTTTATAAAGATCCCATCAACATAAATGAATTATGTGAGGAAAAAAGACTGAAATTAAAACAGAGTGTACCTCCTCTGGAAAGTTTAACATTAAAAAAATGAAGTTCAATTTACTGACAAATAACGCTAGTACTATCGTAAGGAAAAAAAGACTGCAATTTGAAACAGACAGTATCTTGAAAATTAACATTTAAACAAAAATTAAGTGCAATTTATTGGAAGATAGCGCTAATACTATCGTATGCATTTTTATATTTTTCCCAACAATTCAAAGTAAAAAAATCAAGCTTTAAAATGAGACCATGAGACTTTGAAGAAAAAATATTTTATCCATTGCAATTTTTGTTTTTAATATAAGAATTTATTTGATTCCGTTTTTTGCTCCTAAGTGTAGTTCATAAAATAAAATAAAATAAAGTACTTCACTATAATGCTATGAATAGACGATTTTATCACATTGAATTTCAAAAATCTTTGTGTTTTATTTGTGTCGAATTCATGCTTCATCAAAAAGGGACTGCATAATTAACTGATTATGGATGGTAACGTTGAATAAATCTTAAATGTGTAAGAGCAGGAAATGCTTCATGATTTTTTTTTTTTTTTTTTTTTTACACTATCAGTTCATAGCCGAAGAGCGCTTATAGCAAGCACCGTCTTGCGACCATTTGCCAACACAAAAGTGTGTTATCCGGCTCATCACTTAGTGCAGTGTTAGTAGTTAGTAAGCAAATAATAACTACAAAAAACGTACACTAAGAAAAAAACATTGAATTCAATATTAGATAAAACAAACATTAAAGAAATACAAACAAAATAATTACTTGAGCAACAAAAAGACATAAAAATTAACATTTATGAGCGTGGTACACTGGTTTTTAAGACAGTTTTTAATCTATTTTTATTAAAGTTTAAATCAAAAAGGTTTGAATTTAAATTTAGAAGCTTACACATGCGTGTTAAAGGTTCATGCAAGCCATAATTTGTTCGGTGTGGTGGAATATTCATTAAATCCAAGTATCGGAGGCTATAAGCACCCCCTCGATAGTTAAAACCAACAGAATTAAGTAAATTTGGTGCATCAATTACGCCTGTGATTAACTGGTGAATGAAGATTATGTCATTGTTAACCCTTCTTTGAGCCAAAGTTTGAATCTGAAGGAGATTAATCCGATGTTCATAAGGAGGAAGATTATAAGGATCAGACCATGGCAGTCCTTTTAAGGCGAAACGAATGAAATTACGTTGTACTGATTCCAGTCTTACATTATGGGTCTCGTAAAAAGGAGTCCAGACTTGCGATGCGTACTCAAGGTGGGGGCGTACTAAACAATTGTAGAGGGAAAGAGTCACATAAGGATCTTGAAATTCTTTTGACCAACGCTTCACAAAACCTAGCATAGAGAAGGCCTTATTTACGATGACGTTGATATGGTCGGAAAAATCAAGGTTATAACTAAAATTAACCCCTAGGTCTTTAAAGCTCTGAACACGCTGTAATTTATGTTGGGATATTATATATTCATACAAACTAGGAGCACGTTTTTTAGAAAAAGTCATTGTCTGACATTTAATTGGATTTAAAACTAAGCTATTCTTACTACACCATATAGAAAAATAATTAATGTCCTCTTGCAGAAGCCTCCGATCATTAACCGATTTGATACTTTTATAAATTTTCATGTCATCTGCAAAAATGAGAATTTCGCTATGGCGAATACATAATGGGGCATCATTTATAGCTAGAATAAAAAGAAGAGGTCCTAAATGACTTCCTTGCGGAACACCTGATTTTGCGATGAACGATTTGGAGAGAGCGTCTCTGAACTTCACTTGATAAGATCTATTTTCAAGATAAGAAGAAATCCAATTAACGAAAACTAAAGGGAAACCTAGAGTTTTTAATTTAAATTTGATAATGTCATGGGAGAGTTGGTCAAAAGCCTTAGAATAGTCCGTATAGATACAGTCAAGTTCCTGTCCATTTTCTAATGTATCTGAGCACTTATGTAAAAAAGTAAGCAAGTTTGTAACCGTCTATCGTTTTTGCATAAAGCCATGCTGTTGAATGCATATAATTCTTTTACAGTGGAACGCCAAGCTATCGCAAACAACTTGCTCAAAAAGCTTTGGAATACAAGACAGCTTAGATATGGGTCTGTAATTAACTTTATTGGATTTATCTCCTTTTTTAAAAACAGGAGTAATAAACGCTTGTTTCCAAATGCAAGGAAATTTACCTAACTTGAGAGATAATTCAAAAATAAGTTTAAGTGGAAGAGATAAAATTGACTTACAATTTTTCAAAACTGCTGCAGGAATACCGACAGAATAATCTTCATGTAGTAATGAAAGAAAATGGGATACTTTACAAGTATCAATTTGAATATTATTAAATGTAACTTGTGGGCAATTTTCTAAATAACGGAAGTAATCTACATCTACATTGGCGGGTATGTCAATAAAAGATTGACAGAAGTTAGACGCAAAAGCATCGCAAATATCTGAAGTACTTTTTAAGATGTTGTTTTTATAACTGAAATTAACTGGATAGCCATCTGATTTCCTTTTCATATTAACAAATTTCCAAAAATATTTAGGATCTTGCTTGAGACTACTTTCCATATAACTAAGATAATCTGCATATAAGTTATTTGAGAGGGTTTTAAACTCTTCAAAAAGTGACATATAAATTTCTTTATTTCTTGGGCACATAGTTCTTACGTAATTTTTCCAAGCTTTGTTTCTCTTATTTCGAAGAATTTTTAGCTCTTTTGTATACCAAGGATGAGAAACGTTAGAATATTTCGATCTTTTTTGTGGGACTATTTCGCTTATACAATTGTTTAAAACACGGTAAAAGTGAGAAACAGTTATCTCAATGTCATCCGAAATGGGTAAGTTTTCAATACCAGATGTATTGAGAATGTCGGAAAGCTGCTGATAATTAGCCTTATGAAAGTCAAAGGCAAACGAAGTGTCTTGAGGATTACTATTTTCAAGTAAATGATCGCCCAAATCCAAAAAAATTTGAAGGGGAGGGTGGTAAATGTCTATGTTAGATATGGAAGTGGAAGCTGCTGTCACTACCGTATTAACAGCGTCAGATGAAAAAACTAAATCGAGTATTCGATTTCTAAAATTTTTGATACAGCTAACTTGCTGTAAGTCTGTAGAGATAATATTGTCCAACAAATGAAGCTCCTGTTGAGATGAAGTCGAAGAAGCTTCAAAGTAGGAGTCGTCTTCTGATGGGACCCACTCTATATTGGGGAGGTTAAAATCACCTAATAAAAGAATTGAACTGTCTAGATCAGCAATTCCAAAAACAAAATCTAGTGCTATTGAAAGTTCTGCAAAAGTAGAAGGGGAAGTTTTAGGTGGGATATAAACATTTAAAACAAATAGATGTCTTGATTTTAGAAGAATTTTAATGCAAATTAGTTCAATATTAAGTTTAAAGGGAAATGTTACAAGGGATGAACAGAAATTATTTCGAACAGCTATGAGAACTCCACCTCCAACCGGGCTCTTAACGTCGACATGACGATCTTTCCTGTAAACTAAGAACTCTTTGTCGAAAAGTTCTGTATCTAAAATAGTAGCGTTCAACCATGTTTCAGTGAAGGCGAGAAGGTCATATGGAAAAGCTTGAGAGTTATTATAAATTTGAGTTGTTTTACTGCGAAGCCCTCTTACGTTTTGGTAGTAGAGTGAGAACCTGCCAAGTTTTTTGAAGTTTTATTATTTTTAGGTTTCTTAATTGATTTCTGTTTGGATGGGACAATAAATTCTTTTACTAAAGTGTTAGATGGCCAAGGGCTACTAATTATTGAATCAAAAAATGCACTAGGTGCAGTGATTTTAAACGAAGAAACAAAACTATCGGGCTTACTTATTTTAGAACATTTGATACATGAAGCATTTGGAATGGCTTTGGCGGCAATTAAGTGTTCGACTATATCCTTAGACAATGTAGCCGGTAAAAGACGGGAGATAAAAATCGTTTTCGGTTTAGGGACAGATTCTAAACTACTATGAGAAGGATTATTATTATTATTGCTTGTGGGTGTTGGGATTGAAGTTTGAGAATCGGGAGCTGGTTCAAGGGGTTTTGGAGCTGTGGAATCAAGAGATATCGGTATAATATCATTACGATTAGCAGAATCAGTTGATAAAGACACGTTGTTAATTGAATGAGATTGAGGTTCTGAGTTAATTTTAGCTTGATTGCTTCTTAAATTTGATCTTTTGGGTTCGGGGCTTACGTTATTATTAGAGGAAGTAGGGTCACGCCCTCGTTTCTTGCTTTTCTTAGAACCAGTGGGAAGAGAGTTTGGAAGTTTAGACTTTATGGGGTCTGAACAAAGAGGATCATCGGGTATTTCATTGGAACTTGTTGATGTTGAATTATCTACTAAATTTATAGGAATAGAAAAGTTATTAACAGTGGAAACAATTTTTAAGAAGCTATTATTTAATTCATCAAAAACCTTAGAGATTTTGATTATTTCAGATTTAAGGGCAGACATTTTAAAAGAGAAGTTTGACAAGGAAATTTTTCTGCAGTTGGCACAATACCAAAATCCTATCTCAGAGGCGACGATTTTATCAATGAGTGCAGTGGTAGCACCAACACATTTGGCGTGAAATAATTTTTCACAAGGCCCATTACATTGAAATAGGGGAGTATTACTGGGATGACCAGAGCAATTAGTATTACCACAAGCCATTGTTTGTAGTTAAAAAAAAAAATTTAAAATGTAGTAATATAGAAATAGGAGAAACTAAAAAAATATAAAAAATATAAATAAAAAATAAAATAACAAAAACAATTTAAAAAAAAAAAAAAAAAAAAAAAAAAAAAAAAAAACTGAATTTTTATAAAACAATAAGAAATAAAAAAAATAATTAAAAAAAAAGTATTTATAAGATTGCCTGAACCTGGATTCGAACTTGGTACCTTCAGATCACCAATCGATGCGCAGACGCATTGAACCACCGAATGATTTATTTACGAGCAAAATTTAAAGTAATACAGGTTTTTAATACATGAGATTTAAATTTAATGTAAGTGAAAATATAAAATGATAAAATAAAAAATATATTAAAAAGGTATATAGAACAAATTGAAAGCTTTTATGAAAAAGCGCTTAAATAGTTAAGTGGGGAAATTATATTATTAGTCTTAATAGATCGGTAGGACAAAGAAAAAATAAAAAAAAAAGTAAAGAGAAATGAACAAATAATAAAGGGGGAGAGCTTTAATAATACATAAACTACGAGAACAATGTACTTACTCAAACCAAATTAAACACATAATTTTAAAGAATTTAAAACATTAATATAATTTAAATATGCAAACAATAAGAACTATATTTAAGATGTACATGCAAGTCAAGTATTAAATTATTAAAATAAATTAATTCACATGTAAACACAACATTAAATACAAAATAAAAAGAAAAATAATATAGAGCTAATAAAAGCACGTCTATACAACACAAAACCAGTGTGGCCACTTTCACTTTTAATTCTTATGTTCCAGCGTTTCTGATTTCAACTATAATAAACTCTCATCTTTCTCTTACTTTGGTTATGTAATACTGTTGTGCATATAAATATGAATTCAGATTATTATCTTTTAAGAGAATTAACTACTTTTAAACATCCATTTAAAGGTATAAGTATGTAAGTTTCAACTGTTTGGCTTGACGATTATATAAGATTTAGTCCAATAATTTGAATTAAGAAATAGTTGATGTAGTAAGGAACTAAAATTTAATAAAATAAATAAAACAAATTTAAACATTACCTAAATCAACAATATTATGTCGGCTTTGGGATCTGTGATCCAACTTATTGAATAAATAAACAACAAAATTGAAAAATAATTTAAAGTAACAAAATATCAATAACTATTCCTTATTTCGTGACCTTTTTGAGAAAGTAATCACAACAAAAACATTACTGTTAAAAAAAGAGCCAAGTTCTCCTATGTTGAAATTATGCTGGCACAAAAAGTACTGAGATGTAAAAGTGTACCAAGTTCTTAAGTTTGGGTTCAAATTCGTATCAATAAGGCGTAGGTATAAACTACCATTCTACCAAATTTCAAGATTCTACGATAATCAGAAGTTCTCTCTAATATTTGATGAAAACTCAGCGGAAATGGGTGGTGGCCACGCCCCCTGACTTTAATTCTCAAATTTTAAATTTTTTCCTAGGTATAAACTACTATAGGTCGTTTCAAATCAAAAGTCCTGACTCAGAGTTTATTTTCTCCCTTCCAATAAAATTGAGAACAAATAAACAAAAAACTCAATTTTATTGGCTCATTGCGACAAAACAACTCAAAAATAACAACAAATCATGCTTGTTTGAATGAAAGAAATGATAGAGAAAAAAATAAACAAACGAAAAATCTGAATTTGTTTATTAATGATTTCTATGGTGACGACTCCAAAATCATTAAAAAATATAAATAAGATATTAACTGCCCAATTATACAAAGGAAAAGATGTGAACAGAATTTTAAGCTATGAATTGCTATCATATAAACTGGACATTTATGGTCCATCTTCACAAAATTTGATTTCAATAATCTATCGTAGGGAAAACAATACAAAGTATGCTTAAGACTCGATTTTCAATCTTCTAATAAACAGTCAGTTTACTGTCTGACGAATGAAGATATTAAGCTCATAAACAATCAGATAAAAACATTGAATTTTTCAACCAACAAAGATCACTCAGTAAGTTATTTTACCGAATCACAAAAAAAAATTAGAAACTCTATACCTAATATTCAAAATTTAACGTAATTTTTATTCCGCTGTATTTTTATCAAAGTTTCTCTTAAAACAGCTAAAGATTAAATATAACTTATTTAATTCTGATTCAAAATTTCAAAATTTTCTGAGAAAAAAACAAAGTTTGCTGTTTTAATTTTAATTAAATATTTTACGAAACTCACCGCGTATTTATAAGAAATATTAAATTATTTATTCGTCCCGACGCACTGTGTGGCGACTAGTGGAAAAAAATCAAAAAAAAGAATTTGCCAAAAATGTGAAGCAAGTGAATGAATAAATCGACAGTTAATTTATGATAAAGTTCAATTTTCTGTTGTCAGAGATCCTCAGAAGATCAATAAAAAAAAAAACAAACAATTAGAGTAAGATTTGTAGTTACCGGTTAAAAGACCATTTACTGAAGAAAAAAGGAACATATGATATTTTTTTTGCTAGGTTCACATTCAGGAGAGAAAATATAATTATTCTAACTGCATTTTTTTTTCTACATGTAAATTTAAATTTTTTTTGAGAGTCCAAATCAAAGCTTCTTTGTTCGTGGTAAGTACTAACTTTGATAAGCCATATATTTCGAGAGGGGTCAGATGGGAAAAAAGTGTTTTTAGTTAAAGAAAGAAAACAATTATATCTTTTAAAAAAAGTAAGTTTTGTCTGCAGAAACTTGCGCTTTCTCTTGCAACATGTGTTTGTTTACGAGTATTTTTTACATAATGTGTTCAGCTAGGGAGCTTTTTGATGTTTGTTTTTCCAACCCAACAGCCCGATTGCGTGGTGTTTTGCAGTTAATGAAGTCAAAACTAAATATGCAATCAAATTTAGAGCCTGAAATTCCCGAATTCTCATACATACAAGTTCCTGGATCGAATCATGTATACAAAAGTAGGCGTGGCAGGGGGCGAATAGGGTCGACACTATTTTGTATTTTTGAACTCGCCTAGATAATCAAATTTCTTCAATTTTATTCAAATTGTGCAAGCCGTTTTCTAGATATAAATATGCACACTCAGAAGTGGGCGTGGCAGGGGGCGTGGAAATTTCGCTAAAGTTTGGAAAACGTGTTGTTATTACATTTAAAAACAATTTTTTTTCCAAACTCAACATTTTTTTTAAAAATTTGATTTTTTTCCAACATCTCCATACAATCAACGCACTGTGCGCCGCACTGTGCGACGTTTCGAAGAACTTGCAAACTTCGTGGTCACGGGATTACAGTGGGTTTGATGGATGTTGTTAATTGTTGTTGTTTGTTCTCGATCGCGCAAGCAAGTTGTACCTGTGCGTAGTTGTTGGTGCATTTTCTATTGCAGTGGGTGATGACGGGTTTGGTTCTTCTTGAATTGAACTTGTGTAGTTTTGTGTACACACAACGCTCACGACGTCAACTACTTGTATGTTCGTTCTTGTTGGTTTAAGCTTGCTTATCAGTGGGTCCCATGTTGTTGATGCTTTGAAGCTAGAATCGCGGTTGAAGTTTTTGTTTTTTTATTTCTATAGCTTCTCTTACTATCCTAGGAACATAAAACTTTTCTGCGGCAATCGATTTAGCTTTATCAAACCTAATAAAATGTTCATCGTTATAAGCAATGTGTTTACATATTGCAGATTTTGTGACTGCATTGTTTTGAATAGCTTTAACGTGTTCATTTAATCTTGTTTTGATCGCTCTTTTTGTTTCTCCGATATACGATGAACCACAACTGCAAGGAACCAAATAAACTCCAGGATTTTGGAGAGGAATTGTGTCTTTTGGTGTTCTTAAGAACTGTCGAACTTTGGCGGGTGGTTTAAAAATAGATTTTATTCCGAATTTTCCTGAAATTCTTGCAATTCCACCCGAAATCTCTTTAATGTAGGGAAGAAAAGCTCGCTTTTCTAATTGGAATGGCGTGTAATCCCGTGACCACGAAGTTTGCAAGTTCTTCGAAACGTCGGGACGAAGAAATAATTTAATATTTCTTATAAATACGCGGTGAGTTTCGTAAAATATTTAATTAAAATTAAAATGATTGATACCCGCGAAAATCATAATTTAAAATCTTATAAAGTTTGCTGTGTTTTTCAAAACTTTGAATTGTGGCAGCGACCCCTAAAACGTGTTTAAACTGGACCAAACTTTACCCAATTTTATTTATGGCATGAAGAACAAAATGAAAGGGTGTCCCATTAAAATAGTCCAGAACTCTTCAATATAAGCTGCAAGAAGCTTTTCATTAAAGAATGACGGAAGCGATCGTCTTTCAAAATATTGCTTTAGAAGTTAAGTTTTTATAATTTATTCTTTTTGTTTGGCAGGGACATGGACACTGATAGTCCTAAGCATTGTATTTTTTTTGTACTCTTTCCTTTTTCTCCAGCTGAATTGCCCTTTTGTTTCGTAAATGGTTTTTATTTTTTTTCTGTTCTCTAGCAGCAGTTGAATATGAATCGATGGAATTGAATTCCTTTTCTCTTTCTGATTCGTCCCCCCCTAACCCACCCCCTCTCTTTAATTCGATTTCTAAATAAATAAAAACATTTCTGAATTTTCATTGCATTTTCAATTTTATTTGTTTTTTTCATCTGTTCTTATGAGAATTGCGTAGGTACATAGATACTTGAAAGGTACCTTTCATATGAATAAGTACCTATAGATTGATGAATTGTTTTGTTTATGTTGTAAGTTTTTATTTTTGAGTTTTATGAATTGGTTTTAAGTTTTTATTTTTTTTATGTAACGGGAAATACAATGTTGAAGTCTGGATCTTACAAATATTTGATAATTTTAGTTTAAAACAAAGAATAAAATTCATTATAAAAAAAATGTATTACTTTATGTATTTAAGTATTTACTTTATGTAGGTTTATGTTAAAAATAAACCTCAAAATTGAATCCCTCCAGAATCTGTAGCAACGTGAATGGTTTCAACAATACTATCCCGTTCTGCTTCCAATTCAGGGGTTTCTACTAGAGATGCCGGGAACATTGATTTGGCCGAATACCGAATATTCGGAAACGCTCCTCGGCCGAATACCGAATATTCAGCCGCCGAATATTCGGCCAAGGACACTCACAAAAAAACATTGCTAATTTCAAAAATTTAATACTCTGTCTCAAGAATAGATGTGGCTTAAAAAAATCCCAACAACATCGTATTGTAACGACGAATAGCTGAACTATTTTTAAGATAAATGTCTGAACACACTACCTACTACTGCAAAGGTAGACATCTGAAATGGAATTGAGGACTGTTGGCCAAGATCAAACTTCGGACCCATACAAGTGGTGGTGAATCCATACTGCAAAATTTACAATTTTGACAAAATTTGCTAAAGCCTACCTTTCGTCTCCTGGGACAAGTGATTACAGCGAAAGACTATTTTCCGAAGCAGGAATAGTCTACGAAGATAAACGTAATCGTTTACTACCAACAAATGCGGAACAATTAGTTTTCATTTACCACAACTTGCCTTAATAGATTATAAGTACTAAAATTACAATTTTTTAATGAAACATACATATTGGTATAATAATTTATGTCTTTTTTCTTCTCCATTTGGTATTCGGTATTTTGGAAGTGAAGTGAAGTTCCCGTACTTGAAGTGTACATCTAAATCTGCTTTTTAACAAGACAATTATTCGCTCAATGATATTGCGACCTTGTGCATGCTTCCCATTGAAATTTGCTTGTACAGAACCTTCTTCGGCATTACGGTATGGTGTCGTTAAATAGGGGGATAGAGGATATCCTCTGTCTCCTGTTACGTGTTAGAATATATACATATAAATACAAATTAAGATGAATCATTACTTTTACCAAGAATCCGAAAATCAGTACGACCGCTGCGGTAGTCTTCCTCTAATTTTGCTTTTAAACAGGACGATCCTGGATTTGTCGCATTGCACATTAAGTGGTCACACATCTAAAAAAAAAACACTATTAAATTAGTTACAAGACAAACTTACAAGCATAGCATTGATGCTATAGAATCCCTTTCTATTGTAGTACCTATACATTTCTAAGATCTTTATTTGGACTTATAATTTTGATATGAGTCCCGTCTATAGCATCAATTACATTTGGAATATTGCTCTTTTGAAAAAAGTATATTTTTGCCTGACGTTCTTCTTCTTGTGAATAGTTAAATTTTATCTATTTAGGGCAAATATGCCTTTCCAAGACATTTAAAACATCTTTCAAAACAACCGACACCGTTGGTTGCGCCATACTAATCTTGAAATCGTTCCCAACACTTAATTGGTAGCTTCCTTGCGCAAGGAATCTTAAGACAGCTGCAAATTTTAAACGTTTGAAATGGATTGCTCTCCTCATGATATCTAAAAATACATTAAGGAAGGCTTCCTTCAAAAGTCTGAAGTTGTGCATAAATCTAAAAAGTGAACCAAAATGTATGTAAAGTAATAAAAAAAAAATTATCAATTTATATACATATATAGTATACATATTATGTTCTGGCAAATCCAGCGGGTTTGAAGAATCGCATATTTTTCTTCGAATCCTTGCTTGCTCCAAAGTATTTTTCCATCAATTTCATTTTCAAAGAAAAATAATTCTATGCCAGACATGCTTCTGTATTCTATGCCAGACATGCTTCTGTATTTTATCAACAAGGAATTTGTGATCGACTGAAAAATTGACAAATACAAATTTTTTTGACAACCATAATACCGGATTTGTGAATGGGCCCATCCATGTTCTTAAGTCTGAACATTCATCAAAAAAATTAATAGTTGAAAATGATAAACCGATTTATCAATTTTGTTAATAATTGTCAAATATCGTATTGACAATTGACAACCGTAATAAGGCCGTGAAAAAAATTAAAGTATTAAGATGGGACCAATTTGGAATTTTTAGTTCAGAACAGAGCCTTTACTGTCAAACAAAAGAGTGTGTTTCTTTTTGGCCTCTGAACTTTAAATTTGAGTATCTTCTTTCGTTCCAAACATGTTCTCAGGGGCGAAGCGAGTCTCCAAGCCAGGGGGGGGGAGGGTGTGAGATTCATTGAAATGCCGATTGATTTTATGAATTTGCCGACTACATCCGAAAATTGTGTTTAATAATATTGGGAATCATTATTTAAGAGAAAAAAGAATTTAAACTATAATTTTCACGATTAAGCAATTTTTAAATAATAACACTGGTTAACAAAATTAAACTTTTTTTTGTTGCCGAAACAAAAATATACTTTTCTGAAGGTTTTCGGTGTGCTGAACTCGAATCCGAAGTCCAAAAAAAATTAATCAGCTCCCGTTTTTGAAATATTACGGTTAGAAAATGCAGCACCTCGGACCTTATTCTTTTATATAACGAAAATTGTTTGATCATATTTAGTAACAGTTTTTATAAGAACTATTTACCACCTTTTTAAATCTTTCCGATATCTTTTTTACTGCCCGAGATATCCTCAGTTTAGTGTGTCCATCTTGGACCTTTCTAAATAGCGAACATTTTATTCTGAAACCTTAAAAAAGAGCACTTGGAAGAAAAAAAAAGATAACAAAAAAGAGCACTTGATTAAAAAAAAAACAAACAACTTACATAAACTAAATACATTTATTTTTCTCACAAGGTAGAGGTACCTACTTATAAGTATGGAATGTTGGAAACATGATCAGCTGATTAAACAGGACTTCCTTGTAAAACGATAAAAAATTAACTATTCTCTCAGTTAATTTGATCTTGGTTACCATCACCATAGAAATAAATTTTGAAATCTTAATTTCACAAAAGTCGACCAGAATATTTGGTTTTTTTTAAAAACTTATCACAAGCCCAAATCTCGGATCCACAAAATGTTATGATGAGTTAGATAGAAGTGGGTACTACCTTCCAACAATATATTTGTGACGACATTTACTAACTGATTTTTTACAATGGGTTTAAAAAAGTCGACTTCACATCGCAGAATAAAATTTTTGACAAAAGGTACAAACAACAAAAATTAAACTTGTTGGAAAGTAAATAAATTAATTAAAATAAACAAAAATGTAGTTAAGGGAAAAAAGAGAACCGTAATATTTTGGAAAAACTACGTAGGCAAATAAAAAAATAGACTAAAAGAAGGTATTTGGAAAAAAGAGAACAAAAAAAGAATTTTATGAAAAAAGAGAGTGTAAAAAAGATCAAAGTTGAAAAAGAGAATATGTTCTCTTTAAAAGAGATGTTCTGGAAACCCTACCTCAGTTGTTTGGTGTTTTTTATAAATTTTTTAACGTCATTATCTTCTTTATGATATATGAAGCCAAACCCAATTACTTCAGTTAAAGATATTTCGGGCAATACAAAAGATATTGAAAAGATTTAAACAGGTATCGAAAGATGGAAAACAGTTCTTATAGAAACCGTTACTAAATATGCTCAAACAATTTTCCTTATACAAAAGAAAAATATCCGAAGAACTCAAAAAAACGTTTTTTTGCATTTTCTAACGGTAATATCTCAAAAACAGGAGCTGATTAGTTGTTTTTGACTTCGGATTCGAGTTCAGCACACCGAAAACCTTCAGAAAAGTATATTTTTGTTTCGGCAACAAAACCCTTGTAAACCAGTGTAATCATTAGCAGGGATAGGATTTTGTGGAATTTGCCTTTTTTTCTTGCTTAATCGTAAGACATAATAGATTAAAAACAAACACGTTTCACGTCCCCCTCGTGCCAAATATATGTATTTTATTTTGCCTTTTTTTTGCTTTTTCTTTCGTTATTGCCTTTTTTTGCCTTTTCTCTTGTTATTGCCTTTTTTTGCCTTTTCCTATGTTTTTTATCTTTTTAGCGTCTTTAAAGTAATGCCTACACACAAAACACTCAAATATACAAACAAATAGGAAACTTACTCAATATATTACAAACTCAATATATCTATATTAAGGATTCACTAATTACCCCACACTAACGAATTCGAGTGAAAAGATCTAGTCATTATATTTGGAAATGCAAATGAACCGAGAAAGCTCCAACATTAAATAATTTTTTTTTTAATCAAGAAAATACGATTGGAGAAGTTCTCCAGATTTTGGACAAAATCAAGAGAGATTTGGAAGCCGGGAAAGGGCAGTCGCAAAAGATGTTGTTGAGAAGTACAAATTAGTTTTTTTTTGGCAAATAAGGGACTCGAGAGAGTTGAAAAAATAAATTGAGAAATGAATGGGGACACAAATCTAGAGCTCCCGGCGAATGTTGCAGTGGGTGAAGTCGAGTGCTTTTATTTGGCTCCACTCGTCTGTCGTCTCTACAGATGTAGAGACATCTTTTAGCTCTTTTAAAGCACTCTTAAGAGAAAATCGCATATATGTTTGTTACCTAAAATTAAAAAAAAACTCATGGTTGTTAGAAATTACTACAATTTATTTTTATATTTCATTCTTTCTCTCAATAAATACCTTTTTATGCCTTTTCCTGGAGTTTTATTTTGCCTTTTTTTAAGTTTTTAGGTCCACAAGGACATTTTTTAATAATAATCTTTTGACACTTTCTGAAAATTAAGCATGAAATATTAAATTTAGTTTATTTTGTTAGTTTTAGATTTTTTTTATTTTGCATAGATATAATAAATGCGTGTACTGTACTTGTACTAAGTAGTCCCAATCTTTGACCTTCCTTTGATATTCGTATCACCATTGACTTTGCTTATTTAATTCTTTTAAATTTGTTTTTTTTACACAGTTCATAGCCGAAGAGCGCTTATAGCAAGCACCGTCTTGCGACCATTAGCCAACACAAAACTGTGTTATTCGACTCATCACATAGTGCAGTGTTAGTAGTTAGTAAGAAGCAAATAATAACTACAAAAAACGTACACTTAGAAAAAACAAACATTGAATTGAATATTAAATGAAACATACATTAAAGAAATACAAACAAAATAATTACTTAAGCAACAAAAAAGACATAAAAATAAACACAAACATTTATGAGCGTGGTACACTGGTTTTAAGACAGTTTTTAATCTATTTTTATTTAAGTTTAAATCAAAAAGGTTTGAATTTAAATGTAAAAGTTTGCACATGCGTGTTAATGGTTCGTGCAAGCCATAATTTGCTCGGTGTGGTGGAATGTTCATTAAATCCAAGCATCGGGGGCTGTAAGCACCCCCTCGATAGTTAAAACCAACAGAAATAAGTAAATTTGGTGCATCAATTACGCCTGTGATTAACTGGTGAATGAAGTTTATGAGCTGTAGCAAATCGTATGTATTCGTTACTAAAATGCGGGTATTTACTTCAGTAACGAGTAACGAAACGTTACTTTCTAAACAGTATCGTTACTCGTATGTTTCGTTACTGGGTACTGAAGTAACGAAGCGTACGAGATACGAAACATATGAGTAACGACCCCATTCCAATTTCAATACTAAATCATCCGATATATGAGATACGAAACGAGGTGATACACTCAATTTGTAGCATTTAGCATCTCGTATCGATATCATTACCGTAGTCTGAATGATAACTCCAGATAATTATTTGGAGCTTACTTTTTTCTAGATAAAAACAGTAGTGCCAAGGTATCGTTTATACAGAAATATCAAGAGAGACTTTTTAGTATTTTCTCTATGTGGCCGAAATATACCCATGCCGCAACCAATGTGCTTATGACCTTTTTGTTAATTGTCTTGAAATGTAGCTTACGAATGTACAAAAGTTTTTTCGTTTTTCATAAAATTTGTTTATTTTCATTGCAAAATTTTCAACTAAAAAAAGCAGAAAAAACGAGGTTTGAAAATCACTCTCAATAGAAAAAAAAAATGAAAAATTGTTTGACATGGTTGTATTGAAGTGTTAATATTCCGAGATTTGCGCGATGTACTTTTGAAATAAAGCTCTCTAAAGAATTGTAATAAGATTGCTGAACGAATATAAACAAAAAATTACCAAAGTTTTGTCGAAATATTAGGAAAAAATTAAAATAGTTTCCACGTTTGTTTAAAAAAAAATCGAAAAAAAAATCGTTCCCTTATAACAAGAGAACTTAAATTAATGTTTATGGCTTTAAAATGTAGCTTAGAATATACAAATTGTTTTTGGTTTAAAAAAAAAAAAAAATTTACATCCTTATACCAACATGCGAAACATACTTAAAATACCAAACATACGAAACGTATCAAATACATGAAAAATACGAAATGTACGAAACATACGAAGCATGCGAAAGTAACGGAACATACGAAACATACGAAACACACGAAACATACGAAATATACGAAAAATACGAAGCATACGAAAGTAACGAGTAACGATATTATTGATGCGGGTAGTAGGATCAAAAGTAATGTATACATGCGGGTACTCATTTTGTCGTTACTTTTACAGCCCTATATGCCATTGTTAACCCTCCTCTGAGCCAAAGTTTGAATCTGAAGGAGATTAATTTTTACCTTAAAAAACACTTAAAAGTCCTGATAATCATTCGCAAATGACTTCGTACTCGGTGAAATGGACCCCAACGCGTGCGCGGTGTTATTAATTAAATTATCTGTTAAATTTATCTTTACGCGTGACGTAAATGTTAAAAGAACCAATTTGAACTGTTTCCAAATTAAAAATAAAAGCGGTTTTATGGTATAGTAGAATATTCGTTATACCATGGGTGATATGCATAAAAACGTAGTACTTACTTAAAGTAAAAGATGAAAGTAAATACTATAAATTTTAGTAAAAGGTAAAATTCATAGTATATAATTAATTTCGTATGCATAAAAAAAAGTACCTGCTAGCAGGCAAATACTTTTAGTATATACTGAATTCATCCAAGTAGATACTAGAATTCACCCAAAAATGATAGTAAATACTTTTTTTTAGATTATTTGTATTCGTTTGGTGTTTACAAAAAAATTGTTTTGGAAGTTTTACGGTTTAATCCATTATAAATTTACTGTTTCTAAATTTGAATTTGTGAACATCTGTTCGTGCTATTTTGTGAGTCAAAAGTAAATCAGCAGCAGAGATGAGTAGCAATACGAAAGGTTTGTCAATAAGTCAAATGCACTTAGCTTTTGTGCGAATTTTAAAAGTGCGTAATGTACTTATGAGTAAGTCACAGCAACCCTCTATTAAAAAAGCTAAGGCGGAGGCTATAAAAATATTTATTAATGAATACAAATCTGAAACTGGTGCAACACTAAACGAAGAACCACAAGAACCAAAGTAATTTTTCTGAAGGTTTTTTGTGTGAACTCGAATAATAATAATAATAATTTATAATAATAATTTAACTATATGCCTGTAAGACCTAAGGTCTTTTAAATGCAACTGCACGGCACTAGTTAGAAGGAATAGAAAGATAGGAAAGAATTTTTGTTGGTACAGTGAATTGAGAATAAGATGATCATTATCTCAATCTGAAGTCAAAAAAATTGATTTGCCTCCGTTTTTGAAATATTACCGTTATAAAATTAACAAAAACGTAATTTTGGCCGTTTTTAATGCGAGGTTTATGTGAGGTAATTTATTACAAACAAATATCTAAGGGTTCCTATGAGAACTTATTTTTCTTCAAAAAACTGTTTAAATCTTTCCGATATCTTTTTTATTGCCCGAGATATCTTAAGTTTAAGTTAATTAGCCAAAAAAAAAAATCTTAACTTTATTTAAAGCTAAAGTCACTGGTCAACAAGATTTTTGCAACAATAACCAAAATATACTTTTCTGAAGGTTTTTGGGGTGCTGAGGTTGAATTCGAAATCAGGATAATTCTATTAGCATCCGTTTTTGAAATATCTACTACCGTTATAAAAAAAAAAAAACATTTTATAACGGTAATATTTCAAGAACGGAGGCTAATAGAATTTTTCAGGTTTCAGATTCGACCTCAGCACCCCAAAAACCTTTAGAAAAGTATATTTTAGTTATTGTGGCAAAAAAAATAAAATGCACGACTGGGTCGCACGAACTTGCTCTTAGACTTCAAAACAAATTAAAAAAAAAAAAAAACAAAATTCATTTTTCAAAAAAATAAAACAACATCTGAAATCAAATCGCCCCACAAAACAAGTATACAGTTTTATTTGATATATTAAGGTGCATTTTGAGAAAAAAAATTTTCAAAATCATTAGAGCCGTTTTTTTTAAACTAATTTTTTATAAATAATTTTTTGGAAAAATTAATCAACATCTAAAAACAAAAATTTTCCGAAATTTGTATACGACAGGTACCGTTATTTTTGGTCTACATAGCAAGTTTGAAGTCAATCGGTCCATCCGTTTAGGCTCTAGTTCCTTAGACAGACAGACAGACAGACAGACAGACAGACAGACAGACAGACAGACAGACAGACAGACAGACAGACAGACAGACAGACAGACAGACAGACAGACAGACAGACAGACAGACAGACAGACAGACAGACAGACAGACAGACAGACAGATAGACAGACAGACAGACAGACAGACAGACTGACAGACTGACAGACTGACAGACTGACAGACTGACAGACTGACAGACTGACAGACTGACAGACTGACAGACTGACAGACTGACAGACTGACAGACTGACAGACTGACAGACTGACAGACTGACAGACTGACAGACTGACAGACTGACAGACTGACAGACTGACAGACTGACAGACTGACAGACTGACAGACTGACAGACTGACAGACTGACAGACTGACAGACTGACAGACTGACAGACTGACAGACTGACAGACTGACAGACTGACAGACTGACAGACTGACAGACTGACAGACTGACAGACTGACAGACTGACAGACTGACAGACTGACAGACTGACAGACTGACAGACTGACAGACTGACAGACTGACAGACTGACAGACTGACAGACTGACAGACTGACAGACTGACAGACTGACAGACTGACAGACTGACAGACTGACAGACTGACAGACTGACAGACTGACAGACTGACAGACTGACAGACTGACAGACTGACAGACTGACAGACTGACAGACTGACAGACTGACAGACTGACAGACTGACAGACTGACAGACTGACAGACTGACAGACTGACAGACTGACAGACTGACAGACTGACAGACTGACAGACTGACAGACTGACAGACTGACAGACTGACAGACTGACAGACTGACAGACTGACAGACTGACAGACTGACAGACTGACAGACTGACAGACTGACAGACTGACAGACTGACAGACTGACAGACTGACAGACTGACAGACTGACAGACTGACAGACTGACAGACTGACAGACTGACAGACTGACAGACTGACAGACTGACAGACTGACAGACTGACAGACTGACAGACTGACAGACTGACTTACTGACAGACAGACAGATGGACTTCCGGGACCCACTTTTTTGGCTTTGTCTATCATCGTTATGTCATGGAAAATGCTATCTCAACTTTTTTTTTTTTGTAGGAATGCATAACTTGATATTATGGTACCTAGGGTCAATGTACTTCAACAATTAAGGTTTGTTTATAATAAATAAAAGTAATCGCTCGTTGTTGTTTAGAGCATAAAATGTTTACTCAGTAAAATAATGAGTACCAATAAAAAACGTCCATAATACATACAATGATAGTAGGGGGAAGTGGTCACCCTTCGTACAGTTTTTACTTATTTTTTTTTAATTATTTATTTACTCACTCCAGCTTCGAGAAAATGGACTTTATTTGTAATATGTATATTATTACACTTTACAAAAAAATTTGACACTTCTAAGTCAAGGCTTAAATAGTTATAGCCATTTTACTGGGATTAGATTTTTGTACGAATCCCCCCACCCGTGGGGTACCTTCGTACAGCACATGGGGTACATTCGTACAGGATATTTAAAACGTTAATTTGACTAACTTTTGATTTGTCAAATGCCAAATATGAGTTTTAAAACATTTAATTACTTATTAATTTATTAATTATTTGAACTTGACTCAGAAAAAAACAAAAACAAATAAAAAACTTAATTTTTCGCGATTCGATGATTCTGAAACAAATTATTATTTACATATATAAAAATACCAACCTTAATTTACTATAGAATGCGAAAAACTTATTATAGAGGTTTAAATTTCATTTCAATAAAACTGTAACTCCGTGTTTTGATTGTTATCTGCTCAAGAAAATTTACTGGCGGGCATACGTATGCGTACGAATGTGCCCCATGTTTGACTGTACGAATGCTCCCCAAGCTGCACATAATGCAGAAAAATCGATTTTTGAAAAAATGTACTGAGATTTAGCAATATTTATAATTAAAACACAAATTTAACACTTTTATCAACAATTCTTCATTAATGTTTAGCCAAAAACATACTTGACTTAAACACAACATGACATCAAATGTACATACAAAAATTACTCAGAGCACTAAAAAACACTAAAAGTCTTGTGGCGACCAAATCCGTTGCACTTAGGATTCAAAATTTATCTAGCAGCTCGGCGCCTACTATGTGTATGCACACTAGTAAGCACGTGTTTAGTTTTTGTTTTATTCTCACTGTACGAAGGGTGACCGTATACGAAGGGTGACCACTTCCCCCTACTATGGAAATTATATACAATGTTGAAAATCACATGAAAATCTAAAAGAAAGCTCCGTTAAAACCTCAAGGAAAAGAAATTAGGTTGAAATTTTTATAAATATCACAAAACCCTATATAGCTGTCTGGAGGTTCTTTCGGAAGTATAAAATTTAATATGTATATTCTGGATGCTTCAAATTTATTAATATCTAATGGAAATGGCCTGTTTATGAATTCTATGAGTGAGGATGAGACTTTTGAAATAAAACAAATGAATGAAACTTGAAAAAAAATACAAACTTAAATTACAATTCAATTAAAAATTTGAGTTGATCTCAATTCTAATGCATTTCGCCCAGGTATGGGCTTATTAGTAAGATACTGTCATACACATACTAAGATGCAAAATTTTGGTCCATGAATACAGACACTTATAAAAATCACAGCCTGAGTAGCAGTGCAGTTCCTAGTCCATAGAGGAAGCTCAGAAATCGTGCTCAGAAATTCTGATCCAATTATTTAAGTAAAGATTTTTTTCTGCGGAAATTTCAAAAATACACTTAGTACCGAACGAAGTAATTTTGGACTGCCAAATACAAACACTGGTAAATTAAGACCAATCAATGAAAGATCGAGAAATGATTATCTTGTTTCTTAGTTTAAAATCATATTTTAAAATTTTTATCAGCTTAGTTCTCCGATCATTGTGCCATACATACAAAATTATCAAATATATAAATATGAAAACAAATGAAATGACAAAGTTGTTCGTCACTACCACCGTATTACTAAATTTATTAATTTTTACCTATCATGCTTTTGCGTGCAATCTATAAAATTGTGGGATGAACCCTAATCCTTTTGGTTATTTTTCATTCTGTACTATCATATAATTCAAAATATAATAAAATATGTAATTGTTTAATTACTGTACTTTTTCCAAGTAGGTAAATTAAGTTGAAAGTTGAAAAAAATGTTGGGTTGCGTAAAAATTTAATATTTCTGAAGTGGAGTTTAGGTCAACTGAGCCTTTTAATTGGATTACCTATATTCAATCATATAATTCTATACAGGTGGCAGAGTTGCAGTGGATGTAGTGCTTGACATTGTTGACATTCTTTTCTTTATCCCCCAGCTTGGAAGCCATCCGTGGGTTTATATGAGATAATAATCATCTTATTCACTGAATCAACAAAAAATTCTTTCCTATCTTTCTATTCATTCTAACTAGTACCGTGAAGAATGGTTTTAAAAGACTAAAGGTCTTACAGGCATATACATAGTTAAAATATAAAAAAAATCACTCCGCTTAAAATAAAAATAATTTTCATTATTTTTTTCCAATTTCAAACTTAAATAACTTGCACTACATGAAAGTCATGGTATAAGAAGACAAGGTATGATCATTAGAGCCGCCATCTTACAAAATGGGGTAGTAAGGTTTTGACGTTTGGCATTTGGCAAAGTCAAAAGCAACAACAATTTCCAAGACAAATTTGTTTACAACAACAATTTCAATGGACTGGGCTGTCAAAACCTTAAGTAGCCATAAGTTTTGACAGTTCTCAATACTGAGTTTTTTCTAATGATCATACCTTCTCTTTTTATACCATGCATGAAAGTAACAAGCCCATTTACAGCATCAATGAACGTGATTGAGAAATTCCATGTAACCAGTTTTGTTAACACTTCAACTCTTCTTTTTACGAATTAATTTTTGTCGAGCGGTCGAGCGATAGGCGCGTACCACATTTTAATTTTTAATTTAATTTTTTTTAAAAAGGCATAATTGGAATTTATTTTGAATGCCGGTTTTTTTAATAAAAATGTCAGAATCTTATTATTTTAAGGTAAATCTTTTGCCAAGGATTGTTTAAAATATTATTTATCGTTCTTGCTCAATATATCAATTTTCAAATAAATTTTAAAATTTGTGTGAATTATTTAGTTTTTTTTTTCTAAAAATGAGGGCATGTGGACAAAAGTAACAAAAGGTCATATGGACGATAATTTCGTATTTTAAAATGATCTCATGTACCTTTAGGTTACCTATAAAATAAACAAATATTTAATTTAAAGGATGATACATAAATAACATAAATACTCGCTAAACGAAGTATCATCATTGAATAATTATATAGAAGTGACACCGATAGTTTCTAGCGCCAGAATATTTTATTTTTATTTATCACCAGAGAGATTGGAGCTTGTCCTAGAAAATTATGTTTCCAAAATTTTTTTTTATAAAAAAGGAAATTTCACTAAAACATAAGGAAATAAATATCAAACAAAAATAAATCGTATCGCCACTCGACATCCTTTAATTGAAAAAAGAAAATTAGAAAATATTGAAACGTTAGTTGACATATAAATATATATGTATATATACCTATATTAGGGCGTTCGTTATTTTTGAATGAAGTTCCTAAGTAGAAAAACTGTTTCTAAATAATAAAAAAAATCCTCTAATTTTTCAGATTTTTATTTTGACACTAGATGGCGCCCCAAGAGGGTTTAAGTTTTTTATCATTTGAAATAGGTATGTGTTGACTTGTGAGGCCTCAATAAAAATTTTCTGATGATTTTCTTGTCTACATTAAACAACGTTTTAAAAAGGTTTAAACCATTCTTCTAGGACCAGGGGTTTAGTCAGGGCATGCATGGTTTTTTAGGTTTATTGCAAGCATGTTTTATTAAAACAAGCATATGAAATAGCATGAAAAATAAACTACAACCCAAAAAACACGTGCATGTCCTGACTAAACCCCAAGTCCTTGAAATGGTTTATACCTTTTTGAAAACGTTGTTTAATGTAGACAAGAAAATCATCAAATAAATGGACTCATAAGTCAACACATACCTATTTCAAATGATAAAAAAACATTAACTTTCTTGGGGCGCCATCTAGTGTCAAAATAAAAACAAGCAATTTTTTACTATAGAGCATAAAAGTTAATGTTTAACTTAAATTATTTAAGTTTCATTTATTACCTTCTTTGTTTTGCTTCTTTAAGTTCAGATTAAATTAAAACCGCATCTTTTTATTTTAGAAAATTTATTTATTTTTGTCCTATACCTATATTTCGAGGTCTTACTTACCTCATCTTCAGGGTCTAAAAAATAATTATGTTATGTTAAATATATTAGGTTAAATGGGCCGACAGTTAATGTTGTTACCGTCACATTTAGATCAATGTAGATTCCTTGTGATACCCTGAAGTATTTATAACCTCATTAAAAAAGTGTAATCCTATGAATCCTATGGTTTGTCGAGCCAATTGGTAGACTTGACAAAGTTCAGTAGGCTGTTGCCTGACAGTTCTGATAGTTCTTCTAATTCATTAAAGAACTAGTTCCCTAAAAATGTTTTTCTAGAGCGACAGAGTGCTGGACAGTGACACAGGAAGTGAGTAGTATCTTCCTGTTCGTCCTCATTGCCGCAGCCTCTACATAGGTCATCTGCGCTAAGCCCTATTTTCTTTTTATGGTAGCCCAGTAGGTTGTGTCCCGTTAAAACACCTATAAGGGATCTTAAGGAAGGTTTACTGAGTAGTAAGATCTTATTAAATTTTTTCTCGTCGTAATTCGGCCAAAGTTTTCTGGTGTGACCGCAGGTATCTAGGAGGTTCCATCTTTCATTAGTTTTTTGAAAAACATGTTTGACGATATTTCGTTTCATTTCACATTGTGGGATTTTGATGTTATGGTCTATGAGAGAAGGATCAAGTACTGAGCCTTCCCTTCAAAGCTCGTCCGCTTTTTCGTTGCCGAACACATCACTTTGGCAGGGAACCCAGCATAGTCTTACATTATGCTGCATACCAAGAACCCTAAGCTCTTCGCGACAGCAAGAAGCAAGCTTTGACTTGATTAAGGTGGCAGAAATAGCTTTTATTGCCGCTTGGCTATCAATGAAAAAGGTGATGTCAGCAGGTGATATCGCCATCATGAATATTTGTGTAGCAGCATTTTTCACTGCCAATATCTCGGCTTGGAAGACACTGCTGTAATCGGGGAGTCTGAAAGAACTGGCAAGGTTGAGGTTTTCTGAGTAGAAACCTGCACCAACCCCAGTGTTCATTTTCGAGCCATCAGTGAAGATGGCTATAGTCGACTCATTTGAGAAAGGAACACTTTTTTCCCAATCTTGTCTGTTGGGGAAACTGACATTAAGAGACTTGTTTAAGTCTAAGTAAGGGGTCATGTAGTCTGTACTTACGTTATTGTCAACGTAGTTAGAAAGGATCGTGGTATGACCGTTTTGACTAGTACTCCAAATGCTGGTTTGACTGAGTCGTAGGGCACTATTTGCTGCTAATTCTTGTAGAAATAGATCTAAGGGAGTGAGATTAAGGATTGGCTCCAAACCTGCGGTTGAAGTGGACCTCATCACCCCCGTAGTGCTAATGCATGCTGTTCTTTGTACTTTGGTAAGGGGCTTCAAGTTCGTGGATTTCTCCAGAGCTTGCCACCAGAAAAAGCTGCCATATGTCAGAATGGGTCCTGACAATGGCGGTATACATCCACAGGATTATTTTAGGATTTGGTCCCCAGTTTCTGCCAAGAATTCTATTACATGAGTAAAGTGCAAACGTGGCTTTCTTATATCTTTCTTGAATGTTTGGACCCCAGTTAAGTTTCTTATCCAAGATCACTCCGAGATATTTCGCTTTATCCGAAATCTTAAGTGGGGTGCCATCAATTTTTGGCACTACAAAAGGAGGAATTTACCTTCTGTTTGTGAAAAGTACCAGTTTTGGTTTAAGGGGGTTTACTTTAAGACCGCATCTCCTGGTCCAGTTACTGACCTTGGATAATGCATTTTCTAATTGTTCGCTTACAGTGGTAAGGTATTTACCTGTCGCTAGAAGAGCTAGATCAGGCTATAACCTTGACACCGCTGTTATTCAGTTTGATGAGATTCTCATTCATCACCAAGATCCAAAGAAGAGGTGATAGAATACCACCTTGAAGGGTTCCTCTATATGCGTACATTGTTATATGTGACCCACCTAATTCACTATTGATTTGCCTGTTTTTCAACATGCACGCACACGATCCATTTTATGACCGTGTTTTCTATTTTATTTATTTATTATGAACATTATTGAATGCTCCTTTTATGTCTAGAAATGCTGTGAGGGTATATTCTTTAACCACAAGTGACTTTTCTATTGTTCTGACTGCACAGTGTAAAGCTGTCTCTACACTTCTACCTTTTGTGTATGCATGCTAAAAGGGTGATATAGCCTCCGGTCTTAAGTAACTGCGGATATGTATATCGATTAACCTTTCAAGTGTTTTGAGTGTAAAAGAAGTTAGACTGATAGGTCTGAAATCTTTGGGTTCTGTGTAAATGGATTTATCAGCTTTTGGTATAAAGACAACTTTGACTTCACGCCATGTTTTAGGGACATATCCCAAATGAAGGCTATTTTGGAATATTGTGATCAGGTATGGAATAATGAATTCACTACTTTTTTGCAGCATTAAGGGAAAGACGCCGTCTAGGCCCGGAGATTTATAAGGAGAGAAGGAGTTGATGGCCCAGATCAACTTTTCTTTCGTAATGATTTCTCTAGGAATTTCACAAAATGAGTGCAAAGAGTTTGTAGAATCATTTTCCAATTCAGAGTTACAACCTGGGAAGTGAGCTTGCACCAGGAGTTTTAAGCTGTCTTGACAAGATTCTGTCCATTGATTATCAGGCCCTTTTAGGGCTCCTATAGGCTCCCTCTGGAGAAGCTCGTTTTGGAGAGGATTTTCCTTAGTCTTGCCGAATGATTTGTACATTCGATAGTGCTGCAAAAGTTTCTCCAAGAGCATCGTTTGTCTCGTTGAGTTTCTGTCTTAAATTTTCTTTGACTGGTTTTATAGGATTCCCAGTCACTTTCAGCTCTAGTGCGTTTAGCAGGATTGAAAAGTTTTCTAGTTTCTTTTCGTATGTTACTGAGCTCAACAATCCACCAGGGTGGTTTGTTGTTTTTCTTTGTCGTGGCAATAAGAGGACAGCTTTTGTCCAGTGCATCGCGTAGAATTCCTGTGAATTCCTCTAGGGCATTTGGGTCTAGATTATTATCAGTCCTCAGGTGACTGATGTTCTTAACTATTTCCCTATTGAATACATGCCAATCGGTACGCCTATTATTCCTAAAGGGCTTATTGTGCCTAGCAGCATCAGGGATATAAAATTCTATTAGCCTATGGTCGGAAAAAGAGATTTCATCTAAGACCTTCCATTTTTCTAATAGGCAAGTATCTGAATTATTCGTCAAGGTGATATCAAGAACCTCTTCACGTGTTTTTGTAACAAAGGTGGGGGTGTTGCCTCTGTTAGCTACCACCAAGTTGTTCTCGATAATATATTCGAAGAGGGACTCGCCCCTAGTATTTATGTCAGTGCTTCCCCATTGCACATGGTGTGAATTAGAATCGCAACCTAAAATAATATCAAATTTGTTCTTACTTGAAAAAAATACCAACGTTTTAGTGGGGAGCAGGTGGTCCCATCACGGTCTTTTTACTCGGACCTTTTGAAGAGGGGGGATTTTGTACAAGCTTAGCGTTTCCCAAGCCCTCCCTGTCCATAAAGGCACGAGCATTGTGCAGCCTCATCCTGTCCGCATCGGACATCTGGTCCAGTTTTTCCAATCAATGGATGGTCCTCCTAAAGGTGGAGACTCTGCTCTGCCTTGACGAGTTCGAAAGGCTGGAGCTCGCGACCGATGATATCTCGCAATCATCGACGTCTATCGCACTGGCTCCGTCCTCCATGGCAAGGTTTGAGAACGGATGGAAAAGTAAATTCTCCTCCTCCTCAGTAAGCTGAAGGTTCTTGGTATTCTCCATTGTGTGTTCTGTTAAAAATTCGTTTCGCTGCTTATAGTTTTTAGTTCTTGAAGAAAATAAAGAGAAAGAAAACAAAAGAAAACAAAAAAGGAAAAAAGAAAAAGAGAAAAGCAAAAAGTTTTAGAAATATAAGCAGGTAAATTATAAAGTAAAAGTTAATATGAAAAAATGTTGTGACTGGCGACTCCTGCTTTCGGTATTGAGACCATGAGGCAAAGCCTAAGCCAGCAGCCGTGACTTCTACCGACCGTTTAGCGTATATCCCCGCTATGGTTGTATTCATTTTGTAAATTCTTCCATACATTCATAGGGCTGGGCCTCTCTTAGTTTGCCCAAACCCTAGCAGGTAGCTGGGAAACTGCTCGAGAGCTAGATACTAGCCCGCTTGAGGTTCGAGCGTAAGCCCCCTCACCAACGTCAAGGTGGAGATCCGACGAGGGGGTAAAAAATAATTACAATACGTTTTAATAAATTATATTAACAAATATTTCTGTCTTCGTGACCTTTTAATCAATATATTAAATCCTAAGTGGGCTTTAGGTCGTTATTGAATATTCTAAAATTACTGTCAACGTTTCAAACGTGTTTACGTTCTTCGTCAGGACTCTATAAATTGGGAAATATTTAAAAAAATCTTATAAATACCAATACTTACAGTATGCTATCTATTTAATTTTAAGAGGTTTCTTAAAATTGTTGGTTTTGGTTATTGGTTTCTTTTTTAAATTTCAAATATTTCAAAATTCTAAATTTAAAGCCTTGAAAAAGACGTTTTAAAACTTCGAAATTTCAAAATATAAAAATTTAATTTAATTATTTGATAAGAATTTCAAAATTTGTTATCAAATCTAATCTACAAGTTGAATAAAAAGTTTAACCCAAAATGCCTCTTTTAACAAATTGACTATAAATATTGCTAAGCCCTTCGCAATCTGATCTTCTATTGACTGTATTTTCTGTATCTAAGATATGTAGCATTTCTAGTAACATTCTCTTATTATAGTGAGTTTCATTCTGTAAAATATCTACGTTATTAAAGTCTGGCCTATGTCCTTCATTTACACAATGCAAAGCTAAAGCTGTTTTTTGCGAATTTCCGTTATTAATATCTGACCTATGACCAGCTATACGATTTTTGAGCTTTTGTATTGAAGTTCCTACATAAACTGAACAACAATTGTTGATACCATCTCCTAAACATTTTATCTTATTTGATTTTTCATTTTTGGCCATTTTTCCTTTTAGGTTTGAAAAAATTAAAGTTCTTAAAATATTTACTGGTTTAAAAGCTATTCTTACATTTTCTTTTTTCCGTATAGGAGTATTTAAAATTCTATCTGAAAGATTTGGAATATATAGGTAGAACACTTTTATATGAAAATTGTGAAACATTATTTACTAAATTAGGCTGAACCAATGGATTAAAGTATTGATTCAATAATGTTCGTATAATACAGTCAAATAAGGAGAAAAAAAGGGTTAAATCTCGGAATGATTGTTAATAGAATTTTTTTTGCTCAATATCTTCCTTTTGCCATTCTATAACATATCTCAAAAGTCTAGAAAAATCTCATGTCCGCTTGTCGTGATTTCAAGGTCAAATCGCGAAATGGAGATTTTCAAAATTAGCAAAAATAGGCTATGGTATTATATACACATATGATACATGATTTCAAGGTATTTTTAATGCTGATTCCAAAAAAATCACAATACGCAAACTGAGATTTATAATCAGGATGAACCCCTCTTCAATACTGCATCCAAATTAGTTAGTTTGGCGAGATCTATTGCGCTGATTTGATTAAATTTGGAAGATTAAGCATCAAGAAGTTATTTTTTAGTGATTTTCATTCAAAATCTGTTAAAAAAAAGTTCTGAGCGCGAGAGAATAAGGGAAAAAAATAGGATGAAGTGACTATTTCGAAAGAAATTATTTAAAAAACAGTGCCTCCTACGAAAAAAAACTTCAAAGGAGGAACAATAGAAGCCTTAACACCCCAGGAAAAATGAAAATTTATGAAAAAAAGCGTCAAAAACAGCTCTATCCCCGAGCAAAATTAAAGAAAAAGCTCGGCTAACGGGAAGAACATCAAATTTTCGGTGAATTTTTTAATTGCTGAACATCCAAGATTAAAATAAAACTTAAAAATAGTTTTTAAAAAGCACAATTTGAAAGAAACAGCGGATGGAGATCGCACGTCTTTACATAATGTGGGAAACAAGTTTTTGAAGTTTTTTTTTAAATTGGCGAAATGTGTTTTTTCTAATGAAAAAGAATTTAATTTGAATTGTTCTCCTGGGTATTGCCACAAATTTCACGATTTTCACAAGGAGGAAAAGTTTTTGACACATTCAACATTCAAGAAAAGGATGAGTAATGGTTTCGGGAGCCATTTAATATTACATTCGATTTAGTTTTCGTTTCAAACCGCTCTTTTTTTCAAATGGCGTTTTTTAAAGACTATTTTTAAGTTTTATTTTAATCTTGGATGTTCAGCATTCAAAAAAAATCACCGAAAATTTGATGTTCTTCCCGTTAGCCGAGCTTTTTCTTTAATTTTGCTCGGGGATAGAGCTGTTTTTGACGCTTTTTTCATAAATTTTCATTTTTCCTGGGGTGTTAAAGCTTCTATTGTTCTTCCTTTGAAGTTTTTTTTCTTAGGAGGCACTGTTTTTTAAATAATTTCTTTCGAAATAGTCACTTCATCCTATTTTTTTGGCAATGGGGCTTATGGAAAGGCCTTTGGAATCCAACGCGTCATTTTTCCCTTATTCTCTCGCGCTCCGAACTTTTTTTTAACAGATTTTGAATGAAAATCACTTAAAAATAACTTCTTGATGCTTAATCTTCCAAATTTAATCAAATCAGCGCAATAGATCTCGCCAAACTAACTAATTTAAGGTGTGCGTCTAATCATGTGAACCGAAAAAAGCTGCCCTTTTTCTTACATCTCAGACAAGAAGGACTAAAAAGTACCGTCAACATTTATTTTTAATAATTGACAAACAAAAATTGTAATTATGTCAAATCTACCCAAAATATTTGTGCCAAACAAATGTGCCCATCTAAGCCGAGAGTAATAATATTAACTAATGTATGTAAACGCAGTATCCTCATCAGTGGTACCACTTTACTTCAGTTGAAGTAGATCTACTTCTTTTTTTCAAAAAAAAATTAAAATCTACTTCCTACCTATTTCTACACCCACTATTTCTTTTTGATTTTCTATTAAGAACTAAATAACCATTCTAATAAACACAATTTTTTTGGTTATTCTTGCACACACACAAAAAGAATCCGTAACAAAAGTGTGAAAACAAAAAGTATTCACGACTTTTAGTATTAGATAGGAAAGTCTGAACAGATAAAAGTATTCAAGGAAAAAAGTATGCGCGACAAAAGTTCGAAAAATGGAAAACTATTATTTTGACTGGGTTTTGATCTGGCAATAGTTACAAAGAGAAATGAGAATTTGAGAAAACAAAAAGAGCGATGGACAATTCTGATTGGTCAAGAAGGAATAAATAGACAAATTTATTGTTAAATAGGGCTGGGGTCTCAGAAAAAAGAGAGTATATAGATATTCATAAGGTAAGGATAGGACATATAGGAGGTCTAAATTTAATTTTCAGTCTCGCAGCTGCGATGAGCGAGGCAACCCTTCAAGCAAGAAAACGGAGTCCAGAAAAGACAGTCCGACCTCCGACCAAGAAAAGCGGGGTTGCACTCACACACTTGCAACTTTTTGTGTATGAACACAAAGTCGAACGAGAATCGTGGTGGAAAGTGAGAAATGGAAAAAAAAGTGAAACAGACATAGCCAACAAGAGCAAAAGCGTCATTTTGTTATGTTTCGTTGAAGTGTATAGTCGCGTCGCGTCGTGTCTCGTGTCGTTGTTATTATAATATTAGTATAATTATAAACAATATCAAATTATAAACAATATGGAAACAAAAAAAGGTATGTTGTATATATCGCTCAAAGTGTTTGGGTTAAAATGTTGTTTCTTCTTGTGTTGTAGATGTAATCTCTAATGATGAAGAAAAATCTAGAAGGTGAAACATGCGATTGGGTATCTAAAAAAACACCAACAACAGCAGCAGCATCAAATGAAATAAAATGAAAAAAAATGTTGTATTTTATATTGTATTTATTGTGAAAATTTCGTTTGCCAAAATAAAATAAAAAATAAAACAGTTTCAGTGAAAAAAAAAAATAAATCTTGTTCTTTTTTTGGTCGCAAATGCGAAATGTCATCCCTTTCTTATTCCTCTTTCTGGTAGGTTTTCGCTGCTCCGGCTCAGGTCCGCCTTCGGCTCCGTTTTCTCGGAATGGAGATTTTCACCACACCAATACATATGCAATCGACTTCGCGGTGATTATAATTTCCATACTAATTTGAGCCGCCTTCGGACCAGTTTCTGATCCGAAGTCGGACTCAGCTCCGCCTCAGGCGGAGCGGATTCGGACCGAGGTCGGACCTGTTTGCTTGAAGGGAAGGTTGAGTGCGCTCGATTATTTTTTTTTTAATTAGGGAGAGTGGAGTATTTGTATGGAAGGTGGACGTCCCGCGGCCAATATATTGTTATTTATTTAGTTAGTTAAGTTAAAATGCAATTTTATATTTATGTATTTTGTATATGTAGGTATGTAGGTACGTTGAATCACAAGGTATGAATGTTCTAAAAAGATAGTGAATGTAGGTCGGATTGGGACAAGAAAAAATTCGTAGAGGAGAGGGAGAGTTCTATTCCCCTTCGTTTAGACGGGAGAGGTAGGAACTTTTCAAAAACAAGGCTTAGCTTGGAAAAAAACATTATTAAAAATCAACGGTTATACTCACAACGACGTGCTATCACTTCCTGTAAAGCCAATAAATTTTTAATTCATTTTTTTATTAAATAAAACTGTTTTCAGGAATGATTTTTGAAAAAAAATAGTTTTCCAAGTTATAACATAAAAAAAGAACAAAGTTCTATGTAAGTTCTAATTTTGTTTTCAAAATAGAAAACCGAATCCAAAAATGTTTTGTCTTATTCGAAAAGGTTAAAAACAAAACTAGTTTTTTTGTAAGAAAATCTTTTATTTTTGGTTTATCTATCTGCATGGTTGATACCAATTAGCGATTTAAGAAAATACTTAATTTGGTATAGGGTGTTTTCATAAAGGTCTGCCTAACTTAGGCCTGCGTTAGTCTAGTTCATAAAGTAAGATCTGCGATCGGACTAACTTAGTCCAACTGCAGTACTGCTGTTCATGAACGTCATTTATGTCGTCAACGTCCGTCGGGCATATTGCGCAGCCAAATTGTATGGCTGCAGATCTCACGAAGAAGTTTATTTTGCTCTTGATTCGATGTTTTTATTGTTAAAAAATGTAAATATGTATTGTAAAAAAAATGGAAAGCAAACATATTACCTAATTAGGGTGGTGCAAAAAATGTTACTTTTTTCATTTTTCGAAGAATTTAGATTTTAATGAAACAGAAAATTTCTAAATCCTGTTTTTTGATACAATGAGTTTAAATTAATTTTTTTCGTATTAGGGTGGCTCTAAAAAAAATTTATCTTCTACAGTTGCTCGTGGAATTCAAAAAAATTCAACGTCGATATTATTTTGACCAAATTATCGATGAAAAATTTTTTTTTCCATTAGGGTGGTTCAATTTTTTTTCATCGATAATTTGGTCAAAATAATATCGACGTTGAATTTTTTTGAATTCCACGAGCAACTGTAGAAGATAAATTTTTTTAGAGCCACCCTAATACGAAAAAAATTAATTTAAACTCATTGTATCAAAAAACAGGATTTAGAAATTTTCTGTTTCATTAAAATCTAAATTCTTCGAAAAATGAAAAAAGTAACATTTTTTGCACCACCCTAATTAGGTAATATGTTTGCTTTCCATTTTTTTTTACAATACATATTTACATTTTTTAACAATAAAAACATCGAATCAAGAGCAAAATAAACTTCTTCGGGAGATCTGCAGCCATACAATTTGGCTGCGCAATATGCCCGACGGACGTTGACGACATAAATGACGTTCATGAACAGCAGTACTGCAGTTGGACTAAGTTAGTCCGATCGCAGATCTTACTTTATGAACTAGACTAACGCAGGCCTAAGTTAGGCAGACCTTTATGAAAACACCCTATACCAAATTAAGTATTTTCTTAAATCGCTAATTGGTATCAACCATGCAGATAGATAAACCAAAAATAAAAGATTTTCTCACAAAAAAACTAGTTTTGTTTTTAACCTTTTCGAATAAGACAAAACATTTTTGGATTCGGTTTTCTATTTTGAAAACAAAATTAGAACTTACATAGAACTTTGTTCTTTTTTTATGTTATAACTTGGAAAACTGTTTTTTTTTCAAAAATCATTCCTGAAAACAGTTTTATTTAATAAAAAAATGAATTAAAAATTTATTGGCTTTACAAGAAGTGATAGCACGTCGTTGTGAGTATAACCGTTGATTTTTAATAATGTTTTTTTCCAAGCTAAGCCTTGTTTTTGAAAAGTTCCTACCTCTCCCGTCTAAACGAAGGGGAATAGAACTCTCCCTCTCCTCTACGAATTTTTTCTTGTCCCAATCCGACCTACATTCACTATCTTTTTAGAACATTCATACCTTGTGATTCAACGTACCTACATACCTACATATACAAAATACATAAATATAAAATTGCATTTTAACTTAACTAACTAAATAAATAACAATATATTGGCCGCGGGACGTCCACCTTCCATACAAATACTCCACTCCCCCTAATTTAAAAAAAAATAATCGAGCGCACTCAACCTTGCCTCGCTCATCGCAGCTGCGAGACTGAAAATTAAATTTAGACCTCCTATGTCCTAGTCCTATCCTTACCTTATGAATCTATATACTCTCTTTTTTCTGAGACCCCAGCCCTATTTAACAATAAATTTGTCTATTTATTCCTTCTTGACCAATCAGAATTGTCCATCGCTCTTTTTGTTTTCTCAAATTCTCATTTCTCTTTGTAACTATTGCCAGATCAAAACCCAGTCAAAATAATAGTTTTCCATTTTTCGAACTTTTGTCGCGCATACTTTTTTCCTTGAATACTTTTATCTGTTCAGACTTTCCTACCTAATACTAAAAGTCGTGAATACTTTTTGTTTTCACACTTTTGACGGGTTCCCACACAAAAAATAATGAAATTTATGTAAACGAAAATTGGTGCGTCTAACCATGTGAACCGCACTGTATATGTCGGTAAGCAGTGTAGTGTGTTTTCGTGGATCGATATTACAGATTACAGTGCATCTCGGGGAGTTCGTGAATTGAAATTTGATTTGGTTGCGGATCGAATAGATTCCCGGAGAGTGAAGCACTTCGGTAATAGGCATGAATTTTTCTCTTTTGTTTTATACGCTGATGAAAATGACACACGATTACGTGCCTACAAAGTGTTACTTTGCCCCTTATATTGAAGCTTAATATATGTAGGTATCTTAAATAATTAATCTGCAAAGTTACAGATTGTTTCATCAAATAGCTTTTCTGTTCTGAGCGATTGAACTTTCGAGATGAAATAGAACACCACATTTTTGCAAATCACTTTTTTATGAGCAAAATCAAATTCTTTTGGGTTTAGAATTTGAACATTTTACTATGCCTTTTTCTGTAAGACCAACCGTTTTCGGAATAGAGCGTAGGCATAATACATGATACGTAATAATAGGTTTGTTTTATTTAAGAGTGAATAATTTGTTATTTGAATACTGAAAAATACATA
Source organism: Episyrphus balteatus (assembly GCF_945859705.1). Classification (NCBI taxonomy): domain Eukaryota; kingdom Metazoa; phylum Arthropoda; class Insecta; order Diptera; family Syrphidae; genus Episyrphus; species Episyrphus balteatus. The sequence goes on from NC_079134.1 coordinate 104,227,468, forward strand.
AATGTAATCTCTTTTATTTTATATATATGCGTTTTTATAAGTTTCACTTGTAATTGACATTCAAACTAACTTACTAAACTTGCTAACTAACTTACTAACTATGTAATTAAATCTTAGCAGTATGTTTTGACCTTCTTCCAATCACGAATCTAGCTGGACATAATTAATAATTAATAACTCGGATAGGTGCACTTTTAACCTTCCGTTTGTTATTTTCCCGTTTTTTTAATTTTTAAAAATTCTTTTCTACTTTTGTTTCACTATCTACTGTTTTTGTTTATTTAGTTACCACATAATATTGGTCAAGCAAAATGAAATTCATTTTTAAAGAGCGGCCCAATGTGTCTTCCACCTTTTTTGTCTTTTTTTCGCTTAACTTGAAGCACAAAACTTTTATATATGTTTTTAATTTTTCTTTACGGTCAAAAATGTTCCAAAGATGATACCTCCTCATTAAAAGATCAAAAAAACTGTCTTTTCGATCTTATTTGGCAGTTTTGAAACATTTTTCGAAAATTTGTTTTTTTTTTTGAAAATCTTTGCTTCATTTTGAGAAGTGAAAAAAGTTGTATGGCGGTCGAGAAAACGCGAGACATGTAACTAGCTAATCTTAATGACAACACTTCACAAAACATTAGTTAATTAATTTCAGACCGGAAAAATTAACTTTACCTCTATTTGAAAAACAAAGATATTATTTTTTGCACTTCCTAGCCTTCTTACAGAATTTATTTTTTTTTTTTTAATAGTTGCAATGGTAATTAATAAATAAAAATTATAATACTTGACGTCCAAATGTAGATTAACAATAAAAAAAAACATTAACAACAATAAAAGTACCACAGCGTTTTTAATCGTCAACCAAACTCAAGCGAAAAATAAAATACTTTGTATTATTTCCATCCAACTGTTGACAAGAATCAACTTTCAAGCTTGGCTTACGCTAATCCGAGATGAAAACAAAAAAACAAAACATGAATTACAGTTACCCATTGTATTGAGAAGCTCAACTCATGATTTAAAATCATGTTGCTAAACTTTTTTTTTTTCTCTTTTGTCCAGTCAGATTGGCGAATTACCACACTGTGCATCACACCGAACTGAAACTTTATATATTTATATGCAACATATAATTTTGTTGGTTTGGTCTCAGGGTAGGGGCATTTGAGGGTCAAAACACCCCAAATCAATCTTAGACTACTTGCAAGAGTTCGATCGAAACTTTGAACAAATTTATGTTCTTTGAATATGAATATGGCCCAGGGGAGGGGCATTGGGGCTCATAGTATACTCCAAATAATTTTCACCTACTTCTAATTTATTACTATAATACGCTTTTATCCCACACTCAAAACTAAAAAAAAATTGAAATTGATTATATTAACATCATAGATTTTGACTACGCTTATAATCGCTCAATTCCGAAAACGGGTGATGTTACAATATTTGTAGATAATTTTATGACGAAGAGATTTTCTAAAAAGACCCCTATTGACCTCCGAGCAACAGGTCGCTGATTTTTGTGATCTTTTGACCTCTATAACTTCTAATGCCGGGGCGATATCAATGTCGATTTTTCACATCTTAATTACAACGCCGCACACTGGGGATTTTGCGGAAAAAAGTCCAAAATTTAAAGTTCCTCGGAGAATATTTCAATAGTATTTCTAAATTCTAGAATAAAATCTGAATCAAAATCAGAAAGAATTACTAAAATCGGACTTGTAGTTTACTTTTTAGAGCTTTGTAAAGGGACAAGTTGTTGAAAGTATAAAAAACGAAGTGAAAATACCCTGAAATTAAAGCTGTGTAACTTTTTTTAGCTTGAGCCGACTCATACATTTTTATTTTTCCGTAAAGGAGCCATCGTTTGTCTATTGTAAATCGAAGAAATTATTAATTTTAAAGATGTTAATTATTTTATATAATTATTTAAAGAAAAGAGAAAAAAATGGCTTGATTTTTTCATATTTTTGTATATATAATTTTAGCTACACTTGCCTACAGTTAGAGACTATTAAAAACTTTTTCCTTATGAAATTACCTTTCGATGGAGACCAAATTTGGGTGCCACCAGGTGCCACTGCGTTTTTTATTGGCAATTGAAAACTTCATTTGGTCGCAAAAATCATTTTCTTAAAAATTATTTTAAATAACAAAAAAAAGTATTAAAAATCAATGGCAACACTTACAGTTATAAATGATACTTTTTTTAAAAGCCAAAATATTAGGCTTAATTTTAGCTTCTAAATAAAGTTCTTTAAAAGAATTGTTTTTGAAATAATCGATTTCAAAGTCAAAATTTTGAAAAAAAAAATTAAAAAAAACACATCCAATAGTATTTTTGACAAGGCTGGGGATTTGAATTCAAATTGAATGATGAAGAAAACTGCCTTAATAAATTCCTTACCAAACACTGAAAACCTTATGTTTCTATGCCTTCTAGTTTTCGAGAAAATTCAAAAGTAAAAAATCTCCTTTTTGTCAGATTTTTGTTTTTAAGGCTGCAAGCTTGAAATTCTTATCCGAAAAGACAAATAGAGAAAATAAAATTAATTCGTAACACATTTTTTTACAAATCTACTACAATAAAATTACATTTGATTTTTTGACCTTAGCTCAGAAAAATTAATTTTCGTTATATGTAACTGAAATGTATGTACATAATATATTGAAAACTATTCAAATTAAAAACGAGTGAAAAGGGATTATTCGTTTTATTATTATAAATTTTATTAATAATGGGAATTTTAAGCATTTCATGCGAAGATCTAAGCAGAAAGCTAATGGAATGTCTCAAGATTTAAATTGAAATTATTTTTATTATTGAAAAATACAGATCATCTGACCCCTTCCTTCATTAAGAAGAATCAGAGTCATTTAATTAAGGAAAAAATGGTTCTCTTAAAAGAATAAACTTTTGAAAAATTTGTATAAAATATGAAAAAAGTGTTTTTTTGTTTTTTATAATTTTTAACTGTAATTTGGGTTTTTTATTTTGCGTGGACGTGGACCTCGACAACAGTACCTGATATGAGTTATTCTTTTCCATTTAATGTATTTATAATCGGTAAGGTGGTTCCAATAATACAAAAAAATAAAAAAAAATGCTATATAAGTACAAGTAAATTGAGAATCGGAATTCTTTATTACTCTCACAATTTTTTTAAAAAGGGCGTGGCAGTAGGCGGAAATGAATAATAATAATTTGTTACGACGTAAACTGTCATCCCTGAAAATTTCATGCAAATCTATTCAGTGGTTCAGTTTTTATTGAATTTTTTCCGCACTCCCATACAAATTTCCCCAGTGTGCGCCGTAACGAAGGTCTATACCAAAATCTAGCCCAGTAGGAATTTTTCCGCAGATTGGGGTAAAAAATGCCTAAAATTACTGGCCTATAAACAAACACACCACTAACACTAAACAAAACTTATACAAATAAACAAAACACAAATAGCATCATAGTTGTGGTTACTTAGTAACCAAAAGTCTTTTTCAGGGATTTTTCAGCCATCGAATACACAATCCTAAAGCGACTGTGGCGCCATTAGTCAAACATAGCGGATGTTTTGCCGGGTGTCACTTCTATATATAATTATTCAATGGTATCATCGTTTAAAGAATTTTTTTACTCGATTATTCTTATCGTGTTTTTTTTTTTGTTGACGTGATAGCATCTTATTAATCGATGAACCAGGGTGGCATCCACGAAAAAGTAACGCCATTTCCTCCCGTTCCACTTGAAATTTTTCGCAGCGCGGCAAAAATTTCAATTAAAAATAAACTATTAAAGATACAAAAATCTTTAATTAGTCCAGTCAAATTAGACTAAAATAAGGGGGTGAGGTTACATTAATTCCCAGCAAGCTGAAAATTTTTAGGATTGTTGGAAACACCATCATAAATTAAATCTAAAAAGTCCTCATCGATCCGAGGCCTGGAAAAAAATTTAATGGGGGTTAAAGGTCACAAAAACTGGTTTTTCACGATTTTCAGCAAAACGGTAAGTCTTATCAAAAAATTTTCAATGCATGAACTGTAGACCAGATCATTATATATAAAAAGTGTCATGACACTTTTTTTCCTAAGACCCACCGTTTCTTAGGTATAACGATTCAAAAAGTTGAAGTTGAGTTGTAATCGTCATAATCAGGCCTATTTTGAAAAAAAAACTCCTAACTGAAAAGTTCCTGAAATTTTATTATTTTTTTAGCTTGAATTTCGTTCTTCAATGGTTAAGAATATGGGAAAGCAAAAAAAAATGGAAATTTTCGCCATTTTTCCGATTGGGGCCCTTCTCCCGAAACCATTTCCCTGGGAATTTTTGTTTAGAATATGTCTGAATATATACAGGGTGTGCAATAGAGAATGGACAACCCTAAAACGGCTGATAGCCACACTTATGATTGTTTTAAAAACAGATAGAAAAAAGTTCTATCGCAACCAGTTCATAAAATATTGGCTTTTTTTCGTTCAGTGTATTTAAAAATTTATCATCTTATGTTTTCTTCCACTACAACCACGAATGAATGAATTTTATTTATTTCATTTTTTTATAATTTTCTATAATAATTGTATGAGTACATAAAGGCTTTAAAAACTGCATAGATATTGCACATTTTCGTAAAAAAAAATTTGAAATCTGTTTTTTGATGTATTTAAAAAATTCTAAAAAAATTAAAAAGCAAGTTATAAATGGTTTCTAAAACTTAAACATGGGGTAGACCTTTGACGAAGTAGTGATTATGGGTAGGGAAAATTTTATTTGACAATTTGAAAAACGTCCTTCGAATTATAATGAAAAAAAGTTAGAGGTCTAATACAGATTTTTTTGTGTAAAATTTCAATCAACTTTTTAGTCACAATTTTGAGATAACGGTAAAATAAAGTCTTACTTTTTAACAGGTTCTTTCGTGATCTAGAACAGATAAAAATAATTTAACTTTATTGATCATGCTGATAATATAACCTTTCATTTGATATATCACACATAACGGTACATTTACTACAAGCTACACAATGTTAAATTAAAAAACATCAGAAATACCTCAAAACACCTGTGGAGATCTGTTGCCCATAACCAGCCACCAGTGTGGGAAGTACCGTATTCTCTGTTCGGCTTTAAAAAATTCGATTTTTTTTGTACGCATCGACAAAATATTATTGAACCGTCATATTAAAGGTGAAATAATAAGCTTTTTAATGATATAAAATTTAATATAGGTTGTCAAAGAAAAAAATTGATTGATATTTTTGCTTTTTTTTTTGATGAAAACTGATTGGGTTTAAAAAATTCTAGTTCTTTTTGTAGATGTCGCACAGACATGGTCGATATAATTATTTTGAGCTGAAAAAATAAGCTTTATGATGATATGAAATTTATTATAGGTTGCTGATAAAAAAATTGTTTTAATGGTGTAGAAGAAAAACTATATGATTTTTTTTGCTTTTTTCATGAAAAATGATTGTTTTTAATAAATTATTTTTATACTTTTTACGCATTGTAAAAATTTAAGTATGGCTTAATTCATTTGATGAAATATTATCCTTTTTAATGGTGTAATTATATTTTAAGCTTTGCATATAAAAAATGTATATATGTTTGTAATAAGAAAAGATATTTTTTTTAACAAAAGCACACAACCTGTTTTCTTATGACGTTATCACGTAAAATTATGGTCCGTTAACCGACTTTTTAGACAACCACTTTTTTTTCTTTGAAGTTTAACAAAAATATGAACTTTAACTATTCGTTATGATCCTAAGTTAAAAAAAAGTGTAAAATAGAGCTAACAAAAATATAATAAAGGTATAATTTCTTTATTTTGATTAACTATACTTTTTAATCAATTGTTACTTTCGTCCTGGACATATAGGACGAAAGTAACAAGGGCATAATCTTAGAAAAATTATCACAGATACGTGAATTATTAAATTTATCAAAACTTAACTGCATCCTTTTCTAGATAAAAAACCAATCTTTTAGAAGGCATATTTTGAAATTTGTTATTCCAACAATTACAGGAGCAGGAACCCCAAAGGTAAAAAATATTACTTTTGTCCCCGGTCTCCCCTACTACTCGAAACCTTAAAGAGAATTTGAGAAAGCCGTAAGAAAAAAATAGATTTTTTAAAAATACATAGGTACATTATGTATTCAGTAAAATAGAAACAATATTGTCGAAAAAAAACTATTTACTTTTATAATTGAGTAATTTTCTTATCATTTTGCCAAATGAACCTATTTTATTGACCTATCGAAAAAAACGTCTTTTTGAGAGAATTGCAATAATTTGTATCAATGCATTGTTTAAGTTTTGAAACTGTTTATTACTTATAAATAAGCCAGTCAAAGGGCATCCTTGAATATGTATACAAAACAATCGAATCTTTGTCGTTTATAGGGTGAACTTATTCTATTGATCGGCAGTGTACCTATGTGTAATGTATACATAAAATATACCTACTTATATTCTGCACTACTTCCTCTTGTTTTTACACGCTCATTACTCTATGCAAACATTTCCTTTCCATGCTAATAATTAGTTTTACTTTTGTACAGTCCCATTTAGATACGTGCGATGGCATCGAGATGATGTACCATTAGTTGATTCTCGACATCCAGAAAATCCAACACCGGAACGAATTCACCTTTGGTCAAATGGAAGCCTACAAGTGTCCAACGTGCAAGCGGAAGACACGGGTGAATACTATTGCGAAATAATGGCTAACACCGGTCATGCCGTACAAATACACGCAATCGAAGTTCAGTATTCCCCTTCTATTGTCTCTGAACCTAGTGGATTTCTTGAACTACCTGTTGGTTCTATATTTGAAATAACGTGCGAGGCAAGGGGGGTACCCTTGCCTGCTCTTACATGGCGACACAATGGCATCTCTATCGAAAATTATCACGTTGGCAATCGTCAGAATCACGTAGTTGAAATTTTGTCTCGTGAAATGTCCGGCTCAATAGAATGTCTTGCTACAAATGGTGTAGGTGAGCCTGCCGTTGCCGGTGTTCATTTAAATGTTCTTTGTGAGTTTTTTTTTTTTTTCTTCATTACATCAGTAGAATAAAAGATAACATTTCTACCTTCTCTCTTTTTTTACTTCTTTATCTTCAATTGTAATACAGTTAGTCCGGAAGTCCAAGCTATTCATCCAGTGGTTCACACGAAAATCAACATGCGTGCTCATCTTGAGTGCATGGTGGATGCGGCACCATCTGCCACGGTCCATTGGTTTCATCATGGGGTGCCAGTATCAACAGATTCAAGAATAGCACGTCATGATAGCGAACTGGAGTCTAATCGCTCGCTTACACACTACTACACCGAATCCAAGCACATCTTAATCATCAAGAAGGTCAAAGACTCTGATCTGGGGGTATACGAGTGCCGCGCAGAAAACAAGATCGGTTTCAAGGGGGTGGCGATCGATTTGACAGGACGACCGATGCCATGTGTTTTCAAGATTAATCCCGCAGTGCAGAGCCCAACTTCTCATAACATGATCTGGCAAACGGAAAGCCAGTCGCCCATCAACGAATTCAAGTTGAAGTTTCGACAGATTACATCGGGTAAGTATAAGAACATTGTGAATGCATGTTTGCATTTTTCATTGTTTTGTGGTATTAGGAGAATGAAGAACGGGTATTTAATTGTTTATCTTCATATAATAAATTAATAAGAATTATGTTTTCTTTGTCTCATAGGAAATGTGACACCACAGAATAGAGCTATAAGCAATGAATGGACAGAGCTCACTATTCCTTCGGAGTTTTCTGAGGGTGAGTAACATTTTACTTATTGTTATTAATTAATAAAGAAAGAAAATACAAAACGACACCTTTATGCTTGCTTGTCTCTTGTACTTGTTGGTTATCACCAAATTTGTTACCAAGAAATTTGGCAGCAAAGAAAAGGAGGATTTCTAATGTGAATGTACAGGGTGTCCCGTAATGAGATAAGAACATTTTAGGGGATAATTCTTGGGTATATTCTAAGAAATAAATTGTTCTACAGTAACTCTTTATCAGAGATCCAAATGAGTATGTTCGAACCTGTTCGAACAATTTCAATTTTTTAAAATGATCGTTCGTGCTCGATCGTTTTCTCTCTATACTCGTAAATCATCTTACTCATAAACAAAAATACACACAAACAAAACAAAACAAATTGTTTGAACTCATGAGTATACTCGATCCTCAATACCCACGAACAAAATTACTCGTAAACAGATTGACTGTTCATAAACACTAGGCTTTACTCAAAATGATCGGAAGTGATCGAAGTGTTCGAACGTGATCGAAAAATCATGAACAGTTTGAACAATAAAACAACCAATTTCTACGTCCTATAGGTACCTGTTGCATATTTTTTTTTATTTAGGTTTTGAGAGTTGGTTGTTTGCGGTACAACTGCAATTAAAGCAGGTTATTTTAATTTTACAATTGTGGTTTTAGAAAGGGATTTTCAATGACTGATTAAATAAAAAAGTAATTAGTCGTTAGGTAAGAATACAAATGGGGTAGTGGGGAATGCCTAGTTAATTTGTACAGGTAGGTGCGCAGTAGAAACATATCCCTAAAAAATATGCAATAATGTGATTTGGGATGATTGTTTTTAAAACAAATTACTATTTTTTCGGGTAGGTATATTGGGGAAATTAAAAATCAGCATGAAATGGATAAAGGGAAAGTTATGAATGAAATATTTTAGTTCAAAAGCTGATTTCTTGCGAGAACAATATTTAAATAGTAATCTTCTGAGTTCATTTAAAAAATTAATAGTTTTATAAAAAACAATGGAAGAACGAAGTATTAGCTTAAATCTTAATAATAATATATTTTCTATTTGCGACAAAAGAAACTGTCGAAGTAAGGCATGGGGGACTTTTGGCGAAATAAAAAATCAAAATGGTGATACTGTACCAAACTTTGTGGCATGCAGATCGTGCAAAAAAGTGATGAATGATGGCGCTTACTATTCATTACATAATTAATGAAAGTTTATTTCAACGAGTATTGGCTGTCGATGAAATTGAAGCACCATTGTCAGGAGAAAATATTTTTGACAAAATAAAAACTATTTTCTTGGAATATGGAATCACAGACAACATAAACTATGTTCGTTTTGTTACTGACAGAGGATGTCATCAAAGCTTTGGAAAATAATCTTCGTTTCAATTGCTTCGGTCATCTGTTACACAATGTTTTGGAGAAAGCGAGTGCTGAAACACCTCAGATGCAACATTTTTTTGAAGAATGCAAGAAATTAGTAAAATATATGAAAAAGTCTGGTGCGTGCAATTTACTTAATAAAACATTAAAAAGTGAGTGTAAAACAAGGTGTATATCAAAATTTGAAATGTGCAAATCAATTCAAGAAAACATGCAGGACATTGTTCACGCACTCCAAGAAAAACAACAGATCCATAGGATTCGGGATATTAACACAAATTTGTTGAACGAGATACTTGTGTTCTTACGACCCTTTAAAGACGCTTTCTTAGAGTTACAATCTTCAAAAACTTGTACGGCTCATCTAGTGTTTCCTCATTATAATAATTTATTAAAAATTTGTTCAGTGAATATTTTGGAAAATTCAGAAAACTTAAGTGATTTAAAACATAAAGTAAAACATTATTTAGTTAATTTGTTTTATCCCGAAATTAAAATGTCATTCAAAAGTGCGACATTTTTATATCCCCCGTGCAATAAAATGTAATTATTGTCCCCAACTGAAAAGACTGAAATATATGATTACATAAAGTCAATAGTTCCTGCTACTGCTGCGGCATCTGAAGATATTTTGGACGAACAACCAACAACTAGTTCCAGAGCCAGTTATATTTCCTTGGATTTTATGAATGAAAATACAACAACGAGTGGGAACTCTATTGATAGTGAAATAGAAAGATACATTCAGTTTAATTCGAAAGGCCCTGTGGATATTCTTCAACGGTGGTGTGAAAATAAAGGCCAATTCAAAAACCTTTATAAAGCACATAAAATCTTGAAATGTATTCCCGCAACATCAGCAGCATCAGAACGAGCATTTTTACAGGCTGGAAATATAATTACAGAAAAACGATCGAGGTTGACCCCAGAAACTGTTAATAATTTGATCGATTGCGAATTCAAACTTAAAGATAAATCTAATTTAAATATTTTTTTTTTTTCATAAATACAAGTGTCATAATTTTTAACTTAATTTAATTTATTAAATTTTTTGTATCTAGCATTAAAATTTATTTAATTTTTCTTTTTTTTCTGTATTTAATTTAATTTTATTCTAAAATGTTTTTCTTCATTTCATTATCTTGTCAAATTAATTAATTTAAATAAAACAAATGTAACTTGCTTTTGTGTACCAAACTGATTCCCTTTTATTTATGCTACAAGAAAAACCACCCTCGAACACTATGAACATTTCCTTTCCAGTTCGAGTAATTTCGATCACATTGATCATAAACATTTTGTTCACGATCATTTTACTCGATTTTACTCGAACAGAAAAATGATCGTTTGAACTCGTTTGAAATGTAGGATAACTTACGAGTCATCATCTCATCATACTCCTAACTTTGTATATAAATTTATATACAATGCAGTTGATTAAGACATAAAAAAAGACGACGATAAAGCAGATGTTTTTTGGTCACAAGAAGACGAACCAGGAAAATGCTATACGAGAAAGGGCTCAGTTATAGCTATCAGTAAAATCGATCAGTAAAAATTTTGTTTTGCTATTTTGAATACTTTCATCATATATTTCGTAGAAAATTTTGATGAAATAAATTGAAAACATATTTCCACTAATTTTTTCAAAAAGAATCAATGCATTTTGTGTTAAATTTTATACACAAATTCAATTTATAAATTTTACTGATGAAATTTCATTTTACTGAACAGCTGACTGCCAAATGCCAAAAAAAATTCCATTTCGTTTTACTGATGACGTTCCATTTTTTTACTGTTCCGGTGCCATCATTAAAAAATTTACTGATGAAATCAACAGTAAAAAAATAGCTTGAAGCGCGAATGTCAAATAAACATTTAATTTAATGACGTAAATTTACTGATTGCTATAAACGCTCACCAGTAAAAGATTTCAGATTCCTGGTGTTTCAATTTTTACTGATGGATTTTACTGATAGCTATAACTGAGGCCAAAACTACCTGGTTTAAATTACGTCAATCAAAATTCTTTAATACTATAGGGGAAGTCGGGGCTAGAACGCTCCTTTAGCGTTTGATTGCCTTAAAAACCAATAAAAAACAACTTTAAATTAAAATAGTCTAGGGTCAATGTGGGTAAATGTAAACAATTTCATGTCTTTTTTTTCTTTCGACTTTAGATTTTTATATGTTTTGACGGAACAACTTGAATGGTATCTACAAATGCAAATATGAAATGATGGCAATTCTTCTTTATAAATATAAACAAATATTTCCCAAATTGTTAACATTACTGTCAAATATGGCATTTTTACAAATACCCCACCATGTTTGTGTTTTTTTACAAATTCGGGGTAAATGTAAACGGTGGTTTAAAATTTAGAATTTCCTCTTTATCATATGGATAACAACTTGAAAAACGTTCAAGAAGGTATTTGACAAAAACTTTTTCAAATTACGATAAAAGTTTTTGTTTTCTTCATTTGATTCTTTATATAGGCGCCCAATATGCATCCTGAGCAGCTCTGAACGTCATATTTTTTGTTTTTTTACGTCAAAGACCGATTTGCAACATCATTCAATGAAAATGATGGTGTTGGCTACTTTAAAATGTGACTCCGCGGCACTTTAGAAATAGTAATTGACTAAAAATACGTTATTTTTATCAAAACCAATAATTTCAGCAAAAATATATGTCTATATTTACCTCCAGAATACGTTGTTTACATTTACCCATTATGAAAAATATTCTGGGGTAAATGTAAACACATGCAAATCGACATAAATGTCCTGTATTTTAAAATTTGCTTGTATCACATAGAATCTACATCAAAATTCAAAACTAAAAAGTATTTGCAAATTATACTGACTTAATTGAATCTCAAAAATATTTAATATTTCTGAAAGACTAACAACTTGTTTGGCACTTTAAAAAATTATCTTTCACGGAAAATACGCTCGTCGAATGAATACTCACTTGACAGCATTGAGTTTGACGTATAAGTTAAAAGATGCATGCGTCCGCGATTTGTACTTATGTATACGTCACAGAGACTTAACTGAAGCTTGTTATGAGCCATGTTCTCATTTACCCCTGTTTACATTTACCCACATTGACCCTATATTCATTAAGTTAATAGTTTATAGTAGGAACTCTCATTATTAAAAAAAATAAAAATATTGAACAAAACATAGTAAAATTTCAAAAAACATTTAACAAAAACGGTCTTGTCTCCACATGGGGGTTTTGGTAGTACCATTTGGTACACATTTTGCACCTATTTCAACAACATCTTGGATTTGATCTAGAAAGCAGTTGCAGGTAGAATGTACAAATACAGTCTGCAAAGTCCGCTTCCTCAAAATCATCACTTACAGCATTATTTGGCGCCTGTCGCTTAGCTTTTTGGAAGATTTAACGGTGACCTTCTTTTTTCACTTATTTTAAGCTACCGGAGCTCACGGTTGCCACTTCAAAATAATAATTGTGACCAAGATTGTGAATAAAAATGACCAAACACAACTAAAAATGACCAAAATAATTTGTTTCTGAAAACCTTTGACAAAATTACATATGTAAATAATATACGCAAGGCACACTAGGACAGTAACCATAAATATGAGACCGTGCTTAAGATCTTATAGATTTGTTTGTGATTACGCCCTAATGATCCTCAGTTTTCGGACTCAAATGTCGCCGGAACATTGTCTAAATAGCATAAACTGTAGAAAAACACCAGAATTTTTCAGTCCCTTTTCAGTTGTTGCCAAAAATGAAACTAGGTCATGAAAACTGTCAGAACAAAAAAGATAAGAAAAGTACAGTTTTATGTTTTACAGGGTTGACAATACTTGTTATAATTTCTCATTCACATTTGATTAGCATTTTTGTTCAAATTTTTAATTTTTCCTTCATATTAAGAAGATTATAAGGGTATTCCCATTTTTTTTATTTCTTTCATATTTTTGTCTAAATAAAACAATTCAGCTGCTTGACACTTTTCACTCATTTGCTCTATTTAAAAAGTAGGAGCAGGAAAACTTGAACTAAACTGTGCTAGAAAACTTCATGAAACACAAAATGACAGCTTGAAGAACACGTACGGCAAGGATTTTCTTCATGAAACACAAAAACCTGTACGGATCTTTTCTGTTCTTTTCTGTGTGAATCAGATTCATTAAACAAACCTACTGGGAAAACTATCTATTTTAAAACTTAAACTTCCGACATGGAGATCATTCATTTTACTTAAATTGGTTTTGATTGTTTTAAATAAGAAGTTTCTCAGCTTTGTTTCCTATAAAAACATCTTCAATATATTCAAACAAAATTCTCTGTTCTTGTGGACGAAGAAGTAAAGTTTTTGATACATTTATTTTTATATGGCACATGGTATACATACCTTTAATTTTTTGGGGACATGCATATTGAAAGTGGATAGTTATAAAGCCATGTAGTGACTTTCACAAGATTCCACCCGGAAAAATTAAATTTCATTTTTGCCTTGTTCTGAGTTCTGGGCGAAAGGTTATTCACGTTTGGAAAATTCCACGAATTTTGACCTTTTTTTCCAGTATGGGCAAAATAGTCAACAGCTCGTTTCTCAATTAAATTTTGCAGCACACTAGTCGAACAAAAATATTTCGGTGGAAAAATTTTCACTGGAAACTAAGGATATGGTGGGCTGTTCGTTTCTTCAGAAAAAATGACCAAATGGAATAAAAAATGACCAAGTGACCAAGCGAATATAAAATGGCCAATTTTGGTCATAAATGACCATTGTGGCAACCGTGCCGGAGCTTCCGATTTCGCCCATGGGCGGTCCTGTCCCGGTCATATTATATCTGTTCTAGAATATGGATTATTTTTTTTTAATTTATCTTTCGCAGAAAATACTTTTGAATATTCACTTTCTATTAAAAAAAAAGGAAAAGTTTAAAGTTTAAATTTTTTAATTGTTAAAAACATCACTGACCTTTCACATAAACGATAACAATTTGATAAAAAATTTACCGTAACTCTTCGATTTTTCAGAAAGGTGGCCGGCTACTGGAAATGGCCAGAATTAGGCAACTCTACCCTATATTAAAAGATTTAACTTTTCTTTCAAAGACCATTGTACAAAATTATCTTTTTTTAAGGTCCAATCCACACAACCGCTTACAACTTACGTGGACTTCAACCAGCTAGTTTGTATGAGGTTGCCGTTTTAGCTAGGAACCGGTTCGGATGGAGTGACAATAGCAAGATTGTGAGATTTGCTACTGGCGGTGAAGGTATGTACTAAAGGTATAATCAAATTTAATTTAAATTATAATTTGCCTTTGTTTTATTTACACAGTTGAACTTCCGAATTATTCAACGGAATCAGACGTGCAATACGATGAAGAAGTCGAAGAAAATTTTCTCAACGAAATTACACAAAGCTCACACACCTCAAGTGTGAGTGTCACCAAAATTCATCAAGTTGTTACGTACTCCAACGCGATTGGAACTTGTATAGACAAGGCGAGTGTATGGGTAGTTGGAATAATATTTTTTGTAAGAAGTGTATTGCATTTACGTCGAAATTAAATAAAGAAAATAATATAAGAATAAATCTTCTGTATTTTGTTTACAAATTACATTTTAAAAATTTTGACTGTGGTAGTTCTTTTAAATGGAACGACAAACGTTGACGACGCACGTTTCCATAAAAGAAATGAAATAATTACGCACGGTGTGTAACTATTGATAGTAAAATTTAGATGATGCCAAATAGAGAGCTAATTTTTAACTTTATAAAAATGTAAGACCTCCGAACTAAACACACGTTCAGCTTGAAATTATGATCTCATGCATATAATTATAGTTATGTCTTAAGGGCCCAACCCATAGAATCCGTTGCCTCCATTCCGTCGAAGTTTTCAACTGACAGCTCGATAAAATACACACGTTCTTATGGGAAGCGACCCATAAGCGACGGATCGGAAGGAGACGGACGGATTCGACGGAAGAAGTAGCCCAATTTTCTACTTTTTCATCCGTCGTATCCTTTGACATTGGTTGTCAACAATAGACAAGTTCGATTTTCTGTTTCTGAGTGCACGCCGCACACTGGGGAAATTTGTATGGGAGTGCGGAAAAAATTCAATAAAAACTGAACCACTGAATAGATTTGCATGAAATTTTCAGGGATGACAGTTTACGTCGTAACAAATTATTATTATTCATTTCCGCCTACTGCCACGCCCTTTTTAAAAAAATTGTGAGAGTAATAAAGAATTCCGATTCTCAATTTACTTGTACTTATATAGCATTTTTTTTTATTTTTTTGTATTATTGGAACCACCTTACCGATTATAAATACATTAAATGGAAAAGAATAACTCATATCAGGTACTGTTGTCGAGGTCCACGTCCACGCAAAATAAAAAACCCAAATTACAGTTAAAAATTATAAAAAACAAAAAAACACTTTTTTCATATTTTATACAAATTTTTCAAAAGTTTATTCTTTTAAGAGAGCCATTTTTTCCTTAATTAAATGACTCTGATTCTTCTTAATGAAGGAAGGGGTCAGATGATCTGTATTTTTCAATAATAAAAATAATTTCAATTTAAATCTTGAGACATTCCATTAGCTTTCTGCTTAGATCTTCGCATGAAATGCTTAAAATTCCCATTATTAATAAAATTTATAATAATAAAACGAATAATCCCTTTTCACTCGTTTTTAATTTGAATAGTTTTCAATATATTATGTACATACATTTCAGTTACATATAACGAAAATTAATTTTTCTGAGCTAAGGTCAAAAAATCAAATGTAATTTTATTGTAGTAGATTTGTAAAAAAATGTGTTACGAATTAATTTTATTTTCTCTATTTGTCTTTTCGGATAAGAATTTCAAGCTTGCAGCCTTAAAAACAAAAATCTGACAAAAAGGAGATTTTTTACTTTTGAATTTTCTCGAAAACTAGAAGGCATAGAAACATAAGGTTTTCAGTGTTTGGTAAGGAATTTATTAAGGCAGTTTTCTTCATCATTCAATTTGAATTCAAATCCCCAGCCTTGTCAAAAATACTATTGGATGTGTTTTTTTTTAATTTTTTTTTTCAAAATTTTGACTTTGAAATCGATTATTTCAAAAACAATTCTTTTAAAGAACTTTATTTAGAAGCTAAAATTAAGCCTAATATTTTGGCTTTTAAAAAAAGTATCATTTATAACTGTAAGTGTTGCCATTGATTTTTAATACTTTTTTTTGTTATTTAAAATAATTTTTAAGAAAATGATTTTTGCGACCAAATGAAGTTTTCAATTGCCAATAAAAAACGCAGTGGCACCTGGTGGCACCCAAATTTGGTCTCCATCGAAAGGTAATTTCATAAGGAAAAAGTTTTTAATAGTCTCTAACTGTAGGCAAGTGTAGCTAAAATTATATATACAAAAATATGAAAAAATCAAGCCATTTTTTTCTCTTTTCTTTAAATAATTATATAAAATAATTAACATCTTTAAAATTAATAATTTCTTCGATTTACAATAGACAAACGATGGCTCCTTTACGGAAAAATAAAAATGTATGAGTCGGCTCAAGCTAAAAAAAATTACACAGCTTTAATTTCAGGGTATTTTCACTTCGTTTTTTATACTTTCAACAACTTGTCCCTTTACAAAGCTCTAAAAAGTAAACTACAAGTCCGATTTTAGTAATTCTTTCTGATTTTGATTCAGATTTTATTCTAGAATTTAGAAATACTATTGAAATATTCTCCGAGGAACTTTAAATTTTGGACTTTTTTCCGCAAAATCCCCAGTGTGCGCCGGGGAATTTCAGAACTAAGAACTGTGTTCTTTTCTTCTCCGATTTTATGAATTGTGAACTTTAATTGTTTATTTGCGAAGAAAATGTAATAAAAGTAACATTTAATGATATATCTAATAAATTATATCAATTAAATACTAAAATTCAATTTTACTATGCCAGAGTCATATCTACAACTCATAATTTGTTATTAAAAATTGAAGAGCAAGTACCTACATGAAATCTAGTCGCGCATTTTATTTTATTAAAAAAAAGAACAACAATAATAGTTAAAAATTTCTTGCATCAGAACTTCCTTAGTGCACATTCAGCGATAAAATATCGAACACACCTCGGAATTTGAAGCGAGCTATCAAAAAGCAATTCGTCGTACGACGTATTCTATGGGTCACCCCTTTCTGTCCCATCCTTCAACTTCAACGGATGGATTGACGGAACGGATGCAATGGATTCTATGGGTTGGGGCCTTTATGTTCTCCATGCATATTGTAATGATTTATTAAGGTTCGCAATAAAATGTTTTTCTTTTTACTTTATATTTTAAGAGGTTTCACTACAACAGATATATTAAATGATTATAATTTGTTCTTTTCTTTCAAAGACCACTGTACAAAAAATTGGGAAATACCTAAAACAAATTTCCTTTTTTTAAGATCCAATCCACACAACCGCTTACAACTTACTTCAACCAGCTAGCTTGTATGAGGTTGCCGTATTAGCTAGAAACCGGTTCGGATGGAATGACAATAGCATGGTTGTGAGATTTGCTACTGGTGGTGAAGGTATTTACTGAAGGTATAATCATTGAATAATTATTGTGACTTGGGAAATAGCTTTCCACTCCATCTACCACTTGGAGCGACAACCTCAAAATGATATAGATTTTTTTTTTCGATTTGCCGTTCAATGTAGCTTCCATAAGAAAAAAACAAAAAAGACCTCGAAAGACATTTATTTTACGAATTAATTTGATATGAACGAGTATCAATTTTATGATTGTAAAATGATAATAATATGTGTTTATATCTAAATCAGGTTTAAAATATATCAAAAAGTATAATACTACATGTGTAATTTGTCTTCAAAAAGTGTAGCAAATCGCAGGGAAACAACAACAAATACTACAAAAAATAAAAAAACTATTTTGGTCTAATTTTTTTCAATTGTTGAAAATTAAAAAAAAAGTTCTTACCTACTAGTGGAGTAACTAAAGCTCAAAAATTGGCAATATTAGGGAACCCGGCCGAACAGCTTAGATTTTGATGATCTTTTTTTTCAAACGTCGGTAATTAAAAATACTTTAAAGTCTATAGATTAAAAATTGCCGGTGTTGCCGTTTTGATTTTTTAAATTTAATTGAAGATTTTTGTGAGCAAAAACAAATTTTTTTCAAAAATTTTTCTTAAATTTCATAAATTAATTGATGCCAAAAGATTGTCTAGGAAATTCAAGGAAAAAAAATATATGGGAGTGAGGGACAATCTTCCATAGTTCAAGCGATAGATGCAATTTTCTTATTAATTGACTTCAAACACAAAAATAAAATATTTGAACACAACGGCAACACCTACAATATTCAAATATACATTTTTTAAAAGCTAGAAGCTTAGTCATATATGTTAAATTAAAATTAAGTTAATTAAATGAACGGCTTTTGAAAGAATGGTAATTGAACTCAGATTTTTGAAAAAAAAAATTATTGAAATTTTAACATGTCGTTTTTTAAACTTGGTCGTAATATAAAATGCATTTATTTTCAATTTTTTTTGGCCGCATTTATTATGATTTCAAATTATAAAAGGAAATGTCAATATGTATTACGGTTTATGAAAAAAATTAAAAAGTATTTCATTTTCGAAGAACTTTTTTTAATAAAAGTTTTGAAAAAAAATGTAACTTATTTTTTTTTTTAAGTTCAACATCTAAACATAAAATTATTTTTTATTCATTTAATAACCCTTACTGTTGAAAGTTAAAAAGCAAAAATTTAAAGTTCCTATTTACCATAGTCTTTGAGAAAATTAATTATTTCAATGCAAAAATTCAGTTTTAATAAAAAAAAACCATTGAAATTGAAGTAATTTTTCATTTTTTTTTTTTCAAAAGTGTGATATATTTTACCTTTTTTTCTTCGAAATTCAACTGATAATATTTATGGCCAAACATTTTTTTTAAATAAGTTCATATTTTATTAGAAAAAGTTTGGAAAAAAGTCATTTTAAATTTTTCTAATAACATTTTTTTTTTAATTCTGAGTTTGAGGACCATTTTTTCAAAAAGTATTGATTAAATTTAGTGGATTTAAATTTAAGAGATAAGAATGAGCTTCTGGCTTTTTATAAATGTATTTTAAAATATTGTAGGTGTTGCCGTTGTTTTCAAAGTATTTTTTTTGTGTTTGAGGGCAGAATGTTAGAAAATTGCATTTATCGCTTAAACGATGGAAGATTGTCCCTTACTACCTTTTATATATTTTCCTTAAATTACCTAGAGAATCTTTTGCTATCATTTGTTTTATGAAATTTAAGCAAAAAAATGGTTTTGTTAAAAATAAATTTAATTTTAATTTAAAAAAAACAATACGGCAACACCGGCAATTTTTAATCTATAGACTTTAAAGTATTTTTAATTACCGACGTTTGAAAAAAAAAATCGTCAAAATCAGAGCTGTTCGGCCGGGTTCCCTAATAATTTGCTTTAGTTACTCTACTATACTATTATTTGTGAAAAAGCAAATCAAATAAAAGAATAATTTAATAATTTCTATATTTTTTATGGTATTTTTTGTGTTGTTTTCAGGCGATTCACTTATAACCAAGGGTTGATAATTTTTGAAATAAAAAAAATCATAGTAGGATGAAACCCATTGGAAAAGGAGGTGAATATGATAAAAATTAAAGGAAAAATAAATTAAGGGCGAGCCGAGTTCGGGATGTTCGGAGGAAGCAAAATACTGTTGCAAAGTCGGGATTTTTCGAAATTTCACAAAAACTGCATTAAATCGAAAACCGTAAGGATTTGGGATGAACAAGTTACCAAATTCTGAGAGCCCTAAAGCTGGCCTATCAGCATATTTCGTTTGATCCATTACTTTTGGGACACCCTGTATAGAAGTGACACTGATAGTTTCTAGCGCCACACGATTTATTTTTTTCGGCCATCAGATTTAATAAAAAATCTCCAGAGAGAAAATTATGTTTCCAAAGATTTGTTTATAAAAAAGGAAATTTCACTAATACAAACATAAGGAAACAAATAATATCAAATAAAAATTAATCGTATCGATACGTCGACATCCTATAATAGAAAATAAGGAAATTTTACATCGACAAATGAAAAAAGAAAAGAAGAAAATTATATTCATACATACAAAATGAAACAAAAATATCTAACAAAAATATTGAAACGTTAGTTGACAAATATTCATAGTACCTAACTCGAAACTAAAAACCAGCAATTTTTTATTAACCACGAGAATTTGAATAAAATTAAATATCTAGTCACGTTATAGGGTCTATTACCGTGGATGACATGACAAGGTGTTGATCTTTAAGTTTGCTCTCTGGGTTCGTATCTCCACAGAGATTGCTATTTTTTTGCAATATTATGAAATGCGTAACAATTTGAAAACAATTAGAGCCGTTTACTAAATCGAAACTTAAATATTTAATTACAACATAAATCTTTATGTGACAGTTTACGCCGAAGAAAAAATAGATCTAATCCAGTCAAATAAGGGTTTAACCTCGGAATGAATGTTAGTAGAATTTTTTTTTTGCTCAATATCTTCCTTTTGCCATTCTATAACATATCTCAAAAGTCTAGAAAAATCTCATGTCCGCTTGTCGCGATTTCAAGGTCTAATCGCGAAATGGAGATTTTCAAAATTAGCAAAAATAGGCTATGGTATTATATACACATATGATACATGATTTCAAGGTATTTTTTAATGCTGATGCCAAAAAATCTAAAATCAAGACAATCTGACGTCTCTGGAAAAAGTTATACCTGTTTTTCATCTGTCAACTCATATTATTATAACAGTTGCAAACTTACTGCCGAAAAACCCTTAAAAGTTATGGTAGATGAACCAAATTTTGCATGAAGATTTTAGAATCCATCATTATTAAAAATCAAAACAATCCATTACAAAAAATATATATACCTACGAAATAATGGTATTTTTTGATGGAGGGGCAAATTTTAGGATATGCACTAAAGAAGATTCTTGTTCATCTTAGGAATAAGTGCTAATAGGCTAATTTTTTCATTTTAATCTTTGTTTGGATATTCTTTAACTACCCTCAAAAATCTAAAAAAATCTCATGTCCGCAAGTCCTAATTTTTTTGGTTTGAAGATAAGGTGCAGATTTTAAAAAATTGAAAAACTACACTTCAGATATTTGTGTCAGATCAACATGAATAAGGTGCATTACTTTTCAGGATGGTCAGGTTGACTTGTTTGTGAGTTTTGTTGGAATAAGTGTTAAAAAATACCTTTAAATCATGTCGCTTATGTTGGTATACATATAAAAATTTAAACTTTTCTTATTAATTTTTTAAAACCTGCAGCTTATTTTTTTATATATTTTTTGGCATCAGCATTAAAAAATACCTTGAAATCATGTATCATATGTGCATATAATACCATAGCCTATTTTTGCTAATTTTGAAAATCTCCATTTCGCGATTAGACCTTGAAATCGCGACAAGCGGACATGAGATTTTTCTAGACTTTTGAGATATGTTATAGAATGGCAAAAGGAAGATATTGAGCAAAAAAAATTTCCACTAACATTCATTCCGAGATTTACCCCTTTTTTCTCCTTATTTGACTGTATTAATCATAAAAAAAGAAAAGCGTTTGGAAAAACTCAACGTAATATTGTAAATCAGGTAAGAGCTCAAACCAATATAAGTCGATTGGCTCAAACTTTTTGTTTATTCCTGATTCCAAGGAGGGGAAATTGAAATTTTTTAACGGTACCAACTAGAGATGCTGCGAATAATGATTCGGCCGAATACCGAAAATTCGACCACGCTTATACATTTATTTATACTATTGTGCGAACCTACACCTGATAACTTTACTTCGTGATAAATACATTTGACGAAGATGAAAGTTATCGTTCGCATCAAAGAATTCTGAATAAGGAGTTTTATTCACCAAAACTTATAATTATTAAATTTTATTTTCTAAGGGCCTTATCAATAATCAAATCTAATTCTCACTTAAATATTTTACTGGGTTATACATATTTCACCCTAACAATAAACAATTTTATATTCAGGTACAAGGCTAACGCTCGGCTTAATTTAATAGTTGAGTTTTATGACCATAAAATTTTACCGAGCGTTAACTTTTAACCTGATTTGTTTTTGCCCAAAAAGTGTGTTTTGTGTTAGTTTTCAACGGTGGGTACCTAACTAGTGTTTTGATATTACATATTAGGTGCAACCATGAGTGATGTTCACCTGGATATTTGATTATTTAATGAATCTTTCAACATCTAAGATCCATTTCCGTTTAGGTATTTAACGTCCATCTTGTCCATAAATAATTTTGTTTGCCACGATAAATTGTTTAAAATAAAAATCTGTAATAAAACATGAAATTTTGCTATGCAAAATCTCAAGTTTGCTTGCCCAACTTCTGCTTTTTCCGGAAGTTGAGAAAACTGGAAGTTGATAAACTCTCGAGTTGATAATTGAAAGTTGAAAACGTCAACTTTTAGTGAACAAAAGCAAATTCGAAAGTTGAAGATAAAAATCTTCAAGTCTTCTAGTGAAGAAAATCGCCCTAGATGTTTTGAAAATTTATTCGAAAAAATAAAACATAAAATTTGTTTTTCAAAGATAAAAAACAACATCTGAAAACAAATTTAGCTCCCAAACAAGTAATAAAATTGATTTCTTCTACTAAGATAGATTTTTAGAAAAAAAATTTTAAAATCGTTGGAGCCTTATAAATAATAAAAAAAAAATTAAAAAATAATATTGGTATGAAATTTCGTAAAAATTACTAATCAACATTAAAAACTAAAATGTCAACAAAATTTAATGTCCCGTTTTCGAAAATTTGATTTTCCAAAAGAAGTGTTAAATTTTTTTAATCAAAAAACTATTATTTTTCCAAATATTCTTTCTGTTTTATATTTAAATTATATAAATGCTTTTGTATAAAAAATTCGTTGAAATTGAATTGGTAGTTTGGCAGAAAATCAGATTTGAAAAAAAGGTTCTACGGTATTTTAAGAAGACGCAAAGACGCAGTGATTCACTCCCTGGGAACCTACTCGATCCGCAACCGCATTAAATTTCAATCCGTGAACTCCCCGGGATAAACTGTATCTATGACCGATCCACAAAACCACCCTAAACTGCTTACCGACATATGTCAAATGTCATTCTATCACTTCTGCAACGGCGAGTTCAGAAATAGGAAATCTGACGAAAGTGACTCTCATTCCCGCCGCAGTGCTTCTGCGTCTTCGCTAAAAGGCCAAAAAAAAAAGCTCAAACGGATTTTTAGATTTGTTAAAAACTCGGTATAGACTATTTGTACGTGATTTCCAGGAGCCGTTTTTATTTTATTTCAATGTCTCCTTTTTAACGGATATCTCCAATAAAATATAAAAGTTTTCAAGGTATTGCAATTTTCTCATAAACGGCTAACGATATTGCATGTAATGCTGCAAAAACGGCCGCACTTTTAAAATAAGAAAAATATTTTTTGGGCCGTTTTAATGGTACCTACTTGCCATAGAACCGATTTCTTAATGTGAACGACACAACTGATTTCAATCACAATTTTGATATAAAAAGATTTTATACTGATATTAAAATTAAGAAAACTTTTAATAAAAATTAGTTTTGGATTTTTAAAATAGTTATTTTTTTCTTTGAAAATCAATTTTTTATTAATTATTTAATGGATTTTATGTGTCAATCTTTTGATACGATACGAGAGCAATTCGCAGTTCAAAATGATATAAAATGCACGACTGAGTAACACATACTTACTTGCTTTTACAGTTCAAAACACTTGAACTTGTAGATTTTAAGAGTTGTATCATATTGTTCTAGCGAACAAGGTCGATGCCTTTTACTCCTACTGGCCTAGGTTCGAATACCGGTAAAAATTGAAATTGTTTTTTTTTTTTTTGCGGAGATTTTTTTGACAAATTTAATTAATTTTTATTCTAGTAATGTAAAAAAAAAAACAATCACAATTTCCCTTTAGATTCGAACCTAGGCAGGTAAACTTAACAGACATTCACCTTTTTTTTCAATTTTAAATTCATTTTTATGTTCATCATCTTAAAACTATCTTAAAGCTAGACAAAAATTCATAAAAACTAGCCTACTTATCAATTACTTACAACTAACTTACTGGCCCTATACGGGCACTCTAAGTTATTCTTCATTTTTCTTAATATTAATGCCTTTCGGCCTTAAAACTAATTTAATTCAAATATTTATTTCATGGTTTTATTTTTTCCAAGAAATAATTTCTAAAAAAAACTTGGATTCTGATCATTTTTTTGTTTATTTTAAAACTTAAAAACTAATTAAAACTACTTAAACTTCTTAAAAACTAATTAAAACTACTTAAACTACTTAAAAACTAATTAAAACTACTTAGACTACTTAAAACTACTTAAAAACTAGAACAGCCACAGTAAACAATTTTGTATTTTTTTTTTTTTTTTATTTTTTTTTTTTTTTTATTTTTTGTATTTTTTTTCTGTGCCACCTGTCCCTACTTAAAACTAAACACCTAAAACTATGTAAGCCGTCCAAGGCATAAAAACAAAGACCACTTTAACTATTTACACTTTATGAAGCCACCAAAACTGGTTCTCCTGCCTTACCCTATCTCTTCGGTCCCGATCGGACACAGTCCTACTGAACCGAAGACGCCCTTCTCCGCCTAGTGCGAGGATGTCCCCGTCATACAGCAGTCGCCTGTCCACGGTTCTTCGCCCGACGTGGTAGATTAGCGGAACTGCCAATCTATCCTGTACAAGCCCCCGACTATCTAAATAGAGGAATGCCTCAGGCGGAATATAACCCCTTAAACACACACTCTTGAAGTATTCGTCGTTAGGGTAGTAAGCCCCAAAAATTTAGCTATTTGAGGCCATCGCTCTTGAAACGTGGCCACGAACAAGCTTCAGCATAAAGTTATCAATTCTATTTATGTTGGCTCTATTGTATAAAACCTCATTGGAATAGTAATGCGTGTAATCAGATTCGGGTGTTCTGTGCAGACCAAGGCAACGTCTAAGACACTGCCTCTCAAACACCCGAAACTTTTCCATTTGAGATGGAGCAACGTTGAACCACACAGGGCATCCATAGACAATCATCGGCCGGATGAGGGCCATGTAGCAAATCACCTTAACCCTGGTGTCAAGCCGACTGCTATAAAACAGTCGTTTCGTCAGGGCAAAAGCTCCCCTAGCCCTGGCCAGAGCAGCATCCATATGTCTATTGAAATATAGATATTGATCTAGCCAGATGCCAAGGTACTTTACTACACTTTAACTCGGCAGTGGATGTCCGTGTGGTCCAGCGATCGCCAGCTTCCGCCAGTTCCTTCGCGTATCCCCTGAGGCCCTAGCCAAGGGAGTCCTAAATAGAATCGTTTCTGATTTCTGAAAGTTGATTTTCAACTTCCAGTCATCACAATATCGCTGAATTTTGTCAAAGTCACGTTGCAAGAGAATTCTTATGACCTCAACTTTTGGAGCAGTTCTGTACGCAATTAGATCGTCGGCATACGCAATTGCCTGAGTGAGACTTCCTATCAGATCGCTGGTGTAAATACTAAAGAGAATCGGTGAGTTCACCGCTCCCTGTTGAAGACCATTTTTGATATTAAAAACTCCAGTAGAAGTTACATTGCCACTTTTGACAACAAACGTTCTACCATTGAGCATGTCATAAAGCATATATAAAAGTGGTTTACTTATACCAAGTCTTGTTAATTTTAGATAGAGACCTTCTAACCAAACGGTGTCGAATGCTGTTTCCAAATCAACAAGACAGGCACCCGTGCACTGATTTTTAGATTTGTTCCATTGAATATCAGATACAAGTTTAGACGCGTCATGAATAGTGTCATGTCCTGCCTTAAACCGGAATTCATTATCAGGTATGATATTATTGTCCTCAGCCCACTGAGACAGAGCCCTATTGATAACTTTTTCAAATACCTTGCTGATACTTGGAAGGAGACTTATCGACCGGAGATTTGCCGTATTGGAGTTGTCCTTTCCCTTTTTCGGTAGAGGATGTACCACTGCTGTTTTCCAACGCTTTGGATAATATGCATTATTCAGAGCGTTGTTGGACAAAGTAGCGAAAATGTCAATAGATTCTTGCGGTAAATGTCGTAGTACAATATTGAATATAGTACCATCGACTCCTGCTGACTTCTTTTTCTTTAATGAATCGAAGATGAGCTTGAGCTCTACCTTCGTAACTAACAGGGTGTTAGCCCCAGCATGCTCGGCGATGATGGCGTTTGCCAAGTGCTCTTCATTAAACCCGGTAAAACCGCGATTCTCAGATCGCCATTGCGTAATATCATTACGTAAATAGAAGTGATGAAGGAGGGCCCTGTTTTCCAGGTCATGGTTCGGGTTAATGCTAGCATTTACCTTGTACACTTGCTGGAAGGCAGCACCCACAGCCTCCACTTTCTCTTGCGGATCTTCTATTATAAAGAGGTCGTCGTCAAAGATGGCTGCCCCTGTATTTATGCCTGCTGTCAGAAGTACGTCTCTGTTTTCCACAGTTCTCTAGATCTTAAGACACGGAAGCTCGTTTTGATCATTCCGTCTAAAAATCTTATTAATCTGCGGGAACATACTCGGGTCGCTAGAATTAACGGCCCAAATTTTTTTGTCCCAATACAGATTAATAGACAACCTATAATTTTCCTTGATCAACTGGTTGATGTTTTTGATCGATGACTTCAGTGTTCTAATCTCCAGATATTGTGGGTCGGTAAATCGCCGGTATAAATGTGTAAGTCTTGTCAATAGTCCGCTTTTTTGTCTGTGGAGTGCGTCAATAGTCGCGTTTCGGTAAACGTTATTTTGGTCACGTTCTTTGTATTTAGGTATCGTTCTGTTCATCGTTTGTAGGATGGCATCTCCATTTGTTCGATATAACCATCGATCTCACTGTTCGACAGATTTCTGTCGTTTGGAGGGGCTATGTTGTTCGAACGCAGTTCTCTTGCTAAGGCGTTGGTGAAGCGTGGCCAGCGCATCTTACCGTAGTTGTAAGAATGCTCCGGTACATACTCCTCCAATTCCACAAGTTCGTTCGGAAGCTGTATTGCGGCGGTGAGTCCGCAGTGGTCGCTGTCGTACTCAATTGTACGAAGGCAGTTTCTTGGGTGTTGGCCCACAGAGTCTGTTATTGTCAGTCTCGAGTCTAGAAGCAATAAATTCAGAAAAGAACCGCTTCTTGGAAACAATGGCCTTTCAGTAGCCAGCAGATCAACCCTATATTCAATATTGTGTTGACTCATCCAATTATACAGATGATTACCTCACTGATTCTGTATTTGATTTCCCCAATCTTGATGTTTGGCGTTCAGATCACCGGCCATGAGGATAAAGTTTTCCTCCAAATTCAGTCGAAGGATTTGAATAAGTTTTTCGAGTTCTGCCGTAAAGTCAGCTGGTTGAGGTGCTTCTGGCGCATAAGCTGCGACTGCATACACCCGCTTTCCATGCTGAAGAGGGATGCATACAATGCACACCTCAAGCGATCGAAATTTTCGCACTTCACTATTGTATATTACTTTATAACTAATGCCTTTACGTATGAAGATTGCAACACCGCCCCCTTGAGTGGAGTCGGGCCGGTATCTTCTCACGATATTGTAATTAATATTTGTCAGTTTATGTTTCTGGTTTAGCTTAGTTTCACTAGCCATAAACACATCAGGACATAGGTCTTTCAACAATTGGAAAAGGTTAGCTCTACGTTCGACCCTAATCAGTGTATTTACATTCACAGCTAGGATCCTTTACGAGCTAAGTTGTCTGACACCGCGCCCATTACGACCTAAGTTGCGTTAAGCTAGGCAGTTGAGTGTAGATATGATCTACCCTCACTGTCTGCTCCCTTATCTGGCTTTGAAGCCCTGTTAACTGTGCTTGAATGCTCAGTAACAAGGTCAAAACCTCTGATTCTGCCGCCGGTGCTTTAGGCACGGAGGCCTGTTGGACAACCTTTGGTGGCTTTTGTGTCGCCTTTGGTATTGCTCTTTGCGCCATTTGGGCGAAAGAGATACTTGGGTTGACAATCGGAGCACGCCCTACTGGACGTTTTTCAACGACAGCCTGCTTCGCCGTTTTCTGCTGCTTCATTTGCTGAAACCTCGGACAGCCCCGATAATTAGCAGGGTGCCCGATGCTTCCGCAGACTGCGCATTTTAGCTGGGTCTTATCTTCGACCCGTTCCTCCAAGAGTTTACACTCCCCCTTATTGTGGTTCTCTCCACACTTTACACAGCGCGACTGCATTTCGCAGTTGGCTGCGGCATGGCCGAACCTTTGGCAGCGCACGCATTGAAGCATGTCACCGCGCCTTTTTAATTTATCCCAAGTGACAACCTGGTAGTTGAGGACGGTGAGAGCTGGGTGAGAGCTGTACTAAAAATATCGGCAGCTTTTTTTTCTCCCGCCTGGACAAAGCCGTTTGGAATGGCTTGACGCTGATGATCTCGAGATCAATACTCGCTTTGCGGCGGAGCTCATCATAGAGCGCCTGGGGTTCCGTGCAGGAATCTATGCCCTTTAGGAGGACCGTTTGGATTTTCTCCAACTTAGGGGTGAAACTGAAGTACTCAGTGGTGGCTTCTTTTAATAAAAATCTAATTTTCTTATGCTCTTCCACTGTGTTGCAGTGGATAGCATGTCTATTATTACTAAGTCTTTTAATAAAAAAATGTTCGCCTATGGCCGACTTACATAGCTTTATAGTGTCCTCTAGGTCCATCCTGAACACATTAATGGGTGGCACATTTTCCTTCCTTACTTTGGCTATCTGTGGCTGCTGCTGGTGTACTTTCCCTCGCTGCTGCTCCTGGGCCTGCGGCTGTTGGGTCTGCACCTGCTGCTTGGTTCCACTTGGCTTATTTGCCTTTGATGGCACTTGTGCCGGCAGCTGTTGTTGTTGTGCAACTTGAGCAAGCAATTGTTGTTGCCGCTGTTGTTGTTGTCGCTGGGGTTGTGGGACTTGCTTTTGCTGTTGTAGAAGCTGCTCGTGTTGTTGTTGTTCCGCTGCTTTGGCTGCTTTAGCGGCTTGTTTATTTGCGAGCTCTTGCTTTTCTTTGGCTCTGCGGGCTTCTTGTTTGGCTTTGATGCACTTGAGCAGGGGCGCAACTTCTTGTCTGAAAGCATTCATTTTCCTCTCAAACTCATTTATTTGGATTTGGAGGGTCTGCTCCTCCTCTTCGTCTGATGATGGCTCTGGCGATGATAGACCAACGAACTTGTTGCTGTCACCCGAAACGAAATGCCCTTCTCCCTCCTCGGACATATAGTTAACATCATCATCTTTTGGCTTATGATGTTTTTTAGCTGCCGCTTCAATATTCGACGTGCGCGCCGCTTCCTCCCCTTCAGCTGGCAGCTCCGCTGAAGCTTTTGTGGAACGACGCTTCACCAGGTTCGGCTTTGGTTTTAGCGCTTTCCGTCTCCTCTTCCCTCTTCCCATATCGGCTGTCGTTGCCGTTGGCTTGATTGCCGTTGGCTTCTTCTCCGGAGCTGGGGCACCTTTCGATGTCCCCGCTATATCATCCGATTGCATACGCTCTATGTCAAGCGAATGTTATGCAATTTTTTCGATTTAAAAAAAAAGCTTTCAAATATACTCGCGGCCCAGCTGGGAATCGAACGCCGTTCCTTCAGATCTCGGGTCCGACGTCACTACCACTGAGCTATCGATGACTTGTTAGATGTTTTTGTTAAAAACATTGATGTATACATCGATATTTCTTAAGCCGATACATCGCCGATACATCGACGTTAAATCGACGTTAAATCTGCAAAACATCGACATCGTTCATTTTGTTACTCGTTTTTCTTTTTTTGCATAATAACAGAACTTGAACTCTCAAATTCAATCTTTTTTGTCTAGTGTTCAAAGCTTCAAAGTTTTTTTTTAATGTTTTCATTCAAAAGACTGTTTCTGTGTGTTCAGAAATCAGAACGCGACCATCAGAGGCGTACGTTGAGTTGCCGGTTCTCCGGGACAATATTAATTTAAGGGGCCATTTCGACATTTTTTTAAAAAGGATATGTATACACCTTTCTCTTTTTTTGGGGGCCCCAGAAGTATTATTTGTTGGTCGCTTAGATTATTTTAGTAGCATTTTTGGAGGTCCCTGAGGTAATATTTTTTCTACTTTATTTATAATAACAGTTTCCTTCTCTGCATTGTCTCCAGTTGGGGCCTCGGGGCAACGCCCCGCTTGGCCCAATGGTGTGTACGCCTATGGCGACCATTATTGACATGCTTGTGAGTTACGTTCAGAGCTCTGAACGTTAAAAAAATTGATTCCATTTGATTAGAATTGATGGTATTTATATATGAATAAAAACGAAAATCGTATTAAGAAAATATGTTTCATTTTGTTGATAAATTTGTCTGTTTTGTGGTACCTAAAAATTGAATTCAACTTAGGTTTTTGGGTTTTAAACAGATAAGACATAAATATTTTGTTCTTTAGATACAGTAGAACGTATTTATGTCCAACAAAAATACATCGGGAAAACATCGATGTATCGAAGATAGAACCGATGTTTTTTAACATCGATGTATTCAAACATCGATGTTTTTTTTAACGATGTTGCATCTCTAAGGCTATCTCCACTTTTCAAATGGGAAAACTTTTATCTATATAAGCTGTTTAGGATTTGATTTTGGGTTGCTGGATTTGCATTTGAATTGTTGGATTTGCTTTCCTTAATTTTTTACGATATTAGCGACAGTGATAAAACAGCGGAAGTTTCCCTGGGAGTCCACTTCTATTTGTAATTATTCAGTGGTTGCATCTAAATAGATTTCAAAGAAATTTTGTTGATGTTAGGGAAGAGTCGACATTTAGAGAAAAATTTTGTTGAATGAAATTTTTTTTCTTTTTGTTGTTTGGCTTTTTTGAGAAAAACGAAAACTGCAGTTTTATTGCCATTGCTTTGAATATTACGCCTGCAAAGTTTAATCAAAATCGTTAGAGCCGTTTTCGAGTAATTTGCTATAAATTGTCGTTTCTAAACGACATACATATGGGGTCAATGTGGGTAAATGTAAACAGGGGTAAATGAAAACATGGCTCATAACAAGCTTCAGTTAAATCTCTTTGATGCATACACAATTACAAATCGTGGACGCGTGTATCTTTTAACTAATACGTCAAGCTCATTACTGTCAAGAGAGAATTCATTCGACGAGCGAATTTTTCGTGAAAGATAATTTTTTAAAGTGCCAAACAAGTCGTTATTCTTTCCGAAAAATTAAATATTTTTGCAGATTCAATTAAGCCAGTATAATTTGCAAATACTTTTTAGTTTTTAATTTTGATGTAGATTCTATTTGAAACAAACAAATTTTAAAATACAGGACATTTATGTCGATTTGCATGTGTTTACATTTACCCCAGAATATTTTTCATAATGGATAAATATAAACATATATTTTTGCTGAAATTATTGGTTTTAATAAAAATAAAGTATTTTTAGTCAATTACTATTGCTAAAGTGCCGCGGAGACACATTTTAAAGCAGCCAACACAAACATTTTCAGTGGATGATGTTGCAAAATCGGTCTTTGACGAAAAAAAAAAATATGACGTTCAGAGCTGCTCAGGATGAATATTGGGTGCCTATATAAAGAAAGAAAACAAAAAATTTTATTGGAATTTGAAAAAGTTTTTGTCAAATACCTTCTTGAACGTTTTTCAAGTCGTTATCCAAATGATAAAGAGGAAATTCTAAATTTTAAACCACCGTTTACCACCGAATCTGTAAAAAAAAACACAAACATGGTGGGGTATTTGTAAACATTTAAAAAAGTTCCGTTAGTACAAAACGGCGGGAAATGTGAATGATTCATTTGATGAATTATAATTTTCAACGGTGGGTAGGGTAAGGCGAGGAGGTCTCGACATGTAGGAGGTTTCATCAAACTCAAATTTCTCCCTTCCTTTAAATTTGATTGAAACGATTACGTCCTATATTTAACGCCTCGAAGTATACCATTTTATTTTCCTTTATTCTGTTCAATTACTGTAATTGCGCAACAAATTATTTCGTATTTTGTTTTTTGTGAAGTGCAGATGTAATTTTTCTTGGTGAGTTCTTAAGCGATACTTTTTTTTGTTTTAAGTTTTTGAATGCGATTTGTTGATAAATAAATTAGGTAAATAATAGTGTTCTAATAATTGTAATCATTTAACGTGAATATCAATGTGTAAATTTTCTTAATAAATTTATAAATTGTCTTGTGTTGAAGGAGGTTTCGGCATGTTTTGCGTAGGAGGTTTAGTCAAAATGTAGGAACATCCTTATTTTATTCTTATAGTACGTTTTAGCTTTTTTCATATTAAAACCTGTATAACCTTTCAGTGAAAATAACAAAAAAATAAAAAAGTAGGTATCCTTATCTTGAGAAGACATTTGATAAGTTAGCCATGCTAGAAGCAGAGGCTACGTTTAGCTGCTGGGGTCCCGGAGCAAAACTAAATTTGGGCCCCTTTGCTCTTTATTTTTCTTTGTAAGAAAATGTAAGTTTACTTTTATTTTTGTTTACCTTAGAGATTCAACATTTTGTACCTTGTTTCGGCCAGTTTTTATATCAATTTAAAGTTTAATAAGTGCACTTCTGGTTCGTTTTACCAGTGAAGAAAGATTTAAAACTATGTGGAGCGTTTTTTTTTTCACCGGAGCCCCTTTTTTTACAAAAGCTTGAATATTTTAAAAAACGTTCAAATGACAAAGCAAATTAAAAAAAGATATTTTTTTTTAAATTTCTCAAATGGCTTAAGCAAACTTGAAGCGCACTATTTTATTGCAACAAAAATTTACTCGTAGGTGGAAAATAAATAATTTTGGCACAGCAAACTAGCTAGAGTTCTTGAGATTGAATTTTTCTGACTCCTCATTTATTTTTTTTTAGAACCCAATAAAGGTTACGGGCCCCCACCTATTGTGTGGTTAGCCAAAAAGGCCCCTAATTTGAATTTCTTATGTTCCTGGTGATTCGTCGATAAGTAATTTTTCGAACTGACGGAACCTCCTATGGCATGATGAAACCTCCTACTCAAAAGTCGGAACCTCCTACAAGGTAGGATGTTTCGTCACTTTTTCTTTATTTACTAATTTACATATAACTTTGATATGGTTAGTAATTTACTTACTAAAATTTGTTTTTGAATGAGCTTAAACCTTAATAAATAGCATTTTATGTAAAAAGATGGCTATTTATGAAAGGAAGTTCTTAATTTTTAACAATATCCGTTAACGTGTCAAAACCTCCTCGCCCTACCCTACCTAACTATGGTTTTGATATTACATATTAGGTGCAACCATGAGTGATGTTCACCTGGATATTTGATTATTTAATGAATCTTTCAACATCTAAGATCCATTTCCGTTTAGGTATTTAACGTCCATCTTGTCCATAAAAAATTTTGTTTGCCACGATAAATTGTTTAAAATAAAAATTTGTAATAAAACATGAAATTTCGCTATGCAAAATCTCAAGTTTGCTTGCCCAACTTCTACTTTTTCCGGAAGTTGAGAAAACTGGAAGTTGATAAACTCTCGAGTTGATAGTCGTCAACTTTTAGTGAACAAAAGCAAATTCGAAAGTTGAAGATAAAAATCTTCAAGTCTTCTAGTGAAGAAGTCGCCCTAAATGTTTTGAAAATTTATTCGAAAAAATAAAACATAAAATTTGTTTTTCAAAGATAAAAAACAACATCTGGAAACAAATTTAGCTCCCAAACAAGTAATAAAATTGATTTCTTCTACTAAGATAGATTTTTAGAAAAAAAAATTTTAAAATCGTTGGAGCCTTATAAATAATAAAAAAAAAATTCAAAAATAATATTGGTATGAAATTTCGTAAAAATTACTAATCAACATTAAAAACTAAAATGTCAAAAAAATTTAATGTCCCGTTTTCGAAAATTTGATTTTCCAAAAGAAGTGTTAAATTTTTTTAATCAAAAAACTATTATTTTTCCAAATATTCTTTCTGGGGGCCTATTACATAATACGAAACGAACGGCAAAACAACGAAAGCCACGACAAACGATAGTCACGACAAAGAGCGACTACATAAAACGATAATGCATGGTTGAAAATATTGCCAGATAAAAATGAAAAAACAATTTTTTTTTAAGCGCATTCAACTTCACGACGTTTAGTATCTGTCAAAAAATTGATAGAGAAACAACATCTTGAGTGGGAAAATATTTTTTTTTTTACTTTTCTTGTGCAATTTAATAAAATTTTCTATTCAGAAACATTATAAAATTGGAGTTATGGACATATTTCTTGATTTCAACTATTTATTTTACAAGTTTAAAGAAGAAAATCATCTCTCCGAGAACTTTATCTCTGCCATTGCCAATTGGTCATGAAGATTGAAATCAATTGTTTGTTTTATTATATGTTCAGTTGTGGTGCTTTAATAAAATAAATACAAATCGTTTTAATATTTGAGGGTTTTAATATTTTTTTATGTTTAAAAGAACATACGCTCTTCCAACCCTCGATGTTTTTTTTTCCGGAGGTCCACTTGCATTGAGTTGAGAGTGTCTCCCAAATTGTTCCAATGTATTTTGAATTAGGCCTTGGCTTGGGTGTTTGGTAAATAATTCTTAGCTTTAACTTTAAGAAAATTCATAAGTTTTGTCTGTGTTTGCGGTCTATAAAATATTTAATTATTTTCATTCTTCATTTCCAAATACAATGTAGTCATATTTTTTTGCCTAACAGCAATATCACTGGCAGACACGAAATTTTTTTTTTTTGACCTGTTTTATATTTAAATTACATACATATATAAATGCTTTTGTATAAAAAATTCGTTGAAATTGAATTGATAGTTTGGTAGAAAATCAGATTTGAAAAAAAAGGTTCTACGGTATTTTAAGAAGACGTAAAGACGCAGTGATTCACTCCCTGGGAACCTACTCGATCCGCAACCGCATTAAATTTCAATCCGTGAACTCCCCGGGATAAACTGTATGACCGATCCATGAAACCACCCTAAACTGCTTACCGACATATGTCAAATGTCATTCTATCACTTCTGCAACGGCGAGTTCAGTAAAAGGAAATCTGACGAAAGTGACTCTCATTCCCGCCGCAGTGCTTCTGCGATTGGATTGGTAGATTTGTTAAAAACTCGGTATAGACTATTTGTACGTGATTTCCAGGAGCCGTTTTTATTTTATTTCAATGTCTCCTTTTTAACGGATATCTCCAATAAAATATAAAAGTTTTCAAGGTATTGCAATTTTCTCATAAACGGCTAACGATATTGCATGTAATGCTGCAAAAACGGCCGCACTTTTAAAATAAGAAAAATATTTTTTGGGCCGTTTTAATGGTACCTATTTGCCATAGAACCGATTTCTTAATGTGAACGACACAACTGATTTCAATCACAATTTTGATATAAAAAGATTTTATACTGATATTAAAATTAAGAAAACTTTTAATAAAAATTATTTTTGGATTTTTAAAAAAGTTATTTTTTTTTTTTTTGAAAATCAATTTTTTATTAATTATTTAATGGATTTTATGTGTCAATCTTTTGATACGATACGAGAGCAATTCGCAATTCAAAATGAAATAAAATGCACGACTGAGTCACACGTACTTACTTGCTTTTACAGTTCAAAACACTTGAACTTGTAGATTTTAAGAGTTGTATCATATTATTCTAGCGAACAAGGTCGATGCCTTTTACTCCTACTGGCCTAGGTTCGAATACCGGTAAAAATTGAAATTGTTTTTTTTTTTTTTTGCGGAGATTTTTTTGACAAATTTAATTAATTTTTATTCTAGTAATGTAAAAAAAAAAACAATCTCAATTTCCCTTTAGATTCGAACCTAGGCAGGTAAACTTAACAGACATTCACCTTTTCTCCGTATTTAGCACCGATTTTTATACACTCTTTAACAAGTGCCTGCATTCCAGACCCTTCTACAGTAGAAAACGGTCTAATATCTTCAATACACAGCTTCACGGACACATCAAAAACTGCTTTCTTATCGGCCATCGACACAATCACTTCTTTGTTTATATTTGACAAGGTGTCTTTAAAACATCTCTGTGCCTCAAAAGGTTCGTCGATTTTTTAAAATTTTTCATCACTTTTTTGCACGATCTGCATGCCACAAAGTTTGGTATAGTATCACCATTTTGATTTTTTATTTCGCCAAAAGTCCCCCATACCTTACTTCGACAGTTTCTTTTGTCGCAAATAGAAAATATATTATCATTAAGATTTAAGCTAATACTTTGTTCTTCCATTGTTTTTTTTATAAAACTATTACTTTTTTTAATGAACTCAGAAGATTACTATTTAAATATTGTTCTCGAAATCAGCTTTTGAACTAAAATATTTCATTCATAACTTTCTCTTTAACCCTTTCATGCTGATTTGTTACTTCCCCAATATTACTACCCGAAAAAATAGTAATTTGTTTTAAAAACAATCATCCCAAATCGCATTATTGCATATTTTTTAGGGATATGTTTCTACTACGCACCTACCTGCATAAATTAACTGGGCATTTCCCACTACCCCATTTGTATTGTTACCTAACGACTAATTACTTTTTTATTTAGGTACTCAGTCATTGAAAACCTTTTCTAAAACCACAATTGTAAAATTAAAATAACCTGCTTTAATTGCAGTTGTACCGCAAACAACCAACCCTCAAAACCTAAATAAAAAAAAATATGCAACAGGTACCTATAGGACGTAGAAATTGGAAGTGGTTGTTTTCATTGTTCAAACTGTTCATGATTTTTCGATCACGTTCGAACACTTCAATCACTTTCGATCATTTCGAGTAAAGCCTAGTGTTTATGAACAGTCAATCTGTTTACGAGTAATTTTGTTCGTGGGTATTGAGGATCGAGTATACTCATGAGTTCAAACAATTTGTGTGGTTTTGTTTGTGAGTATTTTTGTTTATGAGTAAGATAATTTACGAGTATAGAGAGAAAACGATCGAGCACGAACGATCATTTTAAAAAATTGAAATTGTTCGAACAGGTTCGAAC
Source organism: Episyrphus balteatus (assembly GCF_945859705.1). Classification (NCBI taxonomy): domain Eukaryota; kingdom Metazoa; phylum Arthropoda; class Insecta; order Diptera; family Syrphidae; genus Episyrphus; species Episyrphus balteatus. Next base: position 104,264,808 of record NC_079134.1, read on the forward strand.
ATACTCATTTGGATCTCTGGTAGTGTGTTCAGACTTTTATCTTAAAAGTAGTTCAGTAATTCATCGTTACATTGCCCCCCTCTTAGGATTGTTCGTCCCGAACAACTCCATTGCTTCTTTCACCATTATAACGATGTAAACGGTCACAATGAACTATCTTTAAGGGCCCAACCCATAGAATCCGTTGCGTCCGTTGCGTCGAAGTTTTAAAATAAAATACACACGTATTTTATCGAGCTGTCAGTCAAAAACTTCGACGCAACGGACGCAACGGATTCTATGGGTTGGGCCCTTTAGTTTGCCTCTTACCCCTCTTTGTATACGGTAAACCACGTCATTAATTCTGGTTATTACTGAGTAAGGGCCTTCCCAGTTTTGTTGTAGCTTCGGTGATAGCCCCTTTTGTCGGTGGGGATTGTAAAACCACACAAGTTCTCCTTCTTGAAACCCTGTTGCTGTCGCTCGTGCGTCATATCTTGTTTTCATCCTGTCACTAGACGCTTTTATATTTGTCCTTGTCCGTTGGTGAATGTCAGCCAGTGTTCCTTTCAGGTTATCTACGTACTCATCCATTTCATGTGGTTCGTTTGGAACACATCGACATTTTATCTCACTTGGCAGGCGTATTGTTGAGCCAAATAGGACTTCCGATGGTGTATGTCCAGTAGAACTATGTGTTGCACTTCTATAAGCCATCAAGAATAATGGAATATGTCGGTCCCAGTCTCGTTGATTAAGTAAGTAAGTAAGTAAGTAATTGTTTTATTGAAATTCATGAGTAACAATTTTTGATCAAAAATATTTGAATATAAGGTTATCTTATCTTATTTGAAAATATATATATATATATTAATTAAAGTAGTTTAACATAAAACATTTATTTTGCATCAATGACTCGGTTGAGTCGTCTGTTGCGATTAAATATCCATTAGATAGTTCTTTATGTTAGGGGGTATGATTGCTGCTGCTGATGTTGTTTTTGCAGGTGTTGTTGTTGTTTTTTTGTATTACTATTGGTGTTGTTATTGTTGAAGTTGGTGTTGGTGTTGTTATTGTTGAAGTTGGTGTTGGTGTTAGTTTTAGTGGTGATGTTGGTGTTGTTGTTGGTGTTGATGTTGTTGTTGATGTTGGTGTTGTTGATGTTGGTGTAGGTGTAGGTGTAGGTGTTGATGTTGGTGTGGGTGTTGGTGTTGGTGTTGATGTCGGTGTTGGTGTTGGTGTTGATGTTGATGTTGTTGTTGGTGTTGGTGTTGGTGTTGGTGTTGTTGTTGATGTTGATGTTGATGTTGATGTTGATGTTGATGTTGATGTTGATGTTGATGTTGATGTTGATGTTGATGTTGATGTTGATGTTGATGTTGATGTTGATGTTGATGTTGATGTTGATGTTGATGTTGATGTTGATGTTGATGTTGATGTTGATGTTGATGTTGATGTTGATGTTGATGTTGATGTTGATGTTGATGTTGATGTTGATGTTGATGTTGATGTTGATGTTGATGTTGATGTTGATGTTGATGTTGATGTTGATGTTGATGTTGATGTTGATGTTGATGTTGATGTTGATGTTGATGTTGATGTTGATGTTGATGTTGATGTTGATGTTGATGTTGATGTTGATGTTGATGTTGATGTTGATGTTGATGTTGATGTTGATGTTGATGTTGATGTTGGTGTAGGTGTAGGTGTTGATGTGGGTGCTGGGGTTGGTGTGGATGTTGGTGTTGGTGTTGATGTTGGTGTTGATGTTGGTGTTGGTGTTGATGTCGGTGTTGGTGTTGATGTCGGTGTTGGTGTTGATGTCGGTGTTGGTGTTGTTGTTGATGTTGGTGTAGGTGTAGGTGTTGATGTTGGTGTGGGTGTTGGTGTTGTGTTGGGGTTGGTGTGGATGTTGGTGTTGGTGTTGATGTTGTAGGTGTTGATGTTGGTATGGGTGTTGGTGTTGGAGTTGGTGTGGATGTTGGTGTTGGTGTTGGTGTTGGTGTTGATGTCGGTGTGGGTGTTGGTGTTGGTGGTGATGTTGGTGTTGGTGTTGGTGTTGGTGTTGGTGTTGGTGTTGATGTCGATATTGGTGTGGATGTTGGTGTTGGTGTTGATGTTGGTGTTGATGTTGGTGTGGGTGTTGGTGTTGGTGTTGATGTCGGTGTTGGTGTGGATGTTGGTGTTGGTGTTGGCGTTGATGTCGGTGTTGGTGTTGGTGTGGATGTTGGTGTTGGTGTTGGTGTTGATGTTGGTGTGGGTGTTGGTGTTGGTGTTGGTGTTGGTGTTGGTGTTGGTGTTGGTGTTGGTGTTGGTGTTGGTGTTGGTGTTGATGTCGGTGTTGGTGTTGGTGTTGATGTTGGTGTAGGTGTAGGTGTTGATGTTGGTGTGGGTGTTGGTGTTGGTGTTGGTGTTGGTGTTGGTGTTGGTGTTGGTGTTGGTGTTGGTGTTGGTTTTGGTGTTGGTGTTGGTGTTGGTGTTGATGTCGTTGTTGGTGTTGGTGTGGATGTTGGTGTTGATGTTGGTGTTGATGTTGGTGTGGATGTTGGTGTTGGTGTTGATGTTGGTGTGGGTGTTGGTGTTGGTGGTGATGTTGGTGTTGGTGTTGGTGTTGGTGTTGATGTCGGTGCTGGTGTTGGTGTTGAAGTTGGTGTTGGGGTTGGTGTTGGTGTTGATGTTGGTGTTGATGTTGGTGTGGATGTTGGTGTTGGTGTTGATGTTGGTGTTGGTGTTGGTGTTGATGTTGGTGTTGGTGTTGGTGTTGGTGTTGGTGTTGGTGTTGGTGTTGATGTCGGTGTTGGTGTTGGTGTTGATGTTGATATTGATGTTGGTGTAGGTGTTGATGTTGGTGTGGGTGTTGGTGTTGGTGTTGATGTTGATGTCGGTGTCGGTGTTGATGTTGGTATTGGTGTTGTCGATGATGTTGGTGTTGATGCTTGTGTTGATGTCGGTGCTGGTGTTGGTGTTGAAGTTGGTGTTGGGGTTGGTGTGGATGTTGGTGTTGATATTGGTGTTGACGATGATGTTGGTGTTGATGTCGGTATCGGTGTCGGTTCTGGTGTTGGGGTTGTTGTTGGGTTGATGTCGGTGTTGGTGTTGATGTCGGTGTTGGTGTTGGTGTTGGTATTGGTGTTGTCGATGATGTTGATGTTGAATTTTTGTGTTGATGTTGATGTCGCTGTTGGTGTTTATGTTATTGCTATTGTTGGAGTTGTTGTTTTTCTTTTGTTGTTCTAGCCATTGTATTCTCTTACTAATTCGGCGCGATATTTAATAGCTAGAGAGAGGTACTTTATGAGTGAGTTCCAGTTTCCTTCGCCATTCAGAATATTCACCATGTTTTCCGTACTGAGTTCTCTTGCACCAAAGTATAATATGCGTAGTTCTTTCAATACAGGACACACTCCAAAAAAGTGGATAAATGTTTCGTCTTCTCGCATATTACATAAAGTACACTGAGTATTTCTGTTATTTGATGGAAATGTACCGTTCAAGTAAAATAGTCCCCCTCTTGCCTTAAAAATCCATCCTATTTTGGATGAGATATTTTCGTCCTGAATATATCTACTTCCTTCAGTGTAGTTAAGGATATTATACACTCCATGTGACGTTGACGCCTGCGCTCTTTGAAGTGCCACACTCCATTCTCTTTCCATTATTTGGTTGTCAGCCAAATCTATTACATTTTGGAATAGTCTACTATTTCCGACAACCTCCTGGATATGCCTTCCTTCTAATAAATTAGTCCATTGTGTGGCCCAGTATATGTTTTTAGACACTACTATATTAGCTAATATATGCGGGAGACGGTTCTCGTCGTATAGACAGAGAATTTTCTTAATGTAGCACATGTGACATTTCATTGTGTAAATGAAAAGAGGTTTTAACTTTAGTTCCAGTACGAGCATGTAGTTTGGGGTTGACGTTGGTACTTTCATTATTTTTTTTAGGAAATATCGTTGGACCTTTTCCATTTCGTCATACTCCTGATGTCCCCAGGCCTGTGCACCATATCCCAGAATTGACCTTGCTACTGCGTTGAAGAGTTCGAGTTTTGACGAATTACTAATATCCTTTTTCGAAACAAAAGATTGCCAAGTCAAGTTTAAGCTCGTTTTTGCCTGATGCGTTCTATCCTTGAAATGCTCGGTCATGCTCAACCCTGGTGTCAGCCATAGGCCCAAGTACTTATACTTGTTGACCACCTCTATTTCATCAGTTCCGAGGGTCCATCTTTCTAAGTTGCTTCTTCTGCCACCATTTTTTCTAAATATTATGATTTTAGACTTCTCGAGATTGATAATAAGATTCCAATCTTGGCAATACTCTTCAAGCTTGTTTATCATTATTTGCAGGTCCTTTGGTGTGTTCGCAAAAACTACAATGTCGTCCGCATACAACAACATTCGGATGACATGTTCATTTATTTGTATTCCACCACCTATACAATCGTGCATATCGTTGATAAAAAGAGCGAATAATAAAGGACTTAAGAGACAGCCCTGCTTCACACCCATTTTTGTATCGAACCACTCTGAAAGTTTGCTTCCATCCCATACTGCACTGGCTGTCCCTGCATACAGATCTTTTATAATATTAAGAAATTTTGTTGACAAACCCATTCTTTTTAGTTTGACAAACAGAGCATTCCGACTGATACTGTCAAACGCTGCCTTGAAGTCTACAAAGAAGCAGTATGTTTTTTTACCTTCATCCATTCTGATTCTAACTATGTTCAGTAGATTGAATATATTATCTGCTGTACTATATCCCTCTCTAAACCCAGCTTGATATTCGTTAAGAACCCTGTTTCTTTTTTCCCAATCCTGTAGCCGTTTGAGCAGTATGCCTGTGTAAATTTTGGCCATAGCATCCATAAAGGAGATCCCTCTGTAGTTTTGTGCTAGGTTTATATCACCCTTTTTGTAGATGGGGAAAATCAAGGACTTGTTAAAAGATGGTTCAACTCTTTCTGTTAGATGAATCCTATTATATATTCCTACAAGTCGGTCTAAGAGTATTTGTGGAGCATGAATAAAGAATTCGTACGGCACCCGGTCGTATCCGGCAGCTTTGTTTATCTTAGCTTTATTAAGAACTTGTAGGATTTCGGTATTCGTAATCTCACCATCAAGTTGTTCATCCCACAAGTACTGTTGCATGTCTTCCAATGTTACATTGTTTTGAAGTGGTGGATTCAAGAGCCGTTCAAAGTGGTCTTTAAAATCACTGCTTTTTATGTTAGGTCCTTTTCTGTGGCTCCTATTTCGTAATTTGTTTGCAATTTCCCACCAATCTTTTGTATTTTTTACGTTTTTAAGACTGGTACATAGAGATTGATAATATAGCTTTCTTTTCATCTTACATGTATGTTTGTATTTTCGACTAGCTTCAAGGTATGTTTTTCTTAGGATTTCAGACGGATCCCTTCTCCACCTATTGAGCCATTTGAAAGCATTTTTCCTGGCGATCATACACGTTGCATCAAACCAGCTTTCCTTAAACTTTTTTTGAACAGTTAGATTTCTCTGCTCGCCCACAACGTCTTTGATAGTTGTTATCATCTCTTCTGCCGTCCAACTCTCTACTCCAAAATCACCTTCTTCTTTTGTTAATATGTTTTGTTGCATTCGTGTTTTGTAATTGTTTTCAGTATGTTTCAACCATATCAGTTTAGGAAGTAGACTCATTTCTTCTGACGACTGAAATCCAGATAATTGCAAAGTCAACACAATTGGCATATGGTCTGAATAGACCATCTCTTCTACTTGGAATTCTTTAACTTGGCTAAGAATATTATACGAGGCTCCACACACATCGTTAACTGAGCACCCTATTGTGCTTATGAAAGTGTGATTCCCTTCAAAATCACCCGGTGTTCTTCCGTTTAATATTACGATGCCTGCATCGTCACACGTCTCAATGAATCGCTTTCCTTTATTGTTGAGTACCTTGTCCTTAGAGTTTCGTTTTGGTTTAAGCAATACATTGAGGCTTGCCGTTTGTTCTTCCATAAGAATTTGGCTTTCTCCTATTCGAACATTGAAGTCACCTATTACAATCACGTTATGTGTGTTAAGTTCTTGAAGAATTCTATTGTAGATTTGAAAGTCTTCTTCCCATTTATTGCAATTGAGATATGTAGGCAGCACATATAGCTCACAGTTAATTGACACGATCCGAATAACATCTCTCTCCAGCGATTTTGTACAATCTATTCTTAATTCCTTGTTCATATCTCGACTGATACCAACTAGTAGTCCACCACTCGCTCTTCCGAACTGCGCATGGCGCACTGCTGGTGTCCATATCAACTCAAACCCTGGGAAAAATTTTTCATATCTCTCGAATTGATCAACAAGAAAAGTTTCATACAATAAAAAAATATTAAATTTACATAAATAATTAAAAAAGTTTGGAACTATTAATTTATTAGATAGTCCTGATACATTGTAGGATACGATTTTTATTTCTGTTTTCTTATAATCTAAAATATTTTGTTTTTCATCGCAACAGCAATCTAACTGCTATTCCGAGGAAGTCTCAGCTTTGTTTGATTCCAGATGAAAGTCTATCTTTGAGAAATCCTTATTATAGAGTTCTCCTAGAACCACAGAAGCTGGTTTCCCGTCATTTTGCAGTTCATTCCCTACCACCGCAAAAATTCGTCCTTCAATTTCCAAGCGTCTGCCCTTGAATTTAATTGGCTTTGATTTATCCACTTTCCTTATTTCATTTCTTATTCTTAGCAAATAATTGTGGTGTTCTCTTTCTTTCTGCGTCATATCCCTTTGTATACTATACTTTGTTCCAGCTAATTTGGATGTATTTTGTAGGATAGTTTGTACTGCAGACTGTGTTTCAAACTCAACTAAAAAATTCTTCTTATCGCCTCTTCCTATTTTTAGAATTTTTATAATTTCTAGGCTCTCGTTTATTTTTAAGATACTTTTACAAAACATCCAGATATCAGTTTTTTCCAGTGTCTCCTTTTCAAATCCTTTAAATATAAGGTTATTCTTTCGAGTAAATTTATCAAACGTTTCGTTTTTCCTTAAACTCACTTCTTTACTCTCTTCTAACTGCTGGATTTTGTGTTTGAGTTCGGAGTTTTCTTTTTTTAATTCTTCGATTTCCTTCGTATGTACTTCAAGTGTATCTTTTGTACCTTTCAGTTCTTCTTGTAGCATTTTTCGAAATTGCATCATCATTGCACCCCAGGTGTTCACTTCTACTACGGTCTGATCTAATTTGGAAGTTTCTTCATCCGAACTTTCAGGCATTTTTGCAGAGTGTGGTTTTTTACTCGGTATTACAGGCAAATCCGGTGAAAGTTGTTTTCTTGATCGTTTACCTGTTTGATCCAGTTTGAGTTTTTTGTGTTGATACCTCAGTTTAGTTGTTAACTCTAGGCAGTAGACTGGTACTCTAATTCACTATAAAACTTATAGTGGGTTCAGATCTGTGCTTTCACAGTAGTAGTCACCAACACCCTACTCAATCTACACAGACTGCGGGGTTTGGATTCTTCGTCCACTCGTTGCTTATTTTACAGTGCTTTTTTATCAGATATGACTCTACTTTTCTTAAATTATCCTAGAAAATATAAACTTTCAACTAAACTGTGGTTTATTTTTCTGCAAAATCAGCTTACATATGTATCACCCTGTATATTTTAACTTCACATTGATAGTCTCGTTGATTATCATTGACTACTTTTGACAGGTGTTCCTTAAGTGTCCTGTTAAATCGCTCAACCATCCCATCAGATTGTGGATGAAGTGTTGTTGTTCGCGTCTTCTTGATGCCAAGCAGTGAGCAAACCTCTTGAAAGATCCTAGATTCGAAGTTCCTTCCTTGGTCGGAATGAAGTTCCATGGGTACTCCAAACCTGCTCACCCAATGAAAGGCAATCTTATCCACAACTGTTTTGGTTTCCTGTGCCTACGTTCTATAACTCAGTCGAGAACTTCTCGCATCGAAAAATTTTGAAACGAAAATTCCAAACGTTTCTCTATTTGGAAATATAACCTGTGTCTGTATCTCCATGTGAGAAGCAACCCTGTTAGTTTTTTATTCCATTGGAATATATTGGAAACTGTCAAAAAAAGGGAAAATATTTTTACCTTTGGCCATAAAAGGTCATATGGACATAGTTTTACAAATAATATCCCAAGGTTCGGTAGTCCGAAGGAAGAGCATTCGGTCGGCGAGTGGAGGGTACCGAGTTCTAGTCACGGTTAGGACAAGAAAATTTTTTCATTTTTTTTTCTTTAATATTCTTTTTTTTTATTTTGAAAATTTAAGGGACACAAAAATAAATTAACGTGAACACATTTTCAATAGTAACATCTCACATTTAATGCAAGATTATCAATTTTTTTTCAATATCAAATATCTTACTTTCTCGCATCCTTTTCGCTTGTGAGAAATTTTGTCAAGCATTTTAATCCAGAAATGTTTCAAGGCGAGAAAATTTTGTTTATAGAAACAAACGAATGTGATAAAATGATTTTTGTGTCGATTCACATTATTTTTGTTCCGATTTGCGTGTTTCATGCGAGAAATTTCTCGATGCGAGAGTTACAGAACGTAGGCACTGGTTTGGAATGGCAAATGCCTCAGGCCATTTGCTGAAGTAGTACATCACTACAAGAATGTACCGGTTTCCGTTGTTGGTTTCCGGAAAAGGAGCTGCTACGTCTATTGCAATTCTCTCAAAAGGTGCGCCCACATTGTACTGCTGCATCTTGCTTTGGATTTTTCTAGCTGGTCCTTTGCTGGCGGCACAAGTATCACATTTTCGGCACCACTTTTCAACGTCTTCTCTCATACGTAACCAGTAGAATTGCTGTCGTAGCTTTTCCAGCGTCTTGTTGATGCCTAAATGGACTCCAGAAATTCCATCGTGCATCTCTCGGAGAACATCATGAACCTTTGACTGCGGTACGACTAGCTGCATTACGTAGGATTTACCATCTGCGGATTCCCACTTACGCCTGAGTAGCCCTTCTTGCACATGAAGTGAGTCCCATTGTGCCCAATATGCTTTTAGAGTGGGGCTTCGGTCGGAGATGTCGGCCCATTCTGGTTTCTCCTGATGTTCCTTCCATGCAAGGATGGGTTCGATGTCCGAATCTTCCTGTTGGGCCATTCTGAGTTCTTCATTACTCCAGCCGCAAATGGGATCAGCTCTCGTTCTTCTAACAGCGACAACTTCCTTTTCTTCTAGTCGTGTGTAATGCTTGCAGTCTTGCTTGCACGGGCGCCGAGATAATGCGTCTGCATTTGAATGTAGCTTTCCTCTTCGATGTTGAATCTGACATTGATACGTCTGAAGTATCTCGATCCATCTTGCTACTTGACCCTCTGGATTTTTGAAGTTCAAAAGCCAATTTAGTGCACCATGATCTGCGCGAAGAAGGAACTTCTGTCCATAGATGTACTTATGGAAGTGCTTTGTTGCCAATACTAGAGCTAGAAGTTCCCTTCTGGTCACGCAAGTTTCGAGAGTACCTTGCTGAAATAGGCAACGACCTTTTCTTCTCCGTCATGAACTTGCGATAAAACAGCACCAACTCCAACATTACTTGCATCTGCGTCAATGATGAATTGTTTGCCTGGAGTCGGATAGGCCAGCACAGGAGCTTCACATAACCGCAGCTTCAGTTCCTGAAAGCTTTTCTCACACTCACCTGACCATTTAAAGGGTTTACCCTTCTCCGTAAGTTGGTGCAAGCTTTTGGCGATTCTCGCAAAATCCTTCACAAATCGTCGATAGTACTTTGCCAGACCGAGGAAACTCCGAAGTTGATGCTTGTCCTGAGGGGTTGGCCAGTTCTTCACAGTGTCAACTTTTTCAGGATCAGTCTTCACTCCTTGGGATGAGATGATATGCCCCAAATATTTAACCTCGGTCTTGAAAAGTGCACATTTCTTTGGATTCAACTTAAGATGTGCTTCTCGTAGCCTCTGGAATACAGCCTTTAGGTTTTCACAATGGTCATCAAATGTTTTTCCGTAAACGATGACATCATCCAAATAGACTAGGCAAGATTTCCAGGTTAATCCATTCAAAACGCATTCCATCAAGCGCTCAAAAGTAGCTAGGGCATTACATAGCCCAAACGGCATGAGATTAAACTGCCACAGACCATTTCCTGTGGAGAAAGCCGTCTTTTCCCGATCTTCTGGATGGATTTCTACCTGGCAGTAGCCACACTTCAAGTCCAAAGTCGAAAACCATTGTGCCCCTTCCATTGCATCTAGAGTATCGCTGATTCTTGGCAGTGGGTAGCTGTCTTTCTTCGTCACATCATTCAGCCTGCGGTAGTCGACACAAAATCGAGTGCTTCCATCTTTCTTTTTGACGAGAACTACCGGTGATGCCCAAGGGCTTTTGGAATTTTCGATCAGCCCATCTTTCTTCATTGTCGATATCATTTCTTCAACTTCACCTTGTTTGGCCAAGGGGAGACGGCTTGCTGGTTGACGAATCGGCCTAGCATCTCCTGTATCGATTCGATGGTGCACCAGTTGTGTTCGGCCGTACTGCCCGCTGGGTGAAGAGAAGATATCAGCATATTCGTGAAGAAGCCTTCCCGCAACATTAAGCTGATGTTGACTCAAGTTGTCTGATTTAAGAATTTGAGTCTTTAGTTTCTCCGAGTTCATAGTCATCTGTGTGTCCGCCTCGTTGATCTTAGTTATTGCGGACACAGATTCGCATTGCCCAACAACTTCTCCTTTCTTAAGCTTTATTGGGTACGGTTTGATGTTAAGTATCCGTACAGGTACCATGTTGTTCTTTGGTGCCACAAGAGTCTTCCCGATGATGACGTTTTGGAAACTTTGCTCAACTTCTGGCTCAACCATGAGGTATTCAATATTCCCCTTTAGTTTCGTCCACACAAAAACTTATGAAGAAGGAGGCAGGCACATGTCTTCTTTGATGACAGTTCTAAATGTTGTTGAATTTTCGTTGCCATATACCATCGGGATCTCCACATTTCTGTATTTCAGGACTTGATTACCTATATCCAAAATGATTCCATGGTCCTTCATGAAGTCGATTCCAATGATGCCACCAAAAACATATGCGAAAACTCTAGTTCTGCCATACGGATCGTAAGACGAACTTCACCGTACACCCTTGCTGCTTCTCCTGTGGCAGTCTTCAGACGGTAGCTGTTGGTGTTATGTAGCCATGTCATCTTCACCAAGTCTCATCGATACCAGAAACCAGCTTCTGCCCCTCGAAGTTGGTTCTTACTCGTTTCCCGAATGGGAATCAAGTTGAGGACGAGTGTTGGTTGTATCGCTTACCTGTTGTTGGGCAATATTCCTGTTTCCACAGTGTCTGCAAGCAGTTCTTCTTGGTGGCAATCTGCACTGCCGCTGGAGATGTCCTGTCTTGTTACAGTTCCAGCATCGAGCAGCTCCGTCTCGTTGGTTTCTTTGGAATGCGAGTTTTTGACAAGAGCATTCCTCCACTGCAACTTCTCTTACCCAATGAACGCCTTGAGATTGAGAAGCCTGTTCTGCTGCTTCCATAGTTAGTGCGAACGCTAATGTTTCAGGAAGGGAACGTTTTCCAGCTGTTCGTATAGCTCGCTGAAGATTTATGTCAGATACAGCACGAACAAAGGCTTCTGTCGCAAACTGATTGATAATGTCGTCTCCTGCTGTCGGATATGCCAGATGAGCTAACCTTTCAATATCAGCTTGGAGTTGTTACAGAGTTTCTCCTCTTTTCTGGACTCTTGTATTGAGTTGGACGCGGAAGACTTCCTGCATATGGCCATCTCCAAAGCATTTTTCAATGACCTGGACAAGAGCGTTAAAGTTACCATTCTTTTCTGGTGGTAAAGTTTGTAACAACTCAGCAGCAGGACCTCTAAGAGCAAGAGCCAGCGCTATACATTTGTCTTCGTCATCCCAGCCATTTGTTGTGGCAGCTGCCTCAAACTGTTTCTTGTAGATCGACCAAGAACTTTGTCCATCAAAGGTTGGTGGATTCATTTATTTCTTCTTTATATACTCACCAGAACTTTCTCGCACCTTAATTTTTCGAACCTTGTCAAGTTCTTCGGTAAAACTTTGCATTTTAACTTCCATTCCTTTCAATTTGTCATCGAATTTTATTTCTACTTTCTCGAGTTTTTCTTCAACTTTCTCGAACTTTTCTTGAAATTTTTTTTCAACACCTTTGATGGAAGTATCAAGAGCAACGAACTTGTTCTCGATAGCATCAAGCTTACCTTCGATGAGGTTTTTCTGTTCATCTAGAAGGTTCTTTTGGGTTTCCAATTTTTCGAGAAGATTCTGTTGTTCACTCTTTTGCTCGGTACGTTGTGCCTCAATTTTTTCGGGAACACTACTCTGTTGTTTTTCTAATTGTTCTCTCTGTTCCTTGCGTTGTGTCTCAATTTGTTCAAGAAGATTTTTCTGTTCGTCCTTCTGTTCATTACGTTGTGCCTCAATTTGTTCGAGAAGATTTTTCTCGAACTTAGCAAGGAGAACAGATATCATGGACGAAAGCGGAACCAGTACTTACTTGTTCTTCTGTCATTTCGACTTCGAATTGAAATGTATCCAAATTTTCGTTCTTTCGGGTTAAATAATCCTGCAGACGTGATAATGAGGTCATTTTTCGATCCAGCACACACAGGTAAATTTTCCCAAAAACATGGCCAAAATTATTTTTTGTTTTTATTCAATTTATTATTGCATGATTATATCAAAATAAGATAATTTCCATAAAATTCACCATTTTTAAGTAAATTTACACGAAAATTCACAAAAAAGAAGCAAAAAATGAAAAAAGTCGTTTTTTTTACTTTACGCCATAGGGTTTCTTTCATTTGACATTTAATAATACAATATTTATACATTCAATAGATTGAAAAAAACAGTTGAACAGTCGTTATTATAAATAAATAAATAATGCAGGCATAGATAACAACTATATACATAAATAAACATGAGTGTGAGTTTGTATGTGTGTACATCATTCAATGACTTGTGAGTTGTGAAACTGTAACTATAAGTCTGCTTGCTCGATCTCTGGTTCTATTAGAAACTGAAGTATTTCAGAGGGAAACGCATTTTTTGTTTTAGGATTTAGTTTTCTCAAACCACTTATTAATGGGTCAGAAGACACCAAGAGATTATAAAACACATCTTCCATATTTTGCTGCCTCGAAAATTTCCTTGGAAAACTTTCTCGAAACGCTTTATATCTTTGTTTCGTGATTCTTGGGCTTCTTCGCCGAGCTGTCCAATGAATGAATAAATTTTATGGTTATTATGAAACTAAGTTAATTTTCCTTCAACAACTATTGAAAGTGCTTCTTCTGCTGTATATGGAATAATTTTCTGGTCAATTTTTTTCAAAGCTTTTGATATTTTTCAACACGTGAAGGAGTTGAAAATATTATATTTTTCATTACATTTGATGAACAAGTTTCCCTTTTTCTCGCAGTTGCATGGCGCAGCATAGCTTAATTCTTCGGAATTATAGTTAGAACGTAAATCTTCTGTTTTACGTCTCTTTGACCGTTCGCTTAGGTCTGAAATATCCATTTGAGGCCGTCCAACAAAGCCATGGGCTCAGCATGGAAACGATATTTCATATTGCAACCAATTTATATTTTGTTTTAAGAAGGTGTTGTTATTTCTGGAGGCACTCAGCCATCTTCTTCTATGTTCATATATGCAAAATCAAAATCCGTTAAATTTTTCTCTATTTGCTCCGAAATTTCAATATTTCAACCTTTGGTACCAAAAAAATTAATTTTTTCTGTAATGTCACGTGACGAACAGCTTTTTAAAAATTCAGAAAGCTTATTTCTTGAAAGAAAAATGAAAGTTAATTACGATCCTGTGTCAAAAAAGAAAAATCTAATTAAAAAAAAAAAAAAAAAATCACCGTCCCCAACACCTTTTGAAGCCAATATTATAAAAAGTCGCAAAAAACCGCAATGTTTTAGGATTGTTTCCTCATAAAGGAAACATTTAACTATTTTTCAACACTATTTTCAGCATCTACTGATTAAACAGTTACAGTTTGCATCGCATGATCAATCAGGTTCTAAGCTTATGTTATTTGTAAACAACTTGGCATTAAAAAAAAACAACAAATCGCAAATTTTTTTTTGTAGTTTTGGCCATGAATTTGGGAAAATTTACCTGTGTGCAGCAGTAGGAAGACCTCGCTTAGTTAATTCCGCCTTAAATTCAGTCAAACTTAACTGATTTAATGTTTTACCCATTTTTTTTACTTGCGATATAGGTACTATAGGGCAAGTTTAGGATTCGTAAAAAAATTCGAACTCGAGATAACAATTTTACATGACATTACGATGATGGAGAATGCCAAAAATGTGGGTCCGGCAATTCTGTCTGTCTGTCTGTCTGTAAGAACCTCGAGCTACAGCCTAAGCTACTGAAGCGATTTTCTTCAAACTCGGTAGTTAACAGTTTTGAGTGATTCCCTAGAGGAGAAATTGAAGTTTTTTTTTTAGGACCAAAACTAACGGTACCTGTCATACAACGGAAACAGAAAAGTTGATTTATTTCAAAAACGGCTCTAACGATTTTGAGTAAAATTTTTCTGCTTACTGTTACAGATAAGAGCCTCCTTTGACAATAAAAAAAATATTTTTTGTACCGTTATTAACGATACCTGCCACAGAACGGTTTTTTTGATTTATGAATTTCTCATAAACGACAAAACAGATTTCGACCAAATTTTTAATACAGAAACGTTTAAGCAATCATTATTTAAAAAAAAATTAAAATTTTTCAAAAAACACATTTTTGGATTTTTAAAAAATATTTCAAAATTTTTTTTTTGAAAAATCAATTTTTTGGAAACGAGTTGGTGAAAAAATTTGAAATTTTGTTTTTATGTGTAAATTAATTATTTATTCAAAATTGCATATCAATTTTTTTTTTTGAAAAATGCTAGAAAATTTTTATATATAAAAAATTATTTTTTTAAAAAACGGCTCTAACGATTTTCGAAAATTTTTTTCTAAAAATTCCTTTTTATACTAGAAATAAAATGGCATACTTTGTTTTTTGTAAAAGATCATTTAAAACGGTATTTAATTATTTATAAAAACGGATTTTATTTATAAAACGGATTTTTTTTGTACCACTAACGAAATTCCGTGAAAATATCAAATTTTAAATTTTCCCTTATTTCGTTCAATGAAAAACTTTAACATTAGAGTATCTTTTACCATAAGAGCAAGTACGTGCGACCCCAGTCGTGCAATTTATTTTTTTTAACGCGAGAACTTTTTCGAATTTTAACACTTTGTCTATTTTTATAACACACGCACTTTCTTTTTTATTCGCGAAATTATCTAAATCGCACAATTAAAAAAGTTTTATTCCACTTTTCTGACACCAATGTAATGTTTTATTCCGGGTTCACAATAAAACTTATTTAATTTCCACTTATATTTCCGTTCAAATAAGAACACACTTTATAACAACTCAATTTACTTTTATTATTCGCTCAAACAAACACACTTTTTTTTAAATCACTTTATTTACTACTAACAATTCGCAACACTTTATTTCACTTTGTACTGTACTCTTTCACTTTCAAGATTAAACTGTGTCCGGTCGGTGTCTACGCTGCCTTTTTATACCGGAATTTCGAGACTCGAGAATATCTTCGAAGGTTCTCGTCTTTGCTTCTCGAAACTTCCTTTCCAGGAGGGGCGCTTCATACTTCCAGTCTAGTGGGATATTTTGGGATGTGTTCAGAGGGTAGTTTCTTAATTACTAAAGGTCCGTTCACATTTCTACCTTTGCAGTAGTAGGTAGTGTGTTCAGACTTTTATCTTAAAAGTAGTTCAGTAATTCATCGTTACAATACTAATGCCTTTCGGCCTTATAACTATTTTTATACTAATATTTCAATGGTTTTATTTTTCACCAAGAAATAATTAAAAAAAAAAAACTTGGAATCTTATCATTTTTTTTTCTTATTTTAAAAACTTACAAACTAATTAAAACTACTTACAAATTAATTAAAACTACTTAAAAACTAGAACAGCCACAGCAAGCAATCTTGTGTTTTTTTTGTATTTTTTGTTTTTTTTTTTTTGTATTTTTTTTTTTTTTTGTGACACCCCGACTGTCCTACTTTAAACTAAACACCTAAAACTATGTAAGCCGGCCAAGGCATAAAAACAAAGACCACTTTATCATATCAATTCAAACTACAAATTACTAAGCCACCAAAACTGGTTCTCCTGTTTTACCCTATCTCTTCGGTCCCGATCGGACACAGTCCTACTGAACCGAAGACGCCCTTCTCCGCCTAATGCGAGGATGTCCCTGTCATACAGCAGTCATGGTATAAAAAGACAAGGTATGATCATTAGAGCCGCCATCTTACAAAATGGGGTAATAAGGTTTTGACGTTTGGCATTTGGCAAAGTCAAAAGCAACAACAATTTCCAAGACAAATTTGTTTACAAAAACAATTTCAATTTCATGAAAAGCTCCACCCCACAAATAAATAAACGACTATTTGTTGGGTAAACACGAACTTTTTTCGATTTAATAAAAAAGAATTTTCCAATTTTTGTTTAACTTTGAAGTGATTTTGGTGAAAAATTTTGATTTGGACATCGACATTCAAGGTATAAATGGTATTCTAAAAAAAAATTCAATTGCATGCAACTCTATTTTTCATACCGAGGCACAGTGGGTCCCGCCATAGGTCAAAAATAAAAAAAGTAAATGTCAATTTTTTAAAATCCAATGATTAAACAACGTTCTACAATCTCCCTTCGAACCAAAACCAAAAAAAATTTGACGGTTACCCTTTTTTTCATTTCTTAATAGCCATTCAAAGTCGGTATATAAAAAAAGGTACAATTTTTTAATCGCTGCAGTTATAAGGTGTGAACTTGCGATAGTGATAGCGGGTGTTAAAAATTGTGAACAGTATTAAATTGTTATTGATATTAAACGAGAAGGTTAATACTTTCTAAAAACATAAATTATATTGTTAAATAACATTAAGGCTAATTGTAATGGGGCTCGTTAGCGAAGCAATTTTAACCATTTTTATTTAGCTCAATTTTCATTAAATTAGAGATTTAGTTGGTTTGCCTTCAAGAGCCCTCTTCAATTTAAGTTCTCAAATGAAGAATACCGTCCTACCTTTCGAAATAATAGCGCCGTTTTTTCCCCTTTTTTCCCCTTT
Organism: Episyrphus balteatus; assembly: GCF_945859705.1. Taxonomy (NCBI): domain Eukaryota; kingdom Metazoa; phylum Arthropoda; class Insecta; order Diptera; family Syrphidae; genus Episyrphus; species Episyrphus balteatus. The sequence goes on from NC_079134.1 coordinate 104,282,023, forward strand.
TCGAGTAATACGAGTTTAAATGACGATACACGGAGAAAAAAAAATTACAACGTAAAACTAAAAAAATTCCTTTTTGGCACTATTATTTTTATAAAAGACTGAACTAGAGGGTAAGGGTAAAGTGCTCGACTGACAGGCAGGTCCATTTCCGGCATTAACCATTTTTTTTATATTTTCAAAAAAAAAAAAATTTTTACCTTTTTTTATTTTTCTTGAAAATAACCAAAATTTTAAAAAACTGACTTGATGCATTTTTTTGCAATAATAAATCATATAAAATGATAATAAAGGTGTTTCATTAAAAAAAAAATGGTCATTATATTTTTGACCGCACTTTGTATGGGAGGTGACCCACTGTGCGAGGGGTTGAAGTACACACTTAAAAAATTTGCACTTTTTTCGTTGTTTTTTTTTAACATTAGTGTTTTTAAAATAGCGCAACACATCACAACATTGCATAACCTATATATTATTGAATTGCTGGATATGTAGAACAATCTTTCATTTCAAGAGTTTGCCCAAGTTTGCACCCCCGAAAATAAAGACCCCTTGAAAAAAAAACTCCTCAAAAGCGACCTCTACTTATAGATTTTTATAAATATTATGTTTTTAAGAAAATTTCTCCACGGATAAAAATATGGAAAGAAATTGTGTTCCAAGTCTCAAAAGAATCCGTGCAGTAGTTTTGAAATTATTAAAATACTCATAACTTGGTCAATTTGGCTCCAATAGACCTACAATTTGAGCACAATATTTCTGAGATATAAAAAAATTTAATGCAAATAAAAACAACTGGGTTTCCCGGGAAAAAGTGTATGTTTCAGTTTTTTTTTAATTCCTTGGAACTTTTATATTTATTAGAATGTAGTATTTGACTAAAAACTACCAGGTCATTAAATATTGGTATAAATATGTCCATAATATTGCAAAATTGTATACAAAATCAATTAAAAAACGAAACATTTTATTTTCTAAATTTCACAAAAACTATTTAATAAAACAACTTGAGTCAAAAAATAAAATAAAGAATAAATTACTATACTCTGTCCGATAAAAATTGGCAGTACAGGCCTTATGGGAGAGCTTTTTTAAAATCAGTGGGACCTAACAGTTGCCAAACGAAAATATGCCCCTGAAACACACAAAAAAACCACAGGCGCGCCATGGCATTGTTGTTGTAATTTCTTTACCAAGCGAAGTACATCCCCCTATGACCGATCTGCCACACGATCTGTGGCGCAGAATGAAACTCAATCATCAAAGTTGCTTTTTAAAACTATTCACAATACATAAGAGTTACCATTGGTAAACTTCCTTCATAAACTACTCCCTTTTCTATTATTTTTTTGAAAGAGCTTTCAGGATTAATGCTTTTTTCAAGCTTTTAAAACGGAAAAAAGCATATGTGTTGACGTGGTGCTGGGGCTGTTTTTTTTTTATTTTGTGTATGTAGGAAAACAGTTTAACACGCATTTCAACATTTTAACAGGAAAAATTTGTTACGCATTCGTGGGGTTGGGCTGTGTCTTATATGAGAGAATTTTTGTTTGTTATTGTGGTGTAAAAAGAAAAAATTAATTTGTTTTATTCGTTTTTGTGAAATTTTACCGCCAAGATGGTAACGCTGGTACCTTTTCGAAACATTTTTCTGGATAGTATGGCATCGCTGTGTGAGCTTTTTGATGAGATAGACATATCCAGAAAGCGTGAAGCAGAGTGAGATGCAAATGTCCTATCTTCCCTGTACTGCCAATTTTTATCGGACAGAGTATAGCTTTAAGAAAAGTTATAAATTTTGTTTTCTCTATCGTCTTATCGGGAGGTAAGTGGGTAAGCACTTAAGGGGGGAAATCCCTAAAAAAGTCAATTATCAACCGAAGAAACTATTTTAGTGGTCTAAGCATTAAATGAAGCCTCAAAAGTCCCCAGATAGTTCTGAAACCCATGCGTTCCGAGCCTACCACAGTACAAAAATGAAAACTTTAAACGAATTTTTCTCGAAACAAGTTTTTTTCCGCGCCGTGCAACGTAACTCAAAAACTAATGAAGCTATCGACTCGAAATAGATTGAAAATTACTCACTAATTCATTGGCCATTGCATGAACCTAAAAGTTCAATATAATTTTCACAATAAATATTTTTTTTAACAATTTGTTAATAAAAAAACATTGTGTTTTTTCGTTTTTTTAGTCTCTAATTTTTATTTTAGACTTTTTTTTTGCTAAATTTTGTAGTAGATTGTTCACTTTACCAAAGCGCTGCATAAGCGCTGTTTAAGAGAATATAAGTAAAAAAAGAATTATAATAAATATGAATTAAAGGAAGCATGCGATGTAAATGAAGTAATTAAAAGAATGAGATTAGTCTAAGTTCAGCATTTATGCAATAAAGTTAAATTAAGTATAAAGACTTTTATTTTCTTTCTCGTTTTTTATTGGTTTTTTATTGAGATCTTCAAATTTAGGTTCATGCAATGCGTATAAATATGTTTTAATGGAAAAAAATTTCTGTTTTGATTATATATAATTAACTGGACCTGGGCATTGCATGGCGCAAACGCGAGGCATCAACTTTAAACGGCTGTAGAGCCCCCATTTTGTTTTTTTATTACTTCAAAATTGTGTTAACACTTCATGATGTCAATAATATTATGTATTTTCCCAAATTTAAATTAATGCTTTCAGTTTTCCAAAAAAAATTCTTGAAAACCCCGTCGCGTCGTCCAGAGGGATTTCCCCCCTTAAGTGACTTTTACTGTACCAACAGAATGTAAATTCTTCCTTCCGAATAACTTTTTTGTCATTTGGTACCTATTTTATGTGGAAAATGTGCCCAAATATTTTTGGCCAGGTTAAGACCAAAATACCGCACTGTGCGTCATTAAAATTCGCTTTTTGTCAGTCAGTCGTATGGTACTTCACTTTATTTCTAACTATTATTGCTGATTTTTTTACCAATCTGTACTACCAAAACGTAAGAGGGCTTCGCAGCAAAACAACTCAAATTTATAATAACTCTCAAGCTTTTCCATATGACCTTCTCGCCTTCACTGAAACATGCATAGAGGAAGGAATACCTAGAGAGCCGACTCGTACCCTCCTTGCCTAAAACACCCGCAAATTTAATTTCAGATAATTGGTATACATCTCTCTTATTTTTCTCTTGTTTTCCTATCTGTGAATACGTGTGAAAGCTATAATGCGCTTAATACCTTCCTTTCACCAGTAGATGTCCTCACAAACTTTGAATTTAAACATGATTTTAGTTTGTACATGAACTTGAATAGCTCAAATAGCTCACTCCAGACACCCACCTTTCAATAAATATGTACAGAAATAAAAAAAAAGGTTCGTGTTTTGAATTTATTATATTATTTTTTTATGAATTTACTGAGCACTTAAATTGTTTTTAATTGTTTTGAGCACAACTCCACAGTTGAATGTGTTGGTGCCATTTAAAATGCACGGGAAAACTACCACATATAAGCACTGTGGAGTTTTTCCTCTCATTGCAGCTTGTAGGGTGGAAGAGAAAAACCAACCGAAGTCGCGTCTCTAGGTTTTCCTTTCTCTATGGAAACATGGTTGAACGCTACTATTTTAGATACAGAACTTTTCGACAAAGAGTTCTTAGTTTACAGGAAAGATCGTCATGTTGACGTTAAGAGCCCGGTTGGAGGTGGAGTTCTAATAGCTGTTCGAAATAATTTCAGTTCATCTTTTGTAACATTTCCTTTTAAACTTAACATAGAACTAATTTGCATTAAAATACTAGTAAAATCAAGACATCTATTTGTTTTAAATGTTTATATTCCACCCAAAACTTCCCCTTCTACGTTTGCAGAACTTTCAATAGCACTAGATTTTGTTTTTGGAATTGCTGATCTAGACAGTTCAATTCTTTTATTTGGTGATTTTAGCCCCCTAATATAGACTGGGTCCCATCAGAAGACGAATCCTTCTTTGAAGCTTCTTCGACTTCATCTGAACAGGAGCTTCATTTGTTGGACAATATTATCTCTACAGACTTAAGACATAAACTTGCCCACCTTCATCTCGGTGACAAGCATAGATTCTGGGATGAAAAATGGAAAAATTTTTAAGTTCACCAATGAGAGAAAGTTTAATTTGGATAGCCTAGATGGTGTACACATCGGTTTTTCCATTTGTCATCCCAGAATCTATACTTTTCACCAAGGCGAAGGCGGGAAAGTTTATGCCTTGACAAGAGCGCTGGTTTTCCACATTTTCTTTCGTAGGAATGGCTTAAGTCCGACTTAATTATTTGCTGCACTTGTCGTACTTCCACTACCAAGTTTATTTTCTCGAAAACTTCCTTTGCTGTCAAAAAAATTACTTCATTTTTTGTCACTTTTGGCTCTCTCTCGACCAAAGTCTTCCGTCCTGATCGTTTTAGGTAACCATACTTGTTATCTTTGTAAATTAAATTATCAATTACACAATGGGACCTTTCTACTCCTCCAGATTTTTCGCGGTTGGACAATCAATTTTCATGGTTAGCCTTAATTTTGTTTTGTTTTAATTATTTCGGTGGGTGTATGCAGATTATCTTAGTTCTATGGAAAGTAGTCTCAAGCAAGATCCTAAATATTTTTGGAAATTTGTTAATATGAAAAAGAAATCAGATGGCTTTCCAGTTAATTTCAGTTATAATAACAACATCTTAAAGAGTACTTCAGATACCTGCGATGCTTTTGCGACTAACCTCTGTCAATCTTTTATTGACATACCCGCCAATGTGGACGTAGATTACTTCCGTTATTTAGTCAACCTATCCACAAGTGTTTTTTAGTTCGCTCCGCTTTATTAATTTATTAAATCTATTTCTATAATCTATTCTATAATCTATAAAGCATATATTCGCCCAAAGCTCGAGTATAATTCCCATATCTGGGCAGGTGCTCCTAAGACCCACTTGAGTTATTTGGATAGAATTCAAAATAGAGCTTTTAAAATGATAGGTGATAGATCCATTACTGATACAATCCCATCTCTTGAGCACCGCCGGAATGTATCATGCCTGTCCTTATTTTATAGGTACTTTTTAAAAAAATGTTCTAATGAAATAGCTAGTTGCATTCCTCCCCTTAAACAATTCAACCGTAATACTCGTACTTCAAGGAATGCCCATCAGTTTACACTTGAGCCCAACTTCGGACGTACCGTGAAATACAGAGATTCTTTCTTTAGTCGTACTACTAGAATGTGGAATGCATTACCCGCCCCAGTTTTTCCCTCCCATTTTAATGTTCAGAACTTTGAAACCAATGTGTATCGGTATCTCCTTTTACATCCCTTCCTCTTTTCCTAAAGCTCGTACTGTGTATATATATACATATTAAGGGTACCCAAAACCCCTTTAGTGCGCGCTCATTATAAAAAAAAAAAAAAAAAAATCAATTTTTAACCTCAGACTTTTTATTCAAATTGTGGTCTTTTATTTTTCATACAATTTTGTAAAATTTTCCACTATAACCTGGCAAACAAATATTTTGTTAATAGTGTTAAATACTAAAAATTAATCAAAATTAAACAAAAAATTCATGCTAAAATTAGCCCATAGTTATATCTATACATATAACTGATTTTATTTATTTTTTTTGTGTGAAAAGAGAATAAACCTACTTTACCGCTCTCAACACTTTTTGCTCCCGTTGCCGATTTTTTGTTTCTTTTCCCAGTGAGTGAAACTTTTAGCATATGTTCTGCCCAGTGGTACCACTTTACTTCAATTGAAGTAGATCTACTTCTTTTTTTCCAAATAATTTAAAATCTACTTCCTACTTCGCACCATCACAAAAATATCGAAATCTACTTCATTTTAAAATATCTGTTCCAATTTACTTCAAATTAACAAAAAAATACGCCAAATCTACTTCTTTTTCCAGAAAACCAAATATTTGGCTAAAAATTGTTATAAAACAATGTATATAGAAATATATTTATACCGAAAATATGGAGTTTGAATGAAGTCAAATTTTTGGTTGTTTGTTGTTGTTTATACTAATTAAATTATTAAACTTATATGAATTTAATAGAATTATTTTTTTAATAGGTACATAGATTTTTATAAATAAAGGTAATTTTGAAATCTACTTCGGTTTAACTCAATCTACTTCCATTTTCTCTTCAAATCTACTTCGACTTTTTTTTTTGGAAGTAGTAACGCTGGTTCTGCCTATTAAAGGATAATTGAGACTACATTGGGCACGTTCAAAGAGCTAACATAAAGCTATCGGATAGCTTTTTGTTGTTGTAAGCAATGTTAAATATTAGCAAGGAAACGAACCATCTTCTGTCAAAAAATAATCTGAAGGTATCCCAGAATTTCTGGTATAGGTACCTCATCCGAGTGATCAGCTGATATTCATTTGGCTTTTTTTTATTTTGATTAATTTTCGGGCTTCAAAATAAAAAAAAATTGCAATGAATAAAGTCAAAGCGATTGTGCAAGTACTAAAGTACTATTCAACAATAAAAAAAAATGTAATTTGCTCAAAAGAAAAAGGTTCCTCTTCTCAATATTCACATATTTTTTTAAGTAGCTGCTTGGGCAAGCTATCTGGATACCTCTTTGTTCAAAAAGATATTCCAGATACGGGTATCCCAGAGAGCCTATCCGATAGGTGTTTGAACGTGCCCATTGTATCCGAACTTCTTACCTACATTTTTCATGTTGCTTCCAACTGAGCTTTTAACATAACCTGCTGCTGGTCATACCCTCATTGCATACAAACCTCCACTTGCTGCATCGCCTAGCTTATCAACAACAAAAACCACAATATACTGTATATGCTGATCATCTGTTGTCTGTCATCAGTCATCAATCATAACATCTACCTGCTGTTTCAACCGACACCTATCATCTCCTACCATAAACAACATTATATTTCGAGTTTTTGGTTCGTGCATGAACTAAGCAGACAGATAAATTGAATGGTACAGTGTGTCTCAAAACATTTTTTGGCAAGTAAAATTTAAATTATTGATTTTTTTTTTAGAAATCCAAAATTTATAAGTCGCTATCTTAAAAAATTAAACAAAAATCAAAAATACTATGTCTGCGTGTGCTGTATGTGATAATATTGCGGATTACCTTATTGACGCAATTATCTGTCATGGAAATTGTCGCAAATTATTACATATTAAATGTATTAATGCCCCGTTCAGCAGCATCAAACTTTTTAAAGAAAGAAAATCATTTTATTTCTTTTGTGACGATTGTGATCCATTTGCTTACAACAATATTGTTCGTGATGTACTACAAAATAAGCTGAATATCGAAAATCTACATAACCAATTGCTCCAACTAAACAAGCAAGTTGCAAATAATATCGCTTTAAGTCATCCGCTTCAGGAAGAAGAACATAGCCAAAATACTTCAAATATAAATAATCCTTCATCATGCGATTCTGACACTGCACCCCATAAACGAAAAATTGACGAAACCGATACAGAAGCATCTGACGTACATCCTTTAACAAAAAAAACCAGCTACGTCTGCATCGATTAATACATCGCAACTACCAACTTTAAACATACCACAACAAGAACTGCTAACGGATTCCCTAACCTAAACATTGTCAAACGATACCATCATAGAGAATACAAAGCCTGCTTCAAAGCATGTGACTTCTGCTGCTCCGAATCTCTTAACATTAACAGCACATTCTGCTTCCTATCCCCAATTGTTTCAATCAAACCAAAACTCTTCTCCGATTACATCTAGTCTAAAAGTAGTACAAGGTTATCGAACTATATTTATATCTAAGCTCCATCCTTCAACGAATGCCCTCGATATAAAGAACTATATTGCGACAAAGTTTAAAACTTCCATGGTGATAAACGTTGAAAAAATGATACACCGGAATTTCTCTAAAATATCATTTGAAATAAATGTACCAGATTCATTGTACCAAAAACTAAACTCTCCATTATTTTGGCCAGGGGGAATAATAGTCCACGAATTTATAAATAAACACCAGAGCGCCAAACAAAACCCTTTTCAGAAGGAACGGACAATGCCAAAATACCAAAAAAGCAGCTTCATCAGATACTAATCTACTATCAGAATGTAAACGGGTTAAGGACAAAGATCAATACGGTCTATAAAAATATAAATAACCTATTTCATGGAATTATTGCTCTTACTGAAACGTGGTTAAACAGCTCTTTTCTGAGTACTGAGCTTTTTGACGGGTCATATCAAATCTTTAGACGTGATAGACATAACTCAAATGATCTAGAAAAAGTTGGCGGCGTAATTTTGCTAGCTGTTAAAAACAATTATATCTACACACTCGTTGACGATTTTACTTCTACAGGCGCTGAAATACACAGAGAAAAATAGACCACATAAAATAGAACAAAAACAATAAGATTTCTCTATGGTTTTCATCCAAAAAGGAAACCTTATTAAAACAATCGGGTTTTCCTTATTGTTTTAAAATCTGCAAAAAAAATTAAAAAAAACCATGACCAGGCTGGGAATCGAACTGGAGACTTCAAATCATTAGTCCAACTGTTTCTTAACTGTAATATGAATGAGATGTGTTTAAAATTAAATAACTTACTTTTTGAATGCTTTTATAAAACGACGCCTTTACGGAATAACTATACCTATTAAATCTAACAACCCACCATGGTTTGATCATCGCATTAAAAACTTGAAAAATAGAAGAAATAAGGCTTGGCTAACTTTAAGCAACTCCAAGGATGATGAAGATTATAGAATCTATTCTGAACTTAAAAATATGTTTACTGAATATTCGAATACCTTGTATTCAAACTATGTATTGAGGGTTGAAAGTGAATTAAAGCATAATCCAAAAAACTTTTGGAATTTTGTGAGTTCCAAAAGAAACACAGACGATTACCCTAACTCTATGTCATTCAAAGACATAACTAGCCATGACTCAATCGAAATTTCAAATATGTTAGCTAACTTTTTGCAAGATGCTTATTTGGATTGTAATTCTAATGAACCTGTCAATAATTTCGTTCCGCAGCTAAATTACTCACATCTTACTTCCATAGATTTTACTATTCAAGAAGATTCAATTGCTCGAAATATATTTGATCTTGAAAATAGTTACAGTCCGGGTCCAGACGGTGTACCGTCATGTGTTTTAAAAAAATGTGCGTCCCAACTATCGTATCCCTTATGTTTGTTATTTAATACATCTCTAAAATTTTCAGTTTTTCCCATATTGTGCAAAAGTGCTTACATTAGACCAATTTATAAAAAAGGACTAAAAAAATATGTTAGCAACTACCGCCCCATCGCTAAACTTTCTGTTATCCCAAAATTGTTTGAGTCTCTTATATGTAATGTCTTATTAGTGAAAGTCAAAATGGTTTCGTCCAAAATAAGTCTACCGTTACAAACTTGTTTTATTTCACTTCTTTTTGCATTGATTCATTTGAAAAACGGAAGCAGGTAGACTGTACCTTTACTGATTTCAGTAAGGCTTTTGACAAACTATGTCATAAAACTTTATTAATAAAACTAAGAGCCTTAGGTTTCAACGAAAATTTTTTAATGTGGGTTGCATCTTATTTAGAAAATAGAAGTTATGTTTATGTTAATTCTGGTGTTCCATAAAAAAGCCACTTAGGTCCCTTATTGTTCACTTTATATATAAACGATGTGACCACAATTATTAAAAACTCTTCTCTTCTTATATATGCAGACGATATAAAAATATTTAAAGAAATATCTTCAGTTAGTGACTGTCTACAACTTCAAGAAGATCTACAAAACTTCAGGGAATGGTGCATTACAAACCGCTTATTTTTAAATGTTGACAAGTGTAAAAGTTTTACACGCAAAAAGAATTTAGTGTTGTATAATTACATGTTTGACTCTTGCCCACGAACTAGACCGTCCGTTTTTTCTGACCTGGGGATTATACTTGACCAAAAACTAACATTCACTTATCACTATGATTATATTATTAATAAGGCTAATCGAATTCTAGGATTCGTCAAACGGTTCTCTCGTGATTTTCATGACCCATACGTTTTGAAATTATTATATGTGTCATTTGTTCGGCCTATACTCGAATATGGATGTGTTGTATGGTCACCATACTATTCAATACATATTGACAGAATAGAAGGTATTCAGAGAAGATTTATGCGATTTTCTCTCCGGTTTCTACCATGGTCCCCCGAAATCTCACTACCTCCCTACAATCAAAGAGTTATGCTACTAAATCTCCCTCTACTCTCAAAGCATAGAAAATACTTACAGCTTTGTTACAACATTAAAATAATAAACGGTTCTATAACATCGCCATCAACTTTGGATCGTTTACTTTTCAGTTTTAGCCAAGCTAACATAAGAAGACAAATACCTAGGTTTCCCTTTAGGCTTCGTTAATTGGATTTCTTCTTATCTTGAAAATAGTTCTTTTCAAGTGAAGTTCAGAGACGCTCTCTCAAAATTGTTCATCGCAAAATCAGGTGTTCCGCAAGAAAGTCATTTAAGACCTCTTCTTTTTATTCTAGCTATAAATGATGCCCCATTATGTATTCACCATAGCGAAATTCTCATTTTTGCAGATGACATGAAAATTTATAAAAGTATCAAATCGGTTAATGATCGGAGGCTTCTGCAAGAGGACATTAATCATTTTTCTTTATGGTGTAGTTTTGAATCCAATAAAATGTCAGACAATGACTTTTTCAAAAAAACGTGCTCCTAGTTTGTATGAATATAAAATATCCCAACACACATTACAGCGTGTCCAGAGCTTTAAAGACCTGGGGGTTAATTTTAGTTATAATCTTGATTTTTCCGACCATATCAACGTCATCGTGAATAAGGCCTTCACTATGCTAGGTTTTGTGAAGCGTTGGTCAAAAGAATTTCAAGATCCTTATGTGACTCTTTCCCTCTACAATTGTTTAGTACGCCCCCACCTTGAGTACGCATCGCAAGTTTGGACTCCTTTTTACGAGACCCATAATGTAAGACTGGAATCAGTACAACGTAATTTCATTCGTTTCGCCTTAAAAGGACTGCCATGGTCTGATCCTTATAATGTTCCTCCTTATGAACATCGGATTAATCTCCTTCAGATTCAAACTTTGGCTCAAAGGAGGGTGAACAATGACATAATCTTCATTCACCAGTTAATCACAGGCGTAATTGATGCACCAAATTTACTTAATTCTGTTGGTTTTAACTATCGAGGGGGTACTTACAGCCCCCGATGCTTGGATTTAATGAATATTCCACCACACCGAACAAATTATGGCTTGCATGAACCTTTAACACGCATGTGTTATCTTCTAAATTTAAATTCAAACCTTTTTGATTTAAACTTTAATAAAAATAGATTAAAAACTGTCTTAATAACCAGTGTACCACGCTCATAAATGTTTGTTTATTTTTATGTCTATTTTGTTGCTCAAGTAATTATTTTGTTTGTATTTCTTTAATGTTTGTTTTAATATTGAATTCAATGTTTTTTTCTTAGTGTACGTTTTTTGTAGTTATTATTTGCTTCTTACTAACTACTAACACTGCACTATGTGATGAGTCGAATAACACAGTTTTGTGTTGGCAAATGGTCGCAAGACGGTGCTTGCTATAAGCGCTCTTCGGCTATGAACTGATAGTGTACCTAATTTTGAATAAAATCCGTCCACCCGTTTACGTTGAGGAAATGGGTACAGATGGACGCACAGACGCACAGATGGACGCAATTGCGAAACCCACTTTTTTGGACTTCTCCATCATCGTAAACGTTGGTTGGTTTTGACAAAAAACCTGACAAATAGTGCTTCGCGCACCACATTACAAAACCAAAATATATAATATGTTTATCCTTATTTCCAAAACAACGAATACATACTAGGGATGTTTCGGATGTGGATTTTTTCACATCGCGGATGCAGATGCGGATGCGGATTTTTGAAAGTTAACATCTGTAGATGCGAATGCGGATGTTTAAGATCTTATATAAAAAATTAATATAAATTGATTAAAACAATAGGTGTGTTTTTTATTACCACCGGTCTTAACTGGACAAAAAAACGCAGTCTGGGCTAAGCAATTTACATGTTAAATACAACAACACTTTAGCCCCTTGGGCTTAGTTGTTAAGCCCGGAGAATTCTTTGGGCTTAACTTTTTGAAGAGTTTTAAATCTGTGCTACCCAACCATAAATTGTTTAGAAGTTGTTAAGAAACGTCAAAACTGAAGTTTGAAATGACAAAATAAAATTAAAAAAAAAAATTAAAAAAAAGAATTTAATTTTTTTAAACTGGTAGTTTAATTGGTGCTTACATTATGAAAAATTATAGTTTCACAGCTCTGGAAGCTATCGCATGGCTAAGACTATGTCGACCAGGGTCAGTTATTGGTCATCAACAACAATGGATGGAAGAGTAAAGCCTTAACTACATTGGCTCAAAAAGTGAAAAAGTACAAAAGTGAACATTTTCAAACCCATTTTTTTATAGTTTTTCGGGATGAAAAATTAAAACAAATGACGCAGAAAGCTTATTTTTTGGCCTAAAAAATAATTTGTGTACTCTTTATCACAAAACAATTGCGCTAGTCAGAAAAAAAAACTTTTCACTTTTGTACTTTTTCAAAAAGTGGTGTATGTAGTTAAGCCTTAAGTATACCAAATCCATCACTATCATTTATCTTATTCAAACCCTTCTATTTATCCTTTTTAGTAAACAAGCTTGGCTATTAACAGAAGGTGAACGTCTTGGAAAACGTTGGAATACCGAACCACCCAAACACAAATAGGCATTTATGTATTCTCTGATTTTAAATGACAAAGCTAGCAATCAGCAATTGAATGATAATTCAGAAGTTCTACTCACAAGTCGAGTGAAAGGTATCTCACAAAAAGTCGATACAATGCATATCAATGAATTCAACGTCCAGCTGAGGACAAACTTCGACGTGACCAGGCAAATGAAACTGGAAGCATAAAACATGCAACACTCGTCGGTCGTATAGGTAAGACCAATTCATATAACAAACATGAACAAACCTACATAAATGTTTTTCAATTCCAGGCAGAACACCGTTTTCCTTCTCAAAACCTCATCCTTTTGGGAATGGATTTAGCCGAGAATTTCTCCCAGTTAACAACTAAAATCCCCTTCCACAGTTGTTGTAATGATGAAAAGAACAAAATCAACATGTCCGACCTCAACACTCTTTTAAATGATCTAAACAGTTTGGACTATCTACAAGGAAAGTTTGTGGATAAAAAAACTGCTGCCAGACTTATTGAGTCTTTTATAAACATCAACACTCAAGAGGAAACTCTACTGTACTCATGAACAAACAGAAAATTCAACTCATCGAATGGCAATTGAAGTGTTTGAATTTTAACTTTGCTGCCACAGCCTGTGATATCCTAATGTCCATGCATGCTTTGTTTAGGAATCACCAGAGTTTCGGAAACCTCGAACAGTTAATAAAAATCGTAAATCCGATGGGAAAATGAAGCAGAATCCAAACAACGATGAAGAGGTTCTTCAATTGCCATCGGGAAGCAATCTCAAAGTCGATTGTAGGTTTGATACATTTTAAGTTCTCTTCCATATTTGTATTTTTTGTTTATTATTTCAGTTGAAACTCCCGGTATCAGTTGGCCGGTATTCCGTTGGGTTTGGAGTGTGGCCGTTTTTTGGGAGCAGGAAGGTGTTGCCTTGCATAAGAAACTCAGGCATTGCTTGTGGTTCGTTGAGCCAGGTGGTGAAGTTTAAGGCGAATTGTTTGTGCAGTAGAGGTAGCTTTTTAATCCATATGTTATGGATGTTATCAGGTCCAGGGGCCTTCCAATTGGAAACCGATCTAATGGCTTCTGCTACTTCTTCCTCAATTATTTCACCGGATGGCATTTGGGGTGTGTTCTCATTTTGAAGCCGTTCGCTCACTAGCCAGGATGGTGACTGCTCATGGTTTTCCGACTTCTCCCAGATGTCTTTCCAGAACGATGTTGCTTCCGCAGCATTGGGCAAATGATCAATTGTTTCATCTGTGTTTTGTCGGACTGCGTTTCTATAGAACATCCTTTCATCATTAGTAAAACTTCGGTTCTGTTGTTTACGTTCTCGGCATTTTTTGTACCTGGCAAGTCTTTTGGCTGTGACTGCTAGTTGTTGAGTTTTTTTATCCTTGATCCTAATAATTTCTCCAGTTGTTAGTGGAGAAAATTGCGTATTGGGACAAATCACACCAATTTGTTTCAGGACCTTCTTCGTTCTGCGTCCATTCAAAAAAGCAGTCAGTCTGCCTAGTTCAGCTCTAAGTTTTGAAATTTTCTTTTGTAAACACCTTTCCCAAAATGGTTCTTTTAGAATTCTTGGCATAGCTTCTTGGTCGTTACGATGCACCTTCTTTCCCATGGTTTTTGTAACAGCAACCGCCGATGCGTAGAGAAGAAGGTGAAGTTGGGTGATACGTACTGGGGTAGAATATAGTTATTAAGCATACCAGTAAGTCTTGAGATCTGCAAGTAATCCTTGAGTTTTGGAATCCTCCCTCTCTCTAAAGGGTTACTATTTTGGTGTTCCCACAGGGCCTCTCTAAAATGTTCTTTGAGGGTGTTCTGAATTGATGAATTGTTCAGGAAATCGTTGGTTTCTTCAGTTGAAATCAGGGTGGCGTTATCGGTTTCTCTGTTGGTATTCAAAGCAGTTGATGATTCTTGAGGTTGATGATGATTTTGATTTTCTCCATTTACAGAATGTGCCCCCGATGGAATCCCCACAGAAGTCCTGAAAGCGACCGCCAATGCATGTCCCCAATTACTGTTGAACATGTTTAACAGCTTCCTAATAGAAGGCGTCTTCCCTAAGAGCTGGAAGAAACAACGGCTGGTGCTCATCAACAAAGGCAAAGGAGACCAGGATTCCCCATCGGCATACAGACCTCTGTGCATGCTAGACACTGCGGGGAAACTCTTTGAAAAGCTTTTGAAACCACGGCTTTCAGCAGCAGTACAAGCGTCGGGCGATCTATCGGAGAGACAGTACGGTTTCCGGAGAGGCCGCTCTACTATCGGAGCAATACAAGAAGTAGTGCACGCAGCCCAAATTGCCCAACAAAGAAACCACTACTCGAAGGAGATCGTCTTGCTGGCAACGCTGGATGTTCGAAACGCCTTTAACTCGGCCAGGTGGAGCGATATACTACATGCGCTAGAATGGAGATTCCACGTTCCTGCCTATCTGCTACGGATGGTAAAGAACTATCTCAGGGATCGAGAGCTGATCTACGAGACCGCAGAAGGCCAGCGAAGGAAGGAAGTCACATCTGGGGCAGCGCAGGGGTCAATCTTAGGACCAGACCTGTGGAACATCTCCTATGATGATATCCTTCGCATGGAGATGCCTGACGATGCCTTCCTGGTTGGCTATGCTGACGACATCGCCGCGGTGATTACGGCACGAGACACCGATAGCGCGCAAAGAAAGCTGAACCAGGTCATGCGACGGACAAATTCATGGATGGAAGAGCATGGACTCAGCCTAGCCACGGAAAAAACAGAGATAGTTCTTCTGACGAAGAAGAGGATTCCTACACAAATGGACTTCCAAATTGGGGACGAAGTAATAAGAAGCAGCGCGGCAGTGAAGTACTTGGGACTGAGGCTCGACACAAAGCTAACCTACTGGCAACAAATAAAGGCAGCAATGGAAAGAGCATCAAAAACTACCACATCACTGAGCAGACTGATGGCGAACGTGGGGGGACCAACGGGCAGTAAGCGGAAGCTACTGATGGCGACAACGCATTCCATCCTTCTGTATGGCAGCGAAATATGGGCGGACGCACTTAAGCAAGAGAAGTACCGAAAGCAGATGGCAGCAGTTCAAAGATGCGGAGCTCTACGCGTGGCAAGCTCTTACCGAACGGTGTCGGAATCAGCTGTCCTTGTAATCGCTGGAGTGACCCCTATCGATCTCCTAGCGACAGAAAGGAAGTACGTCTACGACAAGAAGGCGGAAATGGGAGTGGAAGCGGCAGCAGAAGAGGCGAAACAGCTGACCATACAGAAGTGGCAAGAGCGTTGGTGTGCAGAAAGCAGAGGACGATGGACGGCGAGGCTGATCAAAAATGTGGCTGAGTGGAAAGACCGGAAACACGGTGAGGTTAATCTATGTACTTTTTCATCAATCTAGAAAATAATAACTGTTGTTCTGAATCTATGCCTCAGAAAGATTTTTTTTCAGGATTTAATTTAAAATCTGATATTCAAAGTGGACGGTCGTTGCCAAAACAAGTTATAAAAGTTTGTGAATAAAAGACAATATTTATTATAAACAGTGTTAAACATTTCAACCACGTAGACAATTTTGAAGAGTATAAGTACATTTAACAGTGTAAAATATTGCCTCTTTCCCATATACTCAGATAAGTATAAAAACATAGAATGTTAAAAATTGCTTCCTTTTATATATTAAACATATTTTGATTTTTTTTTTGTTATAGGTGCATATTTTAAAATTAAAAATCGTTATTTGATATTTTTGTGAAATAAGGAGCCACATACGTAATCTTCAACTTTGGACCGGCACACACTGGTCGATTCAGTACATCGTAGCTGGTCAAAAGTCGAAAAAAAAGTTGTTGTCAACATAAAAAATACCGTTAGGCCGAAAGTAAATATTCTTAAACAACAAAAATAATTCCGTTATTTTATTCATGGGAAGCATCTCAATGTTATCACTTTCTCACTCACTCTCTATTTTAACGTCCGCGAGTTAACAAGTGTTTACAAAGTGATAGTTTATGATAAAAGTGAGTAATTGAGTTGAACAAAAAAATGTCAGAAAATGCTAGTAGTATGTTTTTTTAAATTCAATTTGTTTTTTGTAAAAAAAAAGTCGGATTCTATTTCTATTAACTGAATGTTGTAAGTCATTTTTTTGATAGTTTTCAGATGTTTGTTTTTTACTTTTTGGACGATTAAAAAAAAGTGCCGAAGAGTGCCATCGTGATTTTTTTATATTTTGTAGTTTGAATCATTACCTTTCATTCGATGCTAAAATTAAGTGCCGTAAACCGCCGCAAACTATTTTTTTCGGTTCTTTCAGGTACCAATCCGCTCTTTTTAAGGTGACCAATTTTTTTACGGAAGGACATTGTTCAAGATTGTCTAGCTTGTAGAGAATGCTCTATGTAAAAAGATATTAAGTGTCAAAAAAAAGACCATCTTTTAACCGTTATCTCAAAAATGTGATTATGAAAATGATTGAAATTTTGCACAAATATAGTCCTGGCTTTTATTAATAGATTCCTGTTAATTTGATTAAAATATATATCAAAACGAAAAAGATATAAATAAAAAACGGTCAAAAGGGCTCGAAAACGGTCAAAAATTTGGGAAAAAGAAATATTTTTTCCCATTAAAGATATCTCGGGCAATAAAAAAGACATCAGAAAGATTTAAACAGGCATTGAAAGATGGAAACAGTTCTTATAGAAACCGTTACTAAATATGTTCAAACAATTTTCCTTATATTAAAGAATAAGGTCCGAAGTACCCAAAAAAAACGTTTTTTTGCATCTTCTAACTGTAATATTTCAAAAACGGGAGCTGATTAATTTTTTATCTTCGGATTCGAGTTCAGGACACCGAAAACCTTCAGAAAAGTATATTTTTGTTTCGGCAGTAAAACTCTTGTAAACCAGTGTAACAGCTGTACATTAAAAATGAATATAGCAGCTAAGGTGAAAAAACTGCTAACAGGAACGGGAAGAACGGGAGACCAGGGTTCATCGATTTGTAAGACGTTATCACATTAAAAATAATATTCAAAGCCAGTAAGACATACAAAAGAATTAAGTCCACCTAGTGACTCAAAATCGACCACTGTGCGGCAAAGCGAAAAAAATCAACACAAAATAAAAACCATATTAAAGGCGATTCTCAACTAATCCTGTACACTTGAAATTGTCATTGCAGACTAAAGCAAAAAATAGAATTTAGTAGGTAAGTGTTGAATTTTATTTTATTTCTCTTAATATTTAAATTTTGTTTTAACTTAATACTATCAACATTTCTCAAATTATTCTATATGATGTAGATACCTACCTAAATTCTTTATATTTTTATTTTTCCCCAACTTATTCAATTTTGTATTGTTTTTTTTTTTTTTTCAGCTCCAGAGTCTAATGCTGCCGATTACAATAAGGTAAAAGATAATTTAACCTTCTAGCTATTTCAATTTTTTATACCAAATAGTACAAATTCATTTTACCTATACAAACTTTTTTCTATCTTTCCAGATGATGCATCCATTAAAAAAGTAAAATTAATTAAAAATTAACTTTATAGTGAAATTTATAGTGATAAAATAATAAATTCATTAATTTTATGTACCTTTTTGGTTCAGTGTATAGGTTTTTTTGGGTGCTGAGCTCAAATCCGAAGTCAGAACAATTCTATCACATCATGTTTTTGAGATAATCCCGTTAGAAAATCGAAAATGCCGCTTTTTATCAATTTCGAGATTATTTCTTAGCTTTTGGTTACTTGTTTTAAATAAATTTGTAACGGTTTCTAAAAGAACTAAATCTTGTCTTTCTAAATCCGTTTAAATCTCTTAAATATCTCTTTTCTTCTTCGAGAAATTTTAAGTTGAAATCAACGTGTTTGGTATATCTCATGTTTATTTGCTTGTAATAGCAAATCTCGAAAAGTTCTTTGCCAATCGCTTTCAACGTTTCATTTACATTCCTGTAAGTTCTTGTATTGTTTTTAACAAGAAAAAAGTTATATTTTTTTCACTAATAATTATTTAATATAACTATCTGACACGGTCACGCTTTGATGTATCTCACCGCGATTCACCACCTTCGCAAATATAAAAACTTACGAGATTCTAAATGGAACGTTGTGTCAAAATTTGAAAGCGATTGGCAAAGAACTTTTCAAGCAAATAAACATGAGATATACCAAACACGTTGATTTCAACTTAAGATTTCTCAAAGAAGAAAAGAGATATTAAAAAGATTTAAACGGGCTTAGAAAGACAAGATTTAGTTCTTTTAGAAACCGTTACAAATTTATCTATAACAAATAACCAAACGCTAAGAAATAACCTCGAAAACTGACAAAAAGCGGCATTTTCGATTTTCTAACGGGATTATCTCAAAAACGTGATGTGATAGAATTTTTTTGACTTTGGATTCGAGCTCAGCACATAAAAATCCTATAGGAAAGTATATCTTAGTTTCTGTAACAAAAAAAAAGTTTAATTTTGTTGACCAGTGTAATCTACTGCGAGTTTTTTTAATCTACTGCATTTTTTTTTTCTGGATCTACTTCCCCAATTTTTTTTTGGAAGTGACAACACTGCCTTAAAACCTCAACAAATCGAAAAACAAAGATTTATTTTTTTTTAACAACACGTCCACATTTACTCCACTTTGTTGACCAAGCGTGTTGATCAACATAATGTGGACGCAGCTTTAGAATACCAAATACATTCAATATTAGTTTTGAGTGCCATTCCGGAGTGAAAACGTATTTCCTGCTGTTTTCAGTTTCATGAGAAAAATGTTAGAAAAAATTTGCGGCAAGCTATTGAATGAAAAGCATGGAAAAAGAAAGTCCTTGGATTCTAGGCGTGAATTTTAGCCTCTGCCACAAACGAATTAAATAAAAAGTACTTACTTATTTAATTTTATGTCTAGAATCCAAGGACTTTCTTTTTCCATGCTCTTCACTCTATTCCTCCTAGACAGTAGTTAAAAGCTAACCACTAATAAAAATATGTTCTTTCATTTTTGTGATAAAACTGATTATGACGATTTAAAAAAAAGGTGGCTCTTAGGTCTTAGGAAAAAAGCGTGTTTACATTTTTATAGATAATTACATGATTTACAATGTATGCCTTTTTTTGTTGATAAAACTTACCGAACATTGTATAAAAAAACCCCGTTTTTGTGATCTTTTACCCCAATTAAAATATTTTGCAGGAGACGGATCGACGATTGCTTTTTCTATTTCTTTTATGATGGTGTCTTTAACAACTGTACCAATTTTCAGCTAGCTGCGATTTTTTCACATTCGAATGTCGAAATTGACTGGACTAAAATATATTTTTTTCTATTTCAAGTGTATATTTCGACTGGACTTGATTGAATGTTCGACATTCGCATTGAATAAGTTGAACGCCAAATGGATACCCAGCTTCTTAGAAAAAAATATCTATGTACATGCATGGCATCATTTTGCAGACTGCAAGTCTGGGTCAATGTACATAATGTATACGTAAGAAAACTGGAACGTGCTTGTTCTGTGGGTTCACTTCAAGAACAAATGTGTATTACTATACATATATATGTATATGCCAAAATCCACTCATACAGCTTTATAGCCAATAAATTGCATGGCTCTGGCTCCTGCAGGACGGCAGAAACATTCATTTGGTGAATTAAAGTTCAAGGACAAATGGAAGGATACTCAAGCATGATATTTTTTCTTATTGAAAACAGAAAGAAAACTTAAACTGTTGTCTGGAACGTAGTCAAAAAATACAATGATGTTTTAGTTTTCATTCTGAATGCAAAATTAATAATATCGTCGGTGACGCGCCCAAAGTGTGTAACTCAATTTAACCAAATTTTACAGGAGAGCTTAAAATAAACTTCCAATTTTCAGTATAAGCCGTACATTTTAATCATGAATAATTTCATTTACATATAAGTAAAGTGGGAACTCCTGGTTTGAGGAGTTGTAAGCCTATTCATTTATATCTAACAAAAAAAAAAAAAAAATAATAATAAGTTAAGTACCTACCTGTACACCTTGGCGCCACCGACCCACCGTCGATATTTCGAATTTAGTTTTCCATTAAAAGTTTGATTTAAAATTTCTTTTATGAAAACTGTATAATATTTTCTCAAAATTTACATAAACAAATGCAACTCATCCTTGTAAATAAGTTTATACTGTTACAAAAAATATTTTTCACATCTACGGCCTCGGTTTATGAATGACGAACTTTTTCAAACTATGTAACAGAAAGAGAATGACATTGGACTATCAAAAAGAAAGCAGAGGAAAAAAGATTAAAAAACGTGGTGGCGAAAAGTGCGGTTAATTTAAAAGACTTGAATTAAATAAAGAATTTCATTAATTGCTAATAATTTCACATTGATGTTGGATTTGCCATGAAACCCAAACGAACGAAATAGAGCCATTATTAAAGTTTTTGCGGTTATTATTAACAGAGTTATTAACCAAAACATGAGTGAAAGTACTTAAAAGTACGCTTTTTTCATAACTAATTAAGCCTTTTGCGGGCTTATAGCTAGATTGAGATTTTAAAAAAGCTTTTTTCTTACTATTTAGACCCCCAGGAACATTCCTGCATCAAAAAATCTGGAGTGCAAGACACTTCGAGTAGTGTCGCGGTCAAACGACCCGTGATGTGTATACCATTGTCTATTTTGCTTATTTAGAAAATCTAAATTTCGAGGTTTGACCTTGGAAATCGCGACTTACGAACATGAGATTTTTCAAAACTTTTGAGGTAAGTTTTATATAGATTGCCGAGGTTAAACCCTTATTTGACTGGGCTATTTATCGCTATTATCATTTACATACTTAGGGATAATGGCACTTATTCATAATCAGCCAAAGTTGCGAAAATTTGATTGAGCATTGAGACCAAAAATTTCATTTTGGTTCCGACTCCTCTAACAAACTGGTGCAATTTCTTGAGTGGTGAATCTCGATCTTTGTAATGATGGAGTAAAAAGTGAAACTCTCCGCATCTGACAAATGGCGAATTTAAATGCTGAAACAAACATGAAACTATATCATTACCACCAATATTCGCATCAGTTTCATGCCATGCTGAGCTTATCAAAGTGGTCATTTCATATGTAACATTTGATGTAATTTATCTTCACTTATTAACAAACAAAACAATCTTATTTTAAATTTCAAGTTTTCTAAATTAATAGATCTTCCTCAAACATAAAGGATAAAGATGCAAACATATGTTCATATATCGTAAAGTGTAATGCATTCACTCTGCGAGTAGTATTTTTTCAAGGGTATGTACCTACAATTATTTACTTAAACTATTGTTACATAAATATGTATGTAAGTATAGGTAGGTATTATTCAGAAAAATCTTCGAAGTGCTAAATTTTACGAGTTGAAAGTTAAACAAAACTCTCTGATTTATTATTATCAATGTCTGTTATTAAGTTGCAAGTCACGTTTCTAACAGAACTTACCTAGTATTTTTTTTTAACTTATATTTTCTATTAAATCGTAATAGTTTTTCCTGGTGTATGAAGGTGATGTTTTTTCCTGGAATAGGTTTGTTGAAGTCAATCGCTGTTATAAGTCTGAGTCAATTCAATTGCACACCACGTTGTCTGATGTCACTTTAAATTGTGTAATGTGTATACGTAAAACCATAGTGATGATTCGAGCTTTTGGCTCAGTTCGAATTTAAATTCATTGAACGTTAATATTATATCAGGCGATTAACATCTGTGAATGGATATACCAGAGATACCCAAAGGAGATGGGAAACTTTCGTACGTTTTACCGGCTCAAAACCCATTTGTTTATTTCGTGTTGTTGTAATCTCTTTTGTATTCGTGAATAAATGTGAAAAACACACATAGTGTAGCCACGGTGTTTTTACGCACACCTAAGCAAAAATGTACGATTTTTCAGGCATACTTAGCCAAAAATGTAAAAACAGCAAATTTTGTTTTTTTTCTTAGAAAATTTTCAAATTTTTAATCAGAATTGAATACGTTATATTAAATTTTTAGCTGTTTTGAAAGAAATTTTGATAACAATATACTATAAATCATTGAAAAAAAATGTTGTTTACTTTAGTCTTTAGTGAATGGTAGATAGCGACCCCTACATTTTAACATTAAAATCGGAAAAAAATATACCATATACTATGCTTACATGGTAGAACATAATGCAGGGGTGTCCCATTAAAAATCGAAAACAAATTTTTTTTCGACCATATAGGTAAGAAGCACCCTAATATACATAATATTATTGTTATCCAATAAAATGAAATGAATTCGAAATCATTATTTCTTTCCTTACTTACCTTGTGTTAAAATATATGAAAACACTAGTGACTAGTCAAACCGTGTTTTTACTTGGGAATTGGGATATGGTCCATGTTCATTGTATCTTTAAAAGAGAACATGTTCTGTATTTTGGTTGCGTGCGATATATTTTACACTTTCTTTTTTCTCACGGATCTTTTTTTGTACTCTTTTTCCTTAATCTAGATTTTCGTGTATTTCAATTAATTTATCTACTTGTCAACAATTTAAGCAAAGGGTGACCCAAACAATTGCGACAATTATAGAGGTTTGATTTGGAGTAGAAAACGGTTGACTTGACGAAAAGGATATACTTTGTGAGTATCAATCTGGCTTTCAGGCTGGTTACCCCACAATCGATAGCATTTTTAATTTAGCCTATCACCGTGCACTTAAACCGGAATAAAAAGAAAAATACCTTCGCATTTCTTGTTGATTTTCCTGTCTTCTTTGGGGTTGTTAACTAAGATTAAAGATTTATTTATCATACAGTGCCTTCATAAGAATACAACTTTTCAGGTATGTAATAGAAATTCTCTCTCGGATTCGTTTGAAGTTAATATTGGAGTAAAACAAGGCCAATACGAAAATTAAATAATAAAACATGTTTACAAAAAGAAATCAATTATTTCATTATCGCGGGTGCAACATTTATACGCATTCGAAGCTTATTTACAAACAAATACAAAGATATTTTAATTAAACTATAACTTGAAAGGGTACATTTAAAGCTGTTCATTTTTGATTTAGCTATAAAATTTTAATTAAATAAGTAAATCGTCGCTGGGAAGGGTTCAAAGAGCTTTCGCGGTTGCAACAAAATCGGCCCTTCCTTTTTAGACCTAAGTGCAAAAACATAAAAGTTTGTTAAGTTTCAGACACTTTTGATTTTCTACTTACATATATCGAATGACGTTAAATCAATAATCTTAAAACATAAAAAATAAATAAGAAAAAGAACACAATCAAAAAATACAAAGAGGAATTTAAATTAGAAACTATCGCGGGTGCAACATCGCGGGTGCAACACGTTTACAAAGCAACCGAAAATGAATATCTTACATGTGTCACCACATGTCTAACAAGTTAGTTTAACCAGAAGCTGTCGGTAATGGAAATTTTGAGCCTGTATCAGCTGCCATGATATTAGTAGTTTTTAACGACTCTTTTGCATTATCCCTTCCCAAGCGCAAAGAAACAAATTTTTCTGTTTAATTTGGACTCATTTTTGCTTGTTTTTATTAAATATAATTATTATTATTATTATTACTTGTAATTATTACAAAAAAATAACAAATATTGAAATTTAGAAATTTTGCCGAAGATCGTCTCTAGCGGAATGGCCCCATACCAAAATTCGAACACATACAAAAATTAAATCTTAATCAATAGCCGCTATTAAAACACAAAAACTATCACAATTCACAAATAATTCGAATACTCCAATGTAAATATAAACAAAAGATTATACAAACTCCATATACAAATTTACAATACTTTCACTTTTCACTACAAATCCTATAGAAAAAAGTTGTATGGCAAAGTTGTAGGTAATAAAAAGATTTACAACTTTTGTATCAACAATTTTTTCACATAACCTCAAAATTTATGTGAAAAATTAAAAAAACCGAGTTTTTGGTTTTTTATTTTTATCTTTTTCAAAAACAAAAATTTTTCTACGAAATTCGGTGAAAACTTACCTTATTATGTCCCAAATACACTGTAATTTACTTGATTTAAAATATTAATTTGTTCACCTTATTTTGACTTAATACCAAAAAAACACCCTAATGTTCAATCGAAAATTCACGTGTCAAAATATCAGCTTTTTTCAAAAAGTCGGTGGGCATTTCGTTCGTTAAAATGTCTTTTTTCTGATGGTGTAAAAAAAATTTTACATTAGTATACTATAGAACATGTTCTAGTAAAATTCAAAAAATGAAAAAAGCTTGAATTCGAAAAAAAATTTTTATCATTGTTTACAATTTTGGCCTATTTATTCAAATTTACACTTTAATTACTCAAAAAACGTAAGATTTCATGTAACATTGATTAATCTTACGTTTTTTGAGTAATTTAAGTGTAAATTTGAATAAATAGGCCAAAATTGTAAACAATGATACCTAACAAATTTATTTCGAATTCAAGCTTTTTTCATTTTTAGAATTTTACTAGAACATGTTCTATAGTATACTAATGTAAAATTTTTTTTACACCATCAGAAAATAGACATTTTAACAAACGAAATGCCCACCGACTTTTTGAAAAAAGCTGATATTTTGACACGTGAATTTTCGATTGAAAATTAGGGTGTTTTTTTGGTATTAAGTCAAAATAAGGTGAACAAATTAATATTTTAAATTAAACAAATTACAGTGTATTTGGGACATAATAAGGTAAGTTTTCACCGAATTTCGTAGAAAAATTTTTGTTTTTGAAAAAGATAAAAATAAAAAACCAAAAACTCGGTTTTTTGAATTTTTCACATAAATTTTGAGGTTATGTGAAAAAATTGTTGATACAAAAGTTGTAAATCTTTTTATTACCTACAACTTTGCCATACAACTTTTTTCTATAGGATTTGTAGTTTTGCTGGAAATCGAGATATACCATTTTTTACCATTAAAAACTCAACCCACCCACTTCCCGAACTCGGCTCGCCCGTAATTTATTTTTCCTTTAATTTTCATCATATTCCCTTCCTTTTCCAATGGGTTTCATCCTACTATGATTTTTTTGTACTTTTTAATGTTTTTGAAGGCATCGGCACTGGTCTATATTAGAAAAGCTTAAGTCCTGGTTTTCGGGACGCCACACAGTGGAACGTCTAGTACAAAATTCCGGACATTGGGTGAAATTTTTTTTTCATTCTTGTACATATTTTTTGTTTGTTAATCATAGAAAATTGTCCCTTCTTTCATAATCCACAAGTTATTTTTATCAAAATGTTTTGGTTTCCAAGATACAGAGTCTCAAGTGGGGACTATTTCACAAGAAAAAAAAATGATGTTTTTCTTAGAAATTTTCATACTCTTATATCTGGCTCATTTTTTAAGATATCTTCTTGAAATAAATTTTGTTGATATCTAATATATATTTAAGAAAAAAATCCTAAAATTTTATTTCTAAATAATTCTAAAACACGTTTTTCTATAACCCTTTTTGAAAATTTCTCTTCAACTTTGAAAAGGCTTTTAAAAAAATGCTCACATATGCCCGCTCTCTTAGTAGTCTAGAATGAAAGCTTAATAGTTCGTGTATAATATTTTAAAAAATTTGGATCCGACCGAATCCGACCCCGTTTTTTAGAGCACCATCTTTATAAATTTAACCCTTTAGGTAGTATTTTTTTAATTATTTTTTTTATTTTTTCCTATCTGTAAAGGGGAGGGTTGGTGTTATTTGGCTAGCTTAAAGTGACATGGGGTAGTTTAAACCAAGAATTTAACTACTGAATACATAACGTAAGGCAGATTGACCAAAAAAATAAAGAAAGAGTGAGTAAAAACAATTAATTTTTAAGGTTTTTTTAAGAGTAAAGCACTGTCAGAGTGATCAACGAATGAACGAACTGTAATTTTTTATGCTTATGTATTTTCTAACAAAATCTGGATAATAAAGTAGCAATCTAACTAAAGTTTAAATTTAAAAAAAATATATATATATATATATTTCAATTTCTAAAGCCCAGTATCCTGCTGAAGCGAAACGGAAATTTGTATAAAAAAACAGCACAACGAAAAATTTTGTTATGCTTTTCGTTTCACAGCACACGAGATTGACAAACGATATTATTAGGTACCTGTACTTAAATACTTGGAAAGTTTTCAATAATGTTTTTTCAGGTAAAATTCCTTGGTCCAAAAGAATTTTGCACTTTGTGAATTTTAATTTCTTCAAAATTATTTTCAAGTTTTAATTTATTGACATTATTTAATTTTGACTTTCGTTGCTGACTTTGGAGGCTTAGAAACATTTTCGTTTCGCTTCAGCAGCGTACTAGGTTAGCTTAAAATAACGTTATGGCTTCGAAATAAAATTTGTCTTACAAAACAATTTGTTCTCTGAATTGTTTCTTATTTAAGAAAATAAAATGTATTTTTTTTTTTGGTTTTTTGAAAAATTTAAACTCCAGTTTTTTGTTAAGAAATTTGTTCTAAAAATATGTACAATTTCATTTGTTCGTTCATTTGATCATTCGTTGGTCGCTCTTATGTACATTGTACGTTTTAATTTGCAATTTAAGCTACTTGTCTTTCATATTTAGCTGTACATAGCTTTATGATTTTTGATAAATAATTTTAGTGTATAAGTAGGTATATCGTATTTTGTTTGCTTTTTTGTTGTTTTTTTTTAATGAATCCATCATTATCTTTTAAATTAATTTCATTATTAAGTTGACAATATCTATATTTTATCATATTTTTTATGTTTATGTTGGTATTTTCATAATAATACCAATTCATTTTTAAATAACACATATTTACATAAGATAATCCTTTTTAAGCTATTTTTTATTCATAATAATTTTTTTGCAAATAATCGGTATTTTAAAAGACTGTTAACAAAATATGTAAACGCTTTTTTTTACTTAACAAATAAGACAATAACGTAAAGTATTAATTTTATGTGTAGTAAAATAAGGATTTGGTAGTTTTTGTATGTTAACAGCTATTTTAAGTAAACAAAATTAAAGAACTAAACATTTTTTGTGATTTTTTATTGGATTCAATTGTGCGATTTTCAAGAAGCAATATAGCGAAAACCGTTTTAGGATCCGTTCATTAGATCAGAAGTTACAGTCCCATGACCACTTTTTCATAGTTTCGATCCACTGTGCGCCAACCCCCTGGCGAAATCCGCCATTTTGAAAAACGCGAATCTCTCTATATCTCCAAAACTATTAGTCCTAGAGAAATGGTTATCAGACAAAAGTTCTTGGAAATTTAATTATCTTTTTCTTGTGATACATTATTATTCTAAGCGGGCAATAGTTTTGAGGTTATGTTGTTTTAGTTTTTTTTTCGTTTTTTTTTTAAGTTTTTATCATTCCCGGTAATAGTTACATAATTTTTTAAACCGTAAACGTTACAGACCATCACATTTCCAATAATTTGGTATATTTTTGAAAGTCATGCGATGTATGAGTCGAAAGTTATTGATCTTAAAACTATAGTTTTAGTACGGGAAAGTTAGTAAAAAAAACAGGCATTTTGTGGAACGAAATATAGGAAGGCTGATTTTTTCAAATCTGAAAGAAGGGTATTAGAAAAGCTTAAGTCCTGGTTTTCGGGACACCAACCCCCTGGCGAAATCCGCCATTTTGAAAAACGTGAATTGGTCTATATCTACGAAACTATTGGCTTGACCGAATAAGTTACTCAACCAAAGTTGTAGGTAATATAAATATATTTTCTTGTGCAACTCACTGTTTTTCTGCGATGACAACAATTTTGAGGTTATGTCGTTTTATTTTTTGAATATTCGGTTTTTTTAATTTTTCTCAGTCTCTATGATAGTTACATAATTTTTAAGCATCATAAAAGTTTGATGTTTGACTTATAACAAAATATTTATACCACAATATTTTAAGTTTTACCATTATTTTTTATTTTGTTTAATATTAAATTAATATATAGAGGAAATTGCCCTACCCACCTTATTAATGGGAAACACACTCCCACCCATATCATATTTTTCATGTTTTTACATAACGTACACGATTAAGCCTTCTTTTTATACCTTATTCAAAAACATACTAGTATATTGTTTGAAGATATTGAGAAGGATTACTCTTTAAAGTTCGGTATCTTTGGTTTGAAAAGTCATATAATCTCCAGAAGTATACCAAATTAATGGAAATTTGATGCTCTACAACTTTTACGATGATAAAAAATTATGTAACTGAGAAAAATTGAAAAAACCGAAAAAAATAAAAAATAAAACGACATAACCTCAAAAGTGTTGTCCTCGCAGGAAAATTGTGAATGCACAAGAAAAGATATTTATATTACCTACAACTTTGGTTAAGTAACTTATTCGGTCAAGCCAATAGTTTGGTAGATATAGACCAATTCGTGTTTTTCAAAATGGCGGACTTAGTGTGACTCAGAATCAACCCCAAGAACGTAGTGGTATTTTGGTTCCTTTTTTGAGGTCTTTTGTTCGTTTTTTGTGTTTTTTAATGTTTTATTTTACCATTTTGTATTTTTTTTTTTAATTTTTTAAAGTTATTTGTATTACGTTCTGAATATTTCAAGACTATTTTTGCACATTACATAGATTTCAGGACAGCGAAGGTCCTCAGGGACCACAAAACTCGATTTTCATCGTGAGAGCCATTTATCATGAATCCATGTTTACTTTTCGCGTTGATTTAAAAAAAAGAAGACGTCCTGATCAGCAGCGTGTTACAATGACCTTTTTTCCATTTGATTTGAGGCAAATTTTTTTTTTATTTGAAAAAAAATTTTAAAAAAGCTAAAAAAAAAATTTGGAGAAAAGATACATTTTTCCTTAAATCTCCAATTTGGTACTAAGGGCTGAAACTTTGACAGTATTTTTTTTTCGTCATTTCCAACAATATTTTCGGTAATGCTTTGAACAAAAAAAAAGTTTTTTTGAATCAGTCTAATGGACACCCTAGCTTTTGACATTTTACCTTAATCGACATTTAAATGCTCTGTACCAATTTTCAGCTCTTCGAATTATTTCTGGGTTGGCCCTTTTTTATGTTTATTTTGTCTGGACTATAAGTATGTCTAATTGTTAAAAAATAATGAAAACATCATATCAAAACAAAAGCTAAACATTTGATCTTGTCAGAATGCAACAGAATTGCTTCATCATTTAAACTCTTTCGATTAATCAATCGAATCATGAGATCACCAGTACTCCATTAGGTTACACAAAGTTCAGTTGTAAAAAGATAAGAAACTAACTATATTTGTATAAGTTTAAGTTTCTGAGCTGCGGAACTTTAATCTTATTTTTACGAGTGGCCATTTTAAAAAGTTGCTTTCAAGCGAGGTTGGACCGTAGTTGTTATTTACTGTTCTTCAATACTTTTTTGTGTGCCATTTGAATACTGGAGCATGTGATTTGGCACACAAAAATAAATTTAATTTGTCTATCGCGTTGGGCAAATAAATATATAATTTTTATAGAGATGATTTCATGTTAAATGTTTCAGATACATACTTAATAGATTGTTTACGCATAAAGCTGCGTCTTATCATCAACAAACTATACCAAGACTGGAAACTTTCGTACGTCTTACCCCCCAAAACCCTTTTGTTAACATTGCTGTCTGTGAATATATGTGAAAGCACCACGTTGGTTAATGACGTTAACACACACACATTTATATATTCACGACATTCACCACACCTCGCAGCTTGCAGGCAAACGTCATTTGACCGCTCAGATTCCAGTCTTGGTACGTTAATGGTCCTTGTTATGTCGATGAACAATAATTTTTTAAATTGTTGACCATGGTATGCTACTCTTCCCCCCTTCAAGCAAGAAAACGGAGCTCAGAAAATACACTCCGACCTCAAAACGCGAAAAACGAGGTTGCACTCACACACTTGCAACTTTTTATGTATGAACACAAATTCGAATGAGAAGTCGTGGTGAACGGGGCAGAGGACCCAAAAAGTAAAGTTTAAATGCTGAGAACCCGCGAAGAGGGCCAGGCAAGGTACTGTTTAACTAAGAAACTGTTGACATTGGCGCCTGCCAGACGACTTTACATACCCAAATCGGAGCACCGAAGTTGCGTGAGCGGGACAGAGGACCCAAAAAGTAAATTTTAAATCTTGAAAACCCGCGAAGCGAGCCAGGCAGGTTACTGTTTACCTAAAAAACTGTTGGCATTGGCGCCTGCCAGATGGCTTTACATACCCTCAGCGGATAGCAACGAAGTTGCGTGAGCGGGACAGATGACCCAAAAAGTAAAGATTAAATCCTGAAAACCCGCGAAGTGGGCCAGGCAAGGTTCTGTTTACCTAAAAAACTGTTGACATTGGCGCCTGCCAGACGACTTTATATACCCTAAGCGCAGCTACGAAGTTGCGTGAGCGGGAAAGAGGACCCAAAAAGCAAACTTTAAATCCTGAGAACCCGCGAAGCTGGCCAGGCAAAGTACTTTTTAGATAATAAAAGCTATTGACCTCGGCGCCTGTCTGGCAATGTATCTACATTAGATACCTTCCTGGAGGTACACAAAGCTATCAACTTAGGGTAAGTCGAGCGAATATGCCAGTTTGGGTAATATGCCACATTTCAATATTTTACACTACAAAGTTCATATTGGCAATTCTGACAATGCAGTTCGCTCAGTATTACTTAGTTCACCTGACACACGGACGCTCAAGTTATTTCTTTATTTATTTTTGAAAATATTCGGGAAAATATAAATCCAATTGTCTTTTTATTAAACTTAGTTCCCTTAAAAACGTTATTTTTTTGGATTTTTCAATAATTAAATATATGAAAGTTACTTTAAAAAAAGTAAGATTCGATATGTTAACCTAACGTGAGAGGCGTACGTTGAGTTGCCGGGGCCCCGGGCTGGGCAAGACAAAATTTTGGGACAACTTAGATTTTTTGGGACACTTTGATATAGAAAATAAGAAAAAAAATGTGTATACGCCATACTTTTTTTTTTGGTGGCCTGATGTATTGTTTGTTGGTCGCAAAGATTATTCAAGTTAAATTTTTTGGGGCCTTAAGGTAGGTAGATGACGGATATAAGAAAGTCCAAAAAAACCAGAGAATTCCTTTCTTATATCCGTGTTTTCATATAGAAAAAAAGTGTATATAAGAAACAAAATTTCTTATATAAATAAAATGTATATAAGAAAGAAAATTTCTTATATAAATACAATTGCATATAAGAAATTAGATTTCTATTAAAGTCATACCATATTTGTTTTGTTTTTAAAGAAAATGTATTTCTTTTCTTAGATGACATTTTTAAACCACAACAAACGAACTCTAAACAATGTGTGGGTTGTTTTCTTCTCTCTTGCTCATCTTCAGTTTGACAATTTTTTCGCAGCTCTTGCGGAAGTTACACTTTACATCATTTGCATGTTCATGGAGACTTTCTTATAGACGTTTTATTTTCTATGTAGTGAATGAGATTATAATATCAGAACAAGTTTCTAAACAAATTCAGATAGGAATTATTAGAACAAGTTTCTTATATCAGTGGTTTTCTTATAAGAGGTAAATTTAACACACAATTTTATAAGAATGTGCATGGTGTTTTGAAATGTCTGTCTTATATGCTTGTTTTTCTTATATGAGACTTTCTTATATCCGTCATCTACTGTAACACTTTTTATTGATTGTCTCCATGTTCTAGCTTTGTATATATATTCCCGGTGCCGAACCTGGGACTTTTGCCGCCCCAGGCAAATTCAATTTTGGTGCCCCAAACTTAAAAAAAAAGAAAATCGTACAAATTAATATTAATATCTTTTTCTTCATGACGATACAGAATGTCTAATATGTAAATATGATTTTATTATTTTAAGTTTTGGAAAACAAGCTTCCCCTGTTAGTCCGGTCAAATTAGACTAAAATAAGGGGGTGAGGTTACATTAATTCCCAGCAAGCTGAAAATTGGTAGGATTGTTGGAAACACCATCATAAATTAAATCTAAAAAGTCCTCATCGATCCGAGGCCTGGAAAAAAATTTACGGGGGGACAAAGGTCACAAAAACTGGTTTTTCACGATTTTCAGCAAAACGGTAAGTCTTATCAAAACATTTTCAATGCAAGAACTGTAGACCAGATTATTATAAATAAAAAGTGTCATGACACTTTTTTTCCTAAGA
This sequence comes from Episyrphus balteatus, assembly GCF_945859705.1. Classification (NCBI taxonomy): domain Eukaryota; kingdom Metazoa; phylum Arthropoda; class Insecta; order Diptera; family Syrphidae; genus Episyrphus; species Episyrphus balteatus. Next base: position 104,314,989 of record NC_079134.1, read on the forward strand.
CCCACCGTTTCTTAGGTATAACGATTCAAAAAGTTGAAGTTGAGTTGTAATCGTCATAATCAGGCCTATTCTGAAAAAAAACTCCTAACTGAAAAGTTCCTGAAATTTTATTATTTTTTTAGCTTGAATTTCGTTCTTCAATGGTTAAGAATATGGGAAAGCAAAAAAAAAAATGGAAATTTTCGCCATTTTTCCGATTGGGGCCCTTCTCCCGAAACCATTTCCCTGGGAATTTTTGTTTAGAATATGTCTGAATATAAACAGGGTGTGCAATAGAGAATGGACAACCCCAAAACGGCTGATAGCTACACTCTTATGATTGTTCTAAAAACAGATAAAAAAAAGTTTTATCGCAACTAGTTCATAAAATATTGTTTTTTTTCGTTCAGTGTATTTTAAATTTTATCATCTTATGTTTTCGTTCACTACAACCACGAATGAATGAATTTTATTTATTTCTTTTTTTATCATTTTCTACCATAATTGAATGAGTAGGGGAGAGGTGCGGACAGTGAGACACTATTTTTTTAAATTGGTATATCTTAGAATATTTTCAAGATAGCTTAACGAAACTTTGAAGTCAGTTTAAGACATATTTTATCTTAATGTTGCAAAAAACCTTGTAGTTAAAGAATGAATGAGAGCATCACATTGGACTAAAATGTAGAAAAAGTCAAAACGTCTCACTGTTTGCCAGGGGTGCGATCAGTGAGACATTCTTAGGTGAAAAAAAAATTAACGAAAACGTTAAATAATTAGGTAATTGACAAGTATATAATTATTTAATTTATGTTACTTTAACCCATTTTTTTTCAAAAAAAAAATAACAAAAAGGCAAAAAAAACGAAAGAAAAAACACTACGAAATCATACTGAAGTCATGCTAAAATAATAGATTTTTTTTAAATCTTATGTCTCACTGTTTGCTTTTAAAAAACCTATGTCTCACTGTTTGCTTTTTAATAACGTCTCACTGTTTACTTTTTGTCATTTTTCGGAATAATATAAGTTTACAAAAAACGAAAAGGATTTCTAATTACATGATATTTTTTTATGAAAGAACATAATAAATATAATACATACAGTCTAATAAGAATAATTTCTTACGGTTAAACTTTATATAGGTAAAGTTAGTGGTTATTTATTAAGTATGTTATGGTGAATCTCATGGTGGTCAAAGTAAGTCATATGAGTGAAATTTGGCTTTCAGGCAGCTTTTTTTGTATTAGAAGTGCTATTTTTTGAGCGGCATTAGTATTTTGACCAGCATTCTTTTTCAATTTTGGTAAGGTAAAGTAATACCTTTTGCTTATTTTAAGCATGTATCAAGCTGTTGAACTTGTTAAGGCTCAGATTCATAAAAAAAAAAAATTGGAAACATTTCGCGAATAAATATTGAAATTAGGGCATTTATTGTTACAAGTTAAAATTCCCGTTACCTGTTAAACAAATCAATGGAGAACTGATTTGTTTGCGTCAAATTATGTCTTATCTAATAAAGAAACACAAGAGTACGAGTACTGAGTAGAAGAATCAGCCATGAATCTGTACAAAACAAAAAAATACACAAAAAAAAGACTATTTTTTTTTGCGTAGTTCACTTGGAATCCTAGATTGAACCCTTATATCATGGAGCTGGAAATCTTCCCTAGGGATTTCCCTAGGGAAGAATTCCTCCTCTGAAAGCAAAGATTCTTAGGAAAAACAATTTTGGGCCTTATTCATCAAGAAAAGCACTAGTTAACCTCTTGAAAGCATGTTGAAAACTATGAAATTCGCAAAAAAACACGTTTTCCAGGCCTCGGATCGATGAGGACTTTTTAGATTTAATTTATGATGGTGTTTTCAACAATCCTACCAATTTTTAGCTTGCTAGGAATTAATGTAACCTCGGATGTCTAAATTGACCGGAGTATGTAGCAACACTTACGGGAAACGTTAAGAGAATTTTTAACGCAGTTGTTAAATTTGGGTACAATTCAAGCAAATGGTTTGAAGATAAATAATTTAAAATTGATAGCGGTTTGAGATCAGTATGATTCGACGCGACGTTTGATTGAATACAACAATTTGACTAAAGATATCCCTAGCTTTAATACATCCTTTTGAACTTCGTCGTCAATTCTTGCTGTTAAAATTGCTTTAAGTTTCTCACAATCCTTAAAGTCAACATCCTTTAAAATATCGCAGAGAAAACCGAAGTTTTCCTTCAGATGTTGATACTGTCCACAACACTCATCGAAAGAAGATAACGTCACATCGAGTACTTGGTAGAAGATATCAACTACAAATTAAAATTTTGGATCAATTGATTGAGATTGTTTAGACTGATAACGGCGACTGCGTAAGCTCTTCGAATCGGACACAATTAAATATACATACATAATTGTATCAATACCTATAGCGTTTTTATATAATGGTTCAAATAAAGATTCCTCAAAACGGTTTGCCTGAAAGTACTGCGGCAGTTTATCTAAATGTTCTAAGCATGTTTAAAAGTCCATGGATTTTGACTGAAGCATGAACAAAATACAGTGCAGAACAGGGGTGTACACATCATTGTGGCAAGCGGGGTGGTGCCCTGGGGTCCCCGAAACGCCAGAGCACTAACTGGAGACAATGCAGAGAAGGCAACTAATTATATAAAAGTAACGAAGCAAAAAGATAAAATATTTAACATGAATCACTTTGGACACAAGAGAGCCAAATTATATTCTTCAGTGTAATGCAAAACAAATCGGTTTTTTTTAAGAAAAATTATATAATATCTTGAGACCTAATTTAATAATCTAAGCGACCAACAAATAACACATAAGGGGCTCCCAAAAATAAGTAGGGCTTATATACTCTTTTATTTGTTCTTATTTTCTCTATCAAAGGGGCCCCCAATATAAAAGGCGTCACATAATTTAGTCTTGCCCCGGGGCCCCAGCAACTCAACGTACCTACTCCAGTAGTATATTGACATTGCTTAAGATTCAAGGAGACGCATTTGTGTTACTCTTCACTGTTGTTGAATTGAATTGTAAAAATCTGTAATTCTTCTAAAATCCACAGGAGCCAAAAACTAAGTCAAATCAAAAATTTGGCAGATACGTATCAAGTTATTTTATTTTTGCTCTCTAATAAAATAATCATTATTTCAAATACCTTTCATGCTGATTTTTGGCGAATTATTTCTCAAACATCGAATTTCATGGTTTTGACTTTTAAACATCCATATCTCGAGTAGCAGATTTTTTACATTTTTTGTTTGTATGTGTAACGTATATAATTTAACAATATCTATCGATATCAGTATCCATCTTTTTTCTACCAGCTTTTTGACCTTTTTCTAAATTTACCTCAGTTTCCCCTTCTAAAATGTCAAATTTCTAAAAATCCTGAATATTAAAATTTTTAAATTTAATTTTCTCTGACATAATTTTTTTTTACACCTCTAACACTTACCGTTGTCGAAAAAACTCAAAATATGAACTTTAAAGCGTGGCAACACTATGCCTTGACAGGATGTTGCCAGGCAACCCATGTGCAAACTGTTTCTTTAGAGACTACCCTTAGGAAAATATAGCTTTCATATGGTATAACGGGGTAGATAGGTCGTCCTATGACGGGATTTTTTCCTTTAATACATTGAAATACGAAAATAAGGACTCTTTCAAAAAATCCCTCCTCGAAAACGGTAAGTTATATCAAAAATTTGACAGATACGTGTCAAGTTATTTTATTTGTTATTGTTTTAACTTATCAAATAAAATTTATTAAAAAAAAAATGTCATTCTGATTTTTGGTGAATTATTTCGCAAATATCGAGTTGGAGTGTCATGACTTTAAAAAAACTATACATATCTCGAGTTGTAGATTTCTTACATTTTTTATTTGTACTTGTGGCTTTCATATTTTTATAATATCTATCTATTCCAATTTTAATTGTATTTCTATCACGTTTTGTTTAGAAAATAGATTTTTGCCCATTTTTTTAATTCACCTTTGTTTACCCTACTCAAACTTCAAGTTTTAAAATTTTCAAATTAAATTTCCTATGACATCATATTTTTTTTATAACTCTTTGGCTTGCCATATAAGCAGGGTTGCGTATTCAAAATTACGAAAAAATAAACTCTAAGGCCTGGCAACCCTATGCCTTGACAGGATATCGCTAGGCAACCCATGTGCAATTGATTTCCTTAGACACTACCTTTCAGAAAATATAACTCTAAACTGGTATAACTACCCGACAAACAATTTTGGTTCTATAAAGCTTTACAGATGCAACTATTGCTTCTGTAAGGCATTATAGACGCGAAATGGCTAGTAGGGTATGAGGGTAGGTTGTTATATGGCGGGATCTTAGACTATTACTGGTTTAATCGCTTGAAAACTCACGATGCACAATAAGCGAATCAGTCTGCCATATTTTTTTCCAGTTTATGAATTATTACCTACAGGTACCTAAAAGAAAAATGACATAACTATGTATGTACCTATCGATTGGTAATGGCACAGACAAGAGAAATATTTCTCTTGGATTGGAAAAATATTTCTCTTATCTGTGGTAATGACAAGCAAGTCAAATATTCAAAACGCTTTCCTAAAGAGCTGTTAAAACTGACTTGTGTGGTTTTCCGTGTTGCCATATCCATAGGTATACCTTCATGCTCAGGGAAAATAACAGAGCATCATATTTTATATTCAAAATAAAAATTAAATTCAATATACCCTGCATAGTAAAACTATTTCTTAAAACTACATCTTTTCATTTGATACCAATTTCATTTGACGTCAAAAATGCCCACTCTTCTCTATAAGCATATGCATACCAATCTAATTTTTTGTAGGTACAAATATGTTTCTGTTGATTCTACAAAATATAAAAAAGAAACTTTTCTTATAGTCATTTATTTGATCCATGATTTGTTTATTAAGTAGGTTATATAATCGTAATTCAATTAACAATCATAAAAGTAATCATTAATCAGGAAAATCCGGATTCCTGATTACATTTTATAATCTGATTTTTTTCGCCAACACTAGGTACCCTACCTATGCAAAAAATATCTATCGTCAACTCTACTCCACCATCTCTCGGACTATGAAAATCAAAGAAACAAGATAACAACACACACAATGGTGTTCATACCGAGAAATAAATATTATTGGCCTATATATGTATGTATACCTACATGTTCATGTTCTATGTTCCTACAGTTCATATTTTGTCTTTGATATCAAAATGTTGCATGCCGAGAAGTATATTCACCACATACCTACTCTCCCGGTTTCCAACTTGTTCTCTAAATGTATCGAAACAGTTTTCCTATCAATCGACGTCAGCATTCAGCTAAATGAAAATAAAGTTGAGAATTTCACCACACGTCTGAAATGTTGCTATCACGCTTGCACTTTGAAAAGCAAAAGTTGTACAACTCTATGTGTTTCTTAAGTTCATTACATTTTCAGTAAACCTTAGTCCGGCATTGGCTTGGTGTCACGAGTGCTTTTTCACAATGAATATCCCTCTTCTCATAAAAAAAATAAACCATTCCATTTAGAAAAGAAAAGAAAAATTCGTTTTCTCAAATCGAAGATTCTTCTTGTTCTACCTGTTCTTTATGATAGAGAAAGGTGCTCAATCCATCTGCTTCTCAATTTATTAATGAATCTTTTGTTTCTCGTACCTATCTTTTTTGACCGCACACCGGCGAGAGGCGGTTTTTGGTAAAAATTAAGTGCAAAGGTTTTTAGGGTCTGTTCAATCTTTGAGTGCATTTTTTACATTTGTGTTGGTGAAGTATAATTAAGTGATTCAAGTGATCAAAGGTGTTAAAGAAGTTAAGCTCAATAGAAGCAACAAAAGATTTTCTTTCGAAAAGGTGAAAACTACATGTATTAATTGTTACGGTACGGATTACGTTTTTCAGAGTTACTCACCCATGTCATCTTTTATATAGAAATGTTGTTCCTATTATTTGTGTTTTGTTGAAGTTCGTGATACACCGTGGATCTTGCTCCTTTCCCTGCGCACCACTCAAATTAAAAGGGAGTCGTTTGTTTATAATTAAAACCAGAGCAAGCATTTTGGAGTAGCTTCGCTTTTGTTTGTGTTTGTATGCTCAGAAAATTGAAGTGCATTCCAATTGAATGAATTAATTAAAATCGATTTATACAACCCACAATTGAGTTTATTTTCATTCCGATATAAACTTCCTCTCGAATCATCTTTGGTATCGGGTGAAACGTCGAAACTTTCAACGTCAATATGGAGTACTTAAAACTGGCCATCATTTTTGCTACGTTCTTGATATTTGGATGTATTAACTCAGGTAAGCGTCCAGGTGATCAACAGTACATAGTTATGTCACTTAAGGAATGACTTCTTATATCTCAGAAAATCGAAAAAAAACTTAAGGAATGACTTCTTATATCTCAGAAAATCGAAAAAAAACTAAATGCAAAATTGTGATGATACGGTTTTTACCGGTTTTCAGAAGCAGATTTGTAGTACAAATAGGTATGTTGGTTTAATTAAGCGTTGTAATGTAGAGAACAGAACTGCATAGGTATTTAGTTTGAAGAAAAGTGATTTTGTTTCGATTCGAAATGTTACTTCTTTTATTTAATAAAATCCAATGAATTACTAGGGTGTTACATCATCATCGGAGGGTCGCATTGACCTTTCTTGAAATCATCATCAGAAACTGAAAAAAAAAAAATATGAAGTGAGATAGTATAATTGAGTAGGTAAGGTATCTACCTACTTTTGTACCTAAATATCATGACTCAGTTTAAAAATATTTTACAAAACGGGTGACCTTTACACAAAAATTATTAATTTATTAAACTAAAAACCAGGTATGTAGTTGTTTTTACATACATATATGCCTTTGAAAAAGGAGAAAAATACCCATTATCTACAAGAAAAAGAAAAAAATAACTATTAGATAATCATCTATAAAATTACCACTACCAGAAACAGAAATTAGATCTATCAACATAAGATAAATCTTACACACATATCTATGAAATTTTGTGAGTCATGGACCCAAATAATATGAATATCTATTGATGTAAAGCTACGAGAGCAGATGTTAATGCATACACGGAGAAAAAGATTCTGAGTTAGATTAAGCGGATTTCTGCGTTGTTTTTTTGGCAAGGAGACTTCCGTCTTAAATTGACCGAACAAATTTTCTTAACTTCTAAAAAAAAATGAACTTACCTAAATAATTTTATAATAAAATCTTCTTATTTTTATGTGAATTCTTAATAGGATTTTTTTACTTTTAAAAATTTTAATGCTGGATTTCTAAGAAAAATAAGAAGCACTTAATAAATATAATAATTTAGGTGGAGTACGCTTTCACAAAAGATTCTCTTTTTGATAAGACAGACTTAAATGTAAATTGAATATAAAAGAATATTTTGTGAAAAATCGTTAAGCGAATTAAAAAAATAACCATACGCACAAAGAGCGCCAACGAGTTGGAGCGACTTACACTCAGAAAAAATTAGATAGGTACGCACTTGTTTGTGGGATTTCTAATTTGACAACTCTGGCTCTAATTATGTACATATACAAGCACACGTTTTGTGTTGTGTATACATTAGGGCGTTCATTATTTTTGAATCAAAATCCTCTAATTTTTTCAGATTTTTATTTTGCCACTAGATGGCGCCCCAAGAGGGTTGAAGTTTTTTATCATTTAAATAGGTATGTGTTTACTTATGAGGCCATTTTTTTTAGTTCTTGTCTACATTAAACAACGTTTTCAAAAAGGTTTTTTAGGTTTTTCTATGTCCAGGGGCTTAGGCAGACCATAGCTACATGTTTTTTTTGTTGTATTTTATTTTTCATGCATTTGATGCTTGTTTTAATAAAACATGCTTGCTTTAATAAACCTAAAAAATCATGCATGTCCTGATCCTGTACTTCTTAATCTAAGGTTTAACGATTTAACGATATTTTTATTGAACAGTAATTATATATACATATATAATTTGCTTAAAGCTTGTTATCTAAAAATTTACATTGATTATATTAGTATTATGTTGGCACAAAAGGGGCCTAACGTTTTACATTGTTTTTTTTTATAAGCTAAATTTACAGTTAATTGTAATTGTGTTTGTTTTAAATATTGATTCTGCTGGCAGCTTCTTAACTCAGGTTGTTCAAGTCCGGTTGTCATTGTGAAGGTTGGATTAGGGAGGATCAGCCACGATAGTGAGCTGATCCAGGATCAGCGTAGAAGGGGATGTTCTCTTCCTCGTTGTTTGAAAGTGAAGTGAAATAAGGCCCTACGAAATAAGGCCGCATCGGCCCTTATTTCCATTTGTAATGGAAATAAGGCCCTGACAATGCTTGCGGCCTTATTTCCATTTCAACAACGAAATTAGGCCCGTCGGGCCTCATTTCGTTTATTCTACTTGGAAGTAGAAAACAAGAACATCTGAACCTCCAAACTTCATTCTTTAAAAACAATTTAAATGTTATTTGAAGTTCGGAGCGTATAAACGTCAGATGAATAAGCGGGGATGCAGCCCCCTACAACGCCTTTCCCCCTTCCTAGGGCATATTATAGGATTTGGGGTGGAGGCAAGGCTGAGTGAATTCAATATTTCTTTTAGTTTCCTAGAAACTTTAAAATTTTGAAGAAAATATGCTCACACCCACCTTGAATGGGTGCAGGGAACTTACTTAAAAATTTCATCTATTGTGCGTAGTAATACTACTTTTCCGTTGCATTCCATCATTTATGGTGGGAAATAAGTTTATCCAAATGTGTGTCAAAATATTTCTCCCTTCAACTTGAAGAACAAAAATACATTTAAGAAATTCAAAATAAATAAATTTGAGTTATATACTTACTCGTAGTAACATAAGTAGATTCAATTTAATTCCAATGTTCAAATGCGAAGCGGAAAAAATTTTTTTCCGCTTCGCATTAAAATTCGGATTAGAAAAATTTTTTTCCGCTTTTCGTTTTTTCTACTTGGAAGTAGAAAACAAGAACATCTGAACCTCCAAACTTCATTCTTTAAAAACAATTTAAATGTTATTTGAAGTTCGGAGCGTATAAACGTCAGATGAATAAGCGGGGATGCAGCCCCCTACAACGCCTTTCCCCCTTCCTAGGGCATATTATAGGATTTGGGGTGGAGGCAAGGCTGAGTGAATTCAATATTTCTTTTAGTTTCCTAGAAACTTTAAAATTTTGAAGAAAATATGCTCACACCCACCTTGAATGGGTGCAGGGAACTTACTTAAAAATTTCATCTATTGTGCGTAGTAATACTACTTTTCCGTTGCATTCCATCATTTATGGTGGGAAATAAGTTTATCCAAATGTGTGTCAAAATATTTCTCCCTTCAACTTGAAGAACAAAAATACATTTAAGAAATTCAAAATAAATAAATTTGAGTTATATACTTACTCGTAGTAACATAAGTAGATTCAATTTAATTCCAATGTTCAAATGCGAAGCGGAAAAAATTTTTTTCCGCTTCGCATTAAAATTCGGATTAGAAAAATTTTTTTCCGCTTCGCATTTGAACATTGGAATTAAATTGAATCTACTTATGTTACTACGAGTAAGTATATAACTCAATTTTATTTATTTTGAATTTCCTAAATGTATTCTTGATTTTACTTATTTCTTAAAAGTTTGTACTAGAAAAAAAGAGTGCAAAAGCTTTTTGAAGACTCGCGATTTCCCATTTTCATTTTTCAGTGCAGACTTTTGTAAAAAAAAAAAATCTAATAAGATACAGTATTAAAAAGAAAAATTATATTCCACCTCCCACTTCACCCAAAAATGAATTTCGTTCCAAAAAAAAAAAATTGTTGTTCTCACATTCAGCGAGAACTAACTTTCCAAAAAAAGTGAAATTATTTCCTAATCTTAGTGAAGTAATGTCCCCTCCCATATTCTTCTCACTTCTTATTACTTATAGGTACTATGAACACGAAGCAAGATTTCGCTTCCTCCAGAAATGCGGCCTTATTTTTATCTCGAATGGGGTCTTATTTCTAAAGTGCAACTGAAATAAGGCCCGTCGGGCCTTAAGATCTTCCTCTCCATGATTGCTAACTTGTTTAGGTGGGATTTTGCCACCGTGAACCAGATAGGAAAACAGTAGGTGATGATATTCCTGATGAGCTGCTTGTACAGGAGAAGACAAAGCTTTTGGCTGAGTCCGTTTCTTTTCCTCATAAGTGGATGATCGCATGCGAAGTTGGCTTTTTTCAAAACGGCTGCTGCTTGAGGGTTAAATGGGTTCTTCTCATCGAATTGTATTCCCAGATATTTGACGTTATTTTTTGCTGAAATTTGTGTTCCATCGGGAAGACTTATCTTGATGTTCTTGCAGTTCCTGGCTGAGCGTATTCTAGGATTTCCTGGGGTGGATGGTCGTCTAAAGCATATCAAATTAGATTTGGCTGTGTTGATTTTGAAGCCCCCACGCTTATAAAACTCGTAAAGTCGTCTTATTTGGGCTTCCACTTTCCTTGCGGCTAATATGGGTGATTTAGACTTCGCTTACGTGAGAGAGTCGTCTGCAAACAAGAGATTCTGAGCTAATTCTGGGTGTGGCTGATCGGATGTGTAAATATTGAAGAGGAATGGTCCTAGCTTCGATCCTTGAGCAACTCCGGCATTAATTGTCCTCATTGTTGATTGGCTGTTTCCTTATTGTACAAAGAACGACCTAGAATGAAGAAAGCTGTAAATAATTTTGATTAGTGAAATTGGAAATCTCAGCTGGAAGAGTTTCGAGAAAACATCCGACGGTGATTTGGTTTTCGTTAAGGGAGGCGACAACATCGTGTTGGAGTTTTAGGAGTGGATGGAGTGTAGAGTGTTTTTCCCGGAATCCGAACTGCATATCAGGCACTATGCAGTTGTCGCTGCAAAATGATTTCAGGCTCCTAAGTATAAGCTCCTCGAGTATCTTGCTCATATTGCTTAGAAGTGAAATGGGCCTATATCCAGAGACATCTTTGTTGTTTTCCTTCTTTGGTATGGCCACGACCTTAGCTTTTTTCCATTTGCTATGAAAGTAGCAATTGGCAACGCAGTTGTTTAAGATAATTGCCAAGAAAATTATCGCTGAATGTGGCATTCTTTTCAGAATAAAATTAGAGACGGTCCTGTTAACTTCTTTTGATGGCTCCTTTGTAGAATTTCCTTTATTTCATCTGGGTTGGTAAGCTCGGAGTTGTCTGTGGGGTCGCTGGCAAGATTGTTGTCGCTGAATTGCCTGGTCTCAGTGATTGTTTGGGTGCGTTGCACTGAAGTGTTGACTTCTTCCAAAAACTTAGGGTCCAGAGGCGGGTTCGGCTTGAAGTGATTTTTAAAGTAATCGGCAAAACCCTTTTGCTTTATCTTCGCTAGTTGTAACTTCGCCACTAGGTGTTGTGATGATGACTGGCATAGGAGGCTTTTTTCCGATTTTGAAAGTATCCGGACCTGGCTTGATTGCTTGGAGTCTCTTCTGAAGCTGGATATCATTGAAGTGCTGTACTGGACTGTACTTAATCTAAGGTGGATTTACATACATAAATTCTTCAAAGCGTGAGTTCAACAAGCAAAATCAAACAAAATTCCTATTCTTGCTAAATTCTTTTCAAAGAAAACCTTTTTTTTTTCATTTAGTTTGGGATTTTGTTTTGCCGGATAGGGCTGCCAGATAAATTTTTGTTAATGATAACAGGTCTCAAAAGATGGGACAAATCGGGACAGAAAAAAAAATACATGAAATCGAAAATAAGAAAATAGTAAAATACAAACTTTTCCATGCATAGGACTTAGGCTACAGCCTGAGTGGCTGAGCGTCTGAGCGGCTGAGCGTCAATCCTGAGTGACGAGGTGGCCGCGTCCTGAGCGGCAATTTCAAAACCCTACAAAAGCAAAATATTCGATGAGTATTCGGCTTACACGCGGGTCCCAGGTTCGATTCCTAGAAGTGCCTATTTTTTTTAAATTTATAATTCTAAGGGCCAATTTTTCAATAGTAAGTTAAACACTCAGTGAGTACTTATTCCCCAAATAGAGTAAAAATCAATTTTTCAAATAGAAGAATAAAACTATCTGATTCTTTCAGAGACGAATAAAAATTATTCTAAAGAATAATTTTAACAAAAATATTGTGTCAAGCTGTTTTGAAGAAAATATTGAAAAAATTGATTTCTTTGAGATTATAAATTATAAAGATGCTATTTTTTCAAAAATTTAAGGACCAATGCGTTTAAACACAAGGGAACACAACAAAACCAAAACAATTATAAATAAAAATGACGTTTAGTTTTAATATTTTTGCATTTGACATTTTTCTTTGTTATCCTGTAGAATAGAGTTTTCTTGATTGAAAAATTCAATGTTGTTATCTGATTGTTTATGAGATTAATAACTTTATTCGTCGAACAGTTAACTGACTGCTTATTAGAAGATTGAAAAATCGGCTCTAAATAAAATAAAGTTGGTATGCCATATTGTAGTAAATATAGATCAACACCTAAAACCAAAATTTCAAAAGAATCCAAAAAAAAAAAAATCAACTTCTTCTTCCTTTTTTCTCGGCGCTGTTATGATCTCGATGTCGAGGGGATCATAACTATCCCACGTATCTGCTTCACACTAGTGATCCGCCTGTGGGGTTCGCCGGGTTGACCTCAGAAATCGGCGGCAAGCCTCCCGGTTTTGTATAGTTCCATTTCTAAGGCCAACTGAATGCTGGTGTTTTTGCATTTGCTTGTACCATTAGTTTTTAGGCCTACTTTTCTTTTTATTTCGTGTTGGAACGTTGTTTGATATTGCTTTTTTGACGGGGTTCTCAGGATCTTTCCTTTGAACATGGCAATACCAACTGAAGGCTTCCTCGGATCTTCGTACTTCTAATTTTATCCAGCTTTGTTACTCCTGCTGTCATACGAAGCATCTTCATCTCAGCTGCCGTTAACTTAGTCTCATACTTTTTGTACATTGTCCAACATTGTGAACCGTATGTGAGTGCTGGACGCACAACTGCGGTGTAGAGTCTTCCTTTCAGCTTAGGGGGCATTTTTCGATCACAGAAGATAGCAGAATTTTCCCGCCACTTCATCCACCCTACGCTTACGCGATATCGTCATCACAAGTACCTTCGTTATTTATCATAGACCCCAGATATTTAAACTTTTCACACTTGGGAAGCACTACACCATTCAAATAAATGTCAGGAATAGGCCTGTGTGGATCAGAAAAAAAAATCAACATTTTTTCAAAAATCCAAAAATGCATTTCTTTCAAATTTTATGTTTGATTTATACTAAGACTATATTAATGCTTTTGTATAAAAAATTTTGATAAAATTTAAAAGTCGTTTAAGAGAAATTCAAAGTTTAAAAAACGGTTCTATGACAGGTGCCGTTAATAATGACTTTCGAAAAAATCTTTTTTTGTTAAAAGATAGATCTTGCCCAAAAACCCACACTTAATTTTTTTTATTTTTATCGTTAAAAGAGTTTTTTTAGAAAATTATACTATTCTAGTATTGGTGCATCACAGGTGTCGTTAGTTCTAAAAAAATTAATTGCATAGAATCATCTGCAAAATCCCCAAAAACTGCTACATACCAAGTTTGAAGAGAATTGATCCATCCGTTTAGGCTGTACCTTCTTAAACAGATAAAGATTCGAGTTCCAGGTTCGATTCCTGTCGGGGCCTAGTTATTTTTTTGTATTTTAACGAAAAAAATTAATATTTTTCTTCAAAAGAAACCATAATTTTCACCAGTTGCTACCACTGTTCGTGGTAATTTAGAATAAAATGTAGTTCGCCGCTCAGGATTTCCAAAAAAATAGAACAGAGCTGAGCGGCTGAGCGACGTCGCTCAGACGCTCAGGAAGGATTGACGCTCAGCCGCTCAGGATTGCCACTCAGCCGCTCAGGGTGTATGTGGCCACCCCCATAGATTTTCATACGTTCTAATTTAGTTTTGACGCTCAGGGTTGACGCCCAGCCGCTCAGCCGCTCAGGACGTGGCCGTGCCCTTACTCTTAAAGTTTTGTGGGCAAAAAATGTCTTAAAACATGTTTCTTATGAATGTCAGGACGTTTAAAATTCCTGAAAAAATTTTCAAAAACGTAAGAATAGATTATAATTGTAAATGTTCCACATCTCACTTAAATAAGTAACTATTAAATTCTCTTATTTGAGTTTAAACAGAAAATCAAAAAATCATTTTCATCCAAAATATCTTAACCCCCTGGGATGGCGGAAATAAAAAAAAACTGTTACCCACAATCAGTGATTCATTAAGGAGTCACATTTTTTTTCTCCCTAAATGTTTCGAACGAAGACTGATAAAGAAACGGAAAATCGGGATAAAATCGGGACAATTTGTAAATTGGGACGTCTGGCAGCCCAATGCTGGAAAAGAGTTAATGTTAGGTATTGTTGCAATTTTGTATTGCCTCCAATATTTTCCGAAAAAAAAATTGTTTTTTTTTTGCGATCAATATATTTCGGCACCAATATCCATCATCAGGAGTGGAATCGGCTATTGTGATTTGTGATCGGTGATAGTCACAGAAGACCAATTTGCTCTGAGAAATATGATTTCCGCAATACAAATTTGGTTCTTGTGACTAACACCGATCACAAATCACAATAACCGATTCCAGCCCAGGATTTATTAAAACAATAAAGTTATACATAATAATTACAATAGGTAAATAAAAAACTATGTTTTCTTTGATAAGAATTTAGCAAGAATAAGAATAAAATTAAAAATTGAACGACATAAATATCAATTAATTAAAAGTTCTATATCTATCAAAAATAAGTTCAATCCAAAGACATTTTTATACAACATTTAAAGTTATTTAGTGCATTGCTCTATTGCCGAACACCTCCGTGGCTCACGCCACTGCACATATATTCACCATAATATACTTATTAAATAACCGTCAACTTCCTTATTTTATCTTTAACCGTTACAGATTACTCTCATCAGATAGAAAAATGTTCATTTTGTCAAAATACTTATTCCGACCATTGTATATTATTTTAAATCATAAGAAAGCTTATTATTTCAATCATATTTCTACGATGCCTACATAAAAAGTTTGAATTTTTTAAAGCCGACCATATCGATAATTCAGTTGGTAGAGATAATTTGGACTTTAGAATTAACCCATTTACCTTTTGATTTCTTTCCCTCTGTTATTATTTTAAATGAAAAAAATATGTTTTCTTTAATAAGAATTTAGCAAGAATAAGAATAAAATTAAAAATTGAACGACATTATGTAAATATCAATTAATTTAAAGTTCTGCATCTATAAAAAATATTACTAGTAATTTAAATCCTGACGCCACTGCATAGTATCGTTATTTTTGTTCCAAAAAAAGTAATTCCAAAATCCGCACCAAAAACACAGACAGACACAGAAAGACACAGACAGACACAGACAGACACAGACAGACACAGACAGACACAGACAGACACACACAGACACAGACAAACACAGACAGACACAGACAGACACAGACAGACACAGACAGACACAGACACAGACAGACACAGACAGACACAGACACAGACAGACACAGACAGACACAGACAGACACAGACAGACACAGACAGACACAGACAGACACAGACAGACACAGACAGACACAGACAGACACAGACAGACACAGACAGACACAGACAGACACAGACAGACACAGACAGACACAGACAGACACAGACAGACACAGACAGACACAGACAGACACAGACAGACACAGACAGACACAGACAGACACAGACAGACACAGACAGACACAGACAGACACAGACAGACACAGACAGACACAGACAGACACAGACAGACACAGACAGACACAGACAGACACAGACAGACACAGATAGACACAGTCAGACACAGACAGACACAGACAGACACAGACAGACACAGACAGACACAGATAGACACAGACAGACACAGACAGACACAGACAGACACAGACAGACACAGACAGACACAGACAGACACAGACAGACACAGACAGACACAGACAGACACAGATAGACACAGATAGACACAGACAGACACAGACAGACACAGACAGACACAGACAGACACAGACAGACACAGACAGACACACACAGACACAGACAGACACAGACAGACACAGACAGACACAGACAGACACAGACAGACACAGACAGACACAGACAGACACACACAGACACAGACAAACACAGACAGACACAGACAGACACAGACAGACACAGACAGACACAGACAGACACAGACAGACACAGACAGACACAGACAGACACAGACAGACACAAACAGACACAGACAGACACAGACAGACACAAAAAGACACAGGCAGACACAGACACAGACAGACACAGACAGACACAGACAGACACAGACAGACACAGACAGACACAGACAGACACAGACAGACACAGACAGACACAGACAGACACAGACAGACACAGACAGACACAGACAGACACAGACAGACACAGACAGACACAGACAGACACAGACAGACACAGACAGACACAGACAGACACAGACAGACACAGACAGACACAGACAGACACAGACAGACACAGACAGACACAGACAGACACAGACAGACACAGACAGACACAGACAGACACAGACAGACACAGACAGACACAGACAGACACAGACAGACACAGACAGACACAGACAGACACAGACAGACACAGGCAGACACAGACAGACACAGACAGACACAGACAGACACAGACAGACACAGACAGACACAAGATAGACACAGACAGACACAGACAGACACAGACAGACACAGACAGACAGACACAGACAGACACAGACAGACACAGATAGACACAGACAGACACAGACAGACACAGACAGACACAGACAGACACAGACAGACACAGACAGACACAGACAGACACAGACAGACACAGACAGACACAGACAGACACAGACAGACACACACAGACACAGACAGACACAGACAGACACAGACAGACACAGACAGACACAGACAGACACAGACAGACACAGACAGACACAGACAGACACACACAGACACAGACAAACACAGACAGACACAGACAGACACAGACAGACACAGACAGACACAGACAGACACAGACAGACACACACAGACACAGACAAACAGACACACAAACCGACGAACAAACAGACAGACAAACAGACAGACAAACAGGCAGACAAACAGACAGACAAACAGACATACAAACACACAGACAAACAGAAAGACAAACAGACATACAAACAGACATACAAACAGACAGACAAACAATCAGACAGACAAACTGTCATCATTCATCAAGAACAAGAAAAAAATTAAGGGACGTAAAAATAACCACAAATGACCTTAATGAGATTGCTACAAGTTACTTTAGTATGTTTCGTTATTTTCGTAAGTTAGGTTAGGTAAATATAGTAATGCACAGCTTAAAAGCTTCTTCAAAAGAAACCATAATTTTCACCAGTTGCTACCACTGTTCGTGGTAATTTAGAATAAAATGTAGTTCGCCGCTCAGGATTTCCAAAAAAATAGAACAGAGCTGAGCGGCTGAGCGACGTCGCTCAGACGCTCAGGAAGGATTGACGCTCAGCCGCTCAGGATTGCCACTCAGCCGCTCAGGGTGTATGTGGCCACCCCCATAGATTTTCATACGTTCTAATTTAGTTTTGACGCTCAGGGTTGACGCCCAGCCGCTCAGCCGCTCAGGACGTGGCCGTGCCCTTACTCTTAAAGTTTTGTGGGCAAAAAATGTCTTAAAACATGTTTCTTATGAATGTCAGGACGTTTAAAATTCCTGAAAAAATTTTCAAAAACGTAAGAATAGATTATAATTGTAAATGTTCCACATCTCACTTAAATAAGTAACTATTAAATTCTCTTATTTGAGTTTAAACAGAAAATCAAAAAATCATTTTCATCCAAAATATCTTAACCCCCTGGGATGGCGGAAATAAAAAAAAACTGTTACCCACAATCAGTGATTCATTAAGGAGTCACATTTTTTTTCTCCCTAAATGTTTCGAACGAAGACTGATAAAGAAACGGAAAATCGGGATAAAATCGGGACAATTTGTAAATTGGGACGTCTGGCAGCCCAATGCTGGAAAAGAGTTAATGTTAGGTATTGTTGCAATTTTGTATTGCCTCCAATATTTTCCGAAAAAAAAATTGTTTTTTTTTTGCGATCAATATATTTCGGCACCAATATCCATCATCAGGAGTGGAATCGGCTATTGTGATTTGTGATCGGTGATAGTCACAGAAGACCAATTTGCTCTGAGAAATATGATTTCCGCAATACAAATTTGGTTCTTGTGACTAACACCGATCACAAATCACAATAACCGATTCCAGCCCAGGATTTATTAAAACAATAAAGTTATACATAATAATTACAATAGGTAAATAAAAAACTATGTTTTCTTTGATAAGAATTTAGCAAGAATAAGAATAAAATTAAAAATTGAACGACATAAATATCAATTAATTAAAAGTTCTATATCTATCAAAAATAAGTTCAATCCAAAGACATTTTTATACAACATTTAAAGTTATTTAGTGCATTGCTCTATTGCCGAACACCTCCGTGGCTCACGCCACTGCACATATATTCACCATAATATACTTATTAAATAACCGTCAACTTCCTTATTTTATCTTTAACCGTTACAGATTACTCTCATCAGATAGAAAAATGTTCATTTTGTCAAAATACTTATTCCGACCATTGTATATTATTTTAAATCATAAGAAAGCTTATTATTTCAATCATATTTCTACGATGCCTACATAAAAAGTTTGAATTTTTTAAAGCCGACCATATCGATAATTCAGTTGGTAGAGATAATTTGGACTTTAGAATTAACCCATTTACCTTTTGATTTCTTTCCCTCTGTTATTATTTTAAATGAAAAAAATATGTTTTCTTTAATAAGAATTTAGCAAGAATAAGAATAAAATTAAAAATTGAACGACATTATGTAAATATCAATTAATTTAAAGTTCTGCATCTATAAAAAATATTACTAGTAATTTAAATCCTGACGCCACTGCATAGTATCGTTATTTTTGTTCCAAAAAAAGTAATTCCAAAATCCGCACCAAAAACACAGACAGACACAGAAAGACACAGACAGACACAGACAGACACAGACAGACACAGACAGACACAGACAGACACAGACAGACACAGACAGACACAGACAGACACAGACAGACACAGGCAGACACAGACAGACACAGACAGACACAGACAGACACAGACAGACACAGACAGACACAAGATAGACACAGACAGACACAGACAGACACAGACAGACACAGACAGACACAGACAGACACAGACAGACACAGATAGACACAGACAGACACAGACAGACACAGACAGACACAGACAGACACAGACAGACACAGACAGACACAGACAGACACAGACAGACACAGACAGACACACACAGACACAGACAGACACAGACAGACACAGACAGACACAGACAGACACAGACAGACACAGACAGACACAGACAGACACAGACAGACACACACAGACACAGACAAACACAGACAGACACAGACAGACACAGACAGACACAGACAGACACACACAGACACAGACAAACAGACACACAAACCGACGAACAAACAGACAGACAAACAGACAGACAAACAGGCAGACAAACAGACATACAAACACACAGACAAACAGAAAGACAAACAGACATACAAACAGACATACAAACAGACAGACAAACAATCAGACAGACAAACTGTCATCATTCATCAAGAACAAGAAAAAAATTAAGGGACGTAAAAATAACCACAAATGACCTTAATGAGATTGCTACAAGTTACTTTAGTATGTTTCGTTATTTTCGTAAGTTAGGTTAGGTAAATATAGTAATGCACAGCTTAAAAGCTTATGCGTACATGGGTTTAAGGTTGTGCTGTTTTTTTCGTTTTTTTTTTTTTTAATTTGTTATCATTCATTTTTTACTTGCGATATAGGTACTATAGGGCAAGTTTAGGATTCGTAAAAAAAAATCGAACTAGAGATAACAATTTTACATGACATTACGATGATGGAATGCCAAAAAAGTGGGTCTGTCTGTCTGTCTGTCTGTCTGTATACAGGGTGTCCCAAAAGTCAACGTCGAAACGAAAACGGTAGATATAGTACCTAGGTGGTGACAGTTATCAGAAAAATAATTAAAAAAATCGCAGCCATATGTATATTTTGTGAGTTATGGGCATTCGAAAAAAAATCGAAAAAATGGTAATGAACTATTCGAGATTTGCTTTTAAAAGTAAATCGATACCTTCCCGTAAGAATGTATTAAGCGACATTTCTAAAATTGCTCAGCAAACGCAAAAAACTAATTTTTTTTGTGAGGAAATGTATGGATTGCACAGTTTTATTTTCTCTCTAGTTTCATTTGTATACATGATAGAACAACCAAAATGGTACCAAAACGTGGCGCTCAACTCATAGTATATTTCCACATCAAAAAGTCACTTTCGAAAAAAATGTCGCTTTATACATTCTTACGGGAAGGTATCGAAATGAACGTGAGATATACCAAACACGTTGATTTCAACTTAAGATTTCTCGAGGAAGAAAAGAGATATTAAAGATTCAAATTTTAGAAACAGTTACAAATTTAATTTAAATAAATAACCAAATTCTTAGAATAACCTCAAAAACTAGTAAAAAGCTCAGAGCACAAAAAACCTATAGAAAAGTATATATTTTGGTTTCTGTAACAAAAAAAAGTTTAATTTTGCTGACCTCTATGGTCAAAACTCAAAACTAAGAACTTTAAGTGAATCAAAAGAAAAAAATAAGACTGAATTTTGAGCAAAATACAAATGCTTCCTCAAATAATATAGTTTTCCGCGATGTGAAAAAAATTTAAAACAAATACAGAAATCAATTACTCTCACTATGTTGATGTTCCCTTACTGCAGAAAAAAGAGTAAAAATTCACTGTACTCCCCAAATAGAGTAAAGTTAGAACTATAATTGACGAACTACATATAATCGGACGAAACGGAGGGGAATAGCGCTCGCAACCGCACTCGACGGATGAAAACTTATCAAAACGTCAAAGGAAACAAAAACAAAATCGTCAATTTGATATTAGCTTCCGAGTGCTTCCACCAATATAGTTCTGGCTTAAAGGGGAATATAATTTTCCCAATATCTGTAACCACTATGGCATTATACCTACTTATTTTTGTTTACTACATGACCTCAGAAAATTTCCGCTGCTTAGTATGAACAGTTTCTCAGATACATGGCTTCAAATAACCCAAAAACAGTAACTGGCTGTAATCTATAAATATTTCATTTCTTATCTGATTTGAAACGTATATGGTACATAAAAGCACTTATTAAATTATGTTATTTATTCGTATCAAAAGATAAGAGAGTTTTCGTTAAATAATAAAAGCTTGATATAAAAAACAATTTCTAAGAACTTGTTGTGATGTTAGGCTCACGATGCATGGGCGGCGGCGCGCGTAGGCCATGACATCTTATGAAAGATAGACAAAATTTTGTAAATTTATGGCCAATTTTTCAATAGTCAGTTAAACAGTCAGTTAGTACTTATTCCCCTGGTAGAGAAAAAATCATTTTTTCAATAGGCAGATATAGCTTATTCCTAGAAATAAAACTATCTGCTTCTTTCAGAGACGAATAAAAATTATTCTGAGGAATACCTAATTTAAATAAAGATATTGGGCAGGTTCAGAAACGTTAGGGACTAAATATTTAGGTAATTTCTCGGTCTCTGATTGGTCAGCTGTCAAAAAAAATCCTTCCAATTTAGGTAATTTTGTTGGAAAGCTGACTGGAAAGTTAGGCAAGAAAATTTTACCTAAATATTTAGGAAAGTTTTATTTGTCAACATGACAGTCGATTATTTTTAATTATAGAATTAAGGTATCAGAATTAAATCTATTTGTGTGAAAAACGAGTGAAAAGTGCATTATCGGTTGTAACTAATATTAAAGTGAATTGAAATTTGGTGTCTGCCCCATGCGCTCTATAAAATTTTCAAGTAAATTTCGAAATTTGACAATAATGGCGTATCCAAACTAATTTAGTCAATTTGCTCAAATTTCCGTTCGGAAAATGACGTTGCCTAAATATATCCTGAACGTGCCCATTTTGTAAATTGCTGCTTTGAAAGAATTTTGGAAAAAAATACAGAGGAACACAAGAAAACAAAAACAATTATGAATAAAAATGACGTTTAATTTTGAATATTTTCGAATTTGACAGATTTTTTTTTCTGTTATTCTGTAGAATAAATTTTATTCTTGATTGAAAAATTCAATGTTGTTATCTGATTGTTTATGAGCCAAATAACTTTATTCGTCGAACAGTTAGCTGACTGTTTATTAGAAGACTGAAAAATTGGCTCTTAATGAAATAAAAATCATTTAAAATCAAGTTCTTATGTGTACTAAAAATTCATCAACAACAAAATCTGGAACATAATATGTATAGAAAATATAAGGTAAAATTATAAATAGCGTTCCATATCTTATCAAATAGATATACAACACAAAGTTTCACTTATAGATAAGCACAAAAAATACCTATGTTCTTTGATCTAGAAAGAGGTAGTATTTAAAGTTGCATTTTCGATTTCATAATTTTTGTTCAAACGTTTAGGTACCTACTAGTCACGTCAGGCAGGAAAAAGTCTTTACAATTGAATCGAATTCGATACAAATGAGTTTGCTCTAGTACAAAAATACAATTTGTCTAAATTCGATATATTTTAATATTTCTTAAAAATTCTTTTGCAATCTAAGACTTCAAAAAAAAAAAGCAAATCGAAAGTGTTAACAAAGGACAGATGGCAGATCTATTTGTTTAAGTTTTATTTTACTTTCACATTTTTTTGGACCAAAACAAGTGTTACAATTTGAGTGTGGTGACTTGTTTATTGAAAATATTTATAAATCTGATCAAACTTTATTTTTTTCGACATTCATCGCAAATATTGTAAATGCTGTTCGAATCAGAGACTTACCTACACATAAAGTCGAAATGCCAAAACTGACTTCACTCTGTTATAAATTCAGAAAAAAAAATGAAAACAATTTTCAAAGTATAGCATTAAGACCGAAGAGCTGCAGACTTTATGGAATATGCATTTTAGCGTAGATTTACATAATATTTCATGAAGTTTAAAGAAAACACGCAGGTTTTTGTGTTAGCACTATATCTTTTTATAGAATTGTGGTAATTATCTAATATTCAAGTTTCTGAAACTAAATTTAAGTTCAAAACTGAGCCATTATCTAAAAACCAAAGTTTCACTTTTATTTTATTTTTGGGTCCCCAAGATTTTTGCATTTTTTTTTTCAATTTTATTTTAATGTAGGTAGTCTTCTGATATGAATGTACTTTTTCCCATATTTATTTTAAACCGAAATTAAATAATCATTTTTATCAAAAACCAAAACCGAGTTCCATGGATTAAAACTGGGTTTTATGGTTTTTCTAATAGTTTCTTTCTATGGCCATAACAGAACGAAATTGATGAGGTAACAAACATACAAAAAAAAAAAAAAAAACACAGACGAATTGAATACCTCCTCTTTTTTGGAATTCGGTAATAAAAATGTATCTTTTATGCAGATAATAATGAAATGTATATGGAAAATTTAAGAGTTTTTGCAAATAAAACATTTTGATTATAATACAGTAAAATAAGGAGAAAAAAGGGGTAAATCTCGGAATGAATGTTAGTAGAAATTTTTTTTGCTCAATATCTTCCTTTTGCCATTCTATAATATATCTCAAAAGTCTAGAAAAATCTCATGTCCGCTTGTCGCGATTTCAAGGTCAAATCGCGAAATGGGGATTTTCAAAATTAGCAAAAATAGGCTATGGTATTTATACACATATGATACATGATTTCAAGGTATTTTTTAATGCTTATTCCAAAAAATCTAAAATCAAGACAATCTGACGTCTCTGGAAAAAGTTATACCTGTTTTTCATCTGTCAACTCATATTATTAAAACAGTTGCAAACTTACTCCCGAAAAACCCTTAAAAGTTATGGTAGATGAACCAAATTTTGCATGAAGATTTTAGAATCCATCATTATAAAAATCAAAACAATCCATTACAAAAAATATCTATACCTACGAAATAATGGTATTTTTTGATGGAGGGGCAAATTTTAGGATATGCACTAAAGAAGATTCTTGTTCATCTTAGGAGTAAGTGCAAATAGGCTAATTTTTTCATTTTAATCTTTGTTTGGATATTCTTTAACTACCCTCAAAAATCTAAAAAAATCTCATGTCCGCAAGTCCTAATTTTCTTGGTTTGAAAATAAGGTGCAAATTTTAAAAAAATAATAAGAAAAGTTTAAATTTGTATATGTTGTATACGAACATAAGCGGCATGATTTAAAGGTATTTTTTAACACTTATTCCATCAAAACTCACAAACAAGTCAACCTGACCATCCCTGAAAAGTAATGCACCTTATTCATGTTGATTTGACACAAATATCTGAAGTGTAGTTTTTCAATTTTTTTAAATCTGCACCTTATCTTCAAACCAAGAAAATTAGGACTTGCGGACATGAGATTTTTTAGATTTTTGAGGGTAGTTAAAGAATATCCAAACAAAGATTAAAATAAAAAAATTAGCCTATTTGCACTTATTCCTAAGATGAACAAGAATCTTCTTTAGTGCATATCCTAAAATTTGCCCCTCCATCAAAAAATACCATTATTTCGTAGGTATAGATATTTTTTGTAATGGATTGTTTTGATTTTTAATAATGATGGATTCTAAAATCTTCATGCAAAATTTGGTTCATCTACCATAACTTTTAAGGGTTTTTCGGCAGTAAGTTTGCAACAACTGTTATAATAATATGAGTTGACAGATGAAATACAGGTATAACTTTTTCCAGAGACGTCAGATTGATTTTAGATTTTTTGGAATCAGTATTAAAAAATACCTTGAAATCATGTATCATAGCCTATTTTTGCTAATTTTGAAAATCTCCATTTCGCGACCTTGAAATCGCGACAAGCGGACATGAGATTTTTCTAGACTTATGAGATATGTTATAGAATGGCAAAAGGAAGATATTGAGCAAAAAAAATTTCTACTAACATTCATTCCGAGGTTAAACCCTTATTTGACTGGATTATTAGATTTTATATTAACACCTCGTGTGAAAAATATATTTTAATACAATTGTACCCATTTTAATACAAATTATTTTTATCTTCAATACAATAAATTAAATCAGTACAATTAAAATAATATGTCATTTTCCATCCCTGAGTCACGTTTAATTCTTCAGATGATTCAGGCTTTTAGAATGATGCAATTCAGATAATAAATTATACATAGAAAGGGTTTGAACACTTTGAAGCTGTTCATCACATTGTTTCTAACCATTTTTGTGCATTTGGCATTTTTCTCGCATTTGAATGCTTTCTGTATATTTTTTTTTGCTTATGGAATGTAAAGCTAATATTCATTAATCAGGGTTGCTAGATATATTTTGATGAAACTAGTAGTCCGGATACAATATCCCGGACTTTCTCGGACAAAAAACGACCTAAAAAATGAATCTTCTCATTAAAAAAATTTTCACATATTCTATAGGTTGCAGAACCATACGCCTCGCTTCAAATGGGTTGAAAAGAGTACAATTAATAGAAACTATCCGGGAACTCCCCCACAGTCAAAAAGAGTCAGAAAAGAGGACGTATGGCAATGGCAACCCTACATAAATTACATGTGAAAAATAATTATTGATCTTTGTTAAACAACCAGTATTTCATACAAAGTTCTTGGAAATTTAATTATCTTTTTCATTGTAATATATTATTTTCGGAGCGGAAATAGTTTTAAGGTTGTGCTGTTTTTTTTCGTTTTTTTCGTAGATTTTATCATTCCATTCAGTAATTAAATGATAAATTTCCAATCATTTGGAATATTTTTGAAAGTCATGCGATCAATGAGTCGAAAGTTATTGGTCTGAAAAAAATGTGTCAAGCATTTGAAAAATTCTGAGTAAATGCTTCGGAAGTGAGAAGAAAACCTTTAAGATCATATTTTTTATTTATATAGTAACTACACAAATATATAAACTTATAACCTTATTGGTAAACAGCTTAAAGGCCTTGGAAGTGCACGAATTCAAAATTTCCTAACATGCAGTCTGGAAAAACAACAAAGAAACAAAACTCCAGAATATCATATTCAAATTGAGTTACCAATGTTTTTTTTTATACAGGGATGATTCTTGGGTATATTCTAAGAAAAAAATTGTTCTACAGTAACTCTCTATCTGATACCCTAAGCGATGATTTAAGAAAACGCTTTCTTTGGTATGCCTTTACTCATGTTATAGTACAGGTAAAATAGTACATACAATCAACAAATAAATAAAATCATTTTTAGCAAAAAAAACAAAACCGACTTCCATTTATCAAAACTGGGTTTTATGGTTTTTATGGCTAAAAGCGAGCGAAATTGAAATGGGACCACACTGCAGCCACCAGCTTTCCAATACAAATCTGGTTCACTCAGTCCAAAGTTATGCGGTAACAAACATAAAAAAAAAAAAAATACAGACGAATTGAATACCTCCTCCTTTTTGGAAGTCGGTAAAAACCTAAAATCAACAAATAAAAAAAAATTGTTACACTCATAAAACTTGGCAAAAAGTTTGCTCTTGGGATAAGAACCAAAGATAAAAAAGGCGGTGGGTGGATGGGTGTTCTTTCGCGGACAAGAGGGAGGTGGTGAAGGTCAAAAATATATTGAACAAAATTGTTTGTGGAATATCATCATATGACACATGTTTTTAAGGTATTTTTTGATGCTGAATCTAATGACATAAAAATAAAGTCAAAACGATTGCTCTAAGAAAAGTTATTGCCGTTTAAAAACAAGGGTGCTTGTTTTTTGACCTCAACAGGTAAAATATAACCGAAACCCATGTGAAAAATGCTACACTGATGAAATTCGGGCTGAAGGTTTTAGATAAAGCAGGGAAAAAGGATTCAAAAAGTTCTTAAAAATATTTTTGGTAAAAGGGTGTTTTTTTTATGGGTTGAATAATGTGAGAAAGGTTTAATAACAGCTCATTTAAATTTTATTAATTTTAAAAACTTGGTGAAAAAGTTTCGATTGTTTTAAGAACTAAGAATCTACAGAGTCTACAAAGTTATTTTGAGCAAAAGAGTGTTTTTTTTTAAAGAAATGATGAAAATAGGAACTAGTACCACAAAAACTGGGAAAAAAAAAGTTACAACAATAAAAATTAGTAAAAATGTTTCATTTATAACAGAAACCAAGAATCTAAGCAGCCTTTACAAATATTTAAGGTTAAAGGGGTGTTTTTTGGGAAATAAGGAAAATCCGCGATAAGTCCGATAAAATCAATGGTATAAAAGTAACCCCTACGAAATTTATTAAAAATGTTGTCTTCCCCATGGCAATTACGAATAAAGTAAAACTATAAATTTTTTTATGTGAAATGGTGTTTTTTAGGTGTAGAGATAATATGGGTTTATTTGAAAAAGTATGTTATACAAGAGTAATACTATTGGCACCCTATTCAAATTCAGGAATTATGTTACTTTTAAGATAAGAAACAAGAATCTAAAGTGTCTGTCTATGACAATATCTATGTTAAAACGGTGTTTTTTGAGTGAAAACAAAAATGATGGGTCACCCTAATGAAATTTGGTTTAAACCTTTTTTTTTTATAGCCTGGATAGAATCATACCTAGAGAAAAGATCCTATCAAGTTAAATTCAGGAACTGTCTTTCTGACCCCTTTATTGCTCGCTCAGGTGTACCCCAGGGAAGCCATCTGGGTCCATTTCTTTTTATACTTGCTATAAATGATGTAACTTCATGCATAAATTCAAGTGAAATTCTCATATTTGCCGATGATATGAAGATTTTTAAGACAATAAAAAACAACCATGACCGGATCCTTCTACAAGCTGACATTGACAGTTTTAGTGTTTGGTGTGGGAAAAACGGTCTCTCTCTCAACCCAGTCAAATGCCAAACAATTACTTTCTCTCGAAAACGAGTCCCGAATGCCTTCGATTATTGTATATCGCAACACAAGCTCTGTCGAGTATTTAGTTTTAAAGACTTGGGTGTCCAATTCAGTTCAAACTTAGAATTCACCGAACACATTAATCTCATAGTAAACAAAGCGAGCTCAATGCTTGGATTTGTAAAACGCTGGGCAAAGGAGTTTGACGATCCATTTGTCACACTTTCTCTATACAACTGCTACGTTCGACCCCACCTCGAGTACGCTTCCCAAGTATGGAGTCCATTTTATGAGGTTCATAAGAATCGTATAGAATCAATCCAACATAATTTCATACGCTTTGCTCTGAAGGGTCTACCTTGGACAGATCCTTACAACTTACCACCTTACGATCAGCGGATTCAACTTTTAAACATGCAAACTTTGCAACAAAGACGTGTTAATAACGATATTATATTCTTTCATCAATTAATTAATGGCCAAATTGACGCTCCTGACTTATTAGGTTGCCTTGGCTTTAACTATCCGGGAGGATCTCACCACCTACGAAGATTTGAACTCTTACATATTGACTTTCATAGAACAAACTATGGTATAAACGAGCCTCTTAACCGAATGAGCAAACTTTATAATTTAAACGATATTGACTTTAATATGAGCAAGATGAAATTAAAAACTTTATTTCGAACCAGTGCTCCACAGACGTGATTGTCAGTTAATGTTTTAGTTAGATTTTTAAATTGTATTTATGTTAGTATATCATTTTTTGCTAATATTAATTGTATATTGTGCATGTGGATAGTATTTGATTGTTTTTGTCCTACTAACTACTAACACATGCACTAATGATGAACCCTCTGATAGTAGTATACAGCTTGCTCTAAGCTGACTACATCAAAGAATCTGAAGTGAAAAAAAAAAAAAAAAAAATAAACGTTGAATTTGGGATAGAAAGCAAAAATAAAGAGTTTTTATAAAAAGTTTAGGTGAAAGGGTGTTTTTTCGAAGGGACAGCAAAATCTGTAATTGATCCCAAAAAGCCTGGATTGCATCTGGTAAATCATATTGCACAACCTCCATCAATTAATAACCGAGGTGATTTCAATAAAAAAAAAATATATAAAAACAATATAGAATAAAAACATAAAATAAAATATCTCTACGAAAATGTCGCGTCGCACATACTTGCTCTTGCAGTTCAAAGCACTTTAACGACACATAACAAAAAAAAAACAACTTTCCATAATTCCAGAATTCCATAAATAAATAAAATAAAAATAAAATTATCTGTAGATACCAAAATTTGAAGAAAATCCGTCTACCGATTTAGGCTGTGGAAATTTGTGCATACCTACAGATGGGCGCACAGACGGGCGTAATGATGATTTTTATTAAAACCTAAAAAAAATTGTTTCCACTCGAAACCAATACTTAAGCAAATAAAAATATTTAGATTAAGGGGTAACTTGTCATTGTGAAAACAACAATTAAAATAATTTTCTGTTCCCTACGGGGTGACAGCTACATTTCATTGTCAAATTGATTAATAACGACTTAATTTGATATGCGAATTATACGAGTACATATCTACGGTTAACTTCGTTACTGGATATTTTCTATTTCCGCTCCAGTCGAAATTATGTAGTAAGTGATGTGAGAAAATGATGAAAATCCATAAACTATGTATGTTACATATTTTAATACTTTTATTTTATTATTAATTACATAAAGGTACTTTTTAATCTTTAAAGGTTAGGTTAGGTTTATGGGCTGACAGTTGATTTTGTTACCGTCACACTTAGATCAATGTAGATCCCTTGTGATACCCTGAAGTATTGTAACTTCATGAAAAAGTGTTAACCTATGAATGCTATGGTTGTTCAAGCCATTTAGAGGACTTGACAAATTTCAGTAGGCTATTGCCTGAGAGTTCCGATAGTTCTTCTAATTCATTAAAGAAGTAACTTCCTAAGAATTTTTTCCTAGTGCGACAGAGTGCTGGGCAGTGACAGAGGAAGTGAACAGTGTTTTCCTGTTCGTCCTCATTACCGCAGCCTCTGCATAGGTCATCCGTACTAAGCCCCATTTTCTTTTTGTGGTATCCTAGTAGGTTATGACCCGTTAAGACGCCTATTAGGTATCTTAAGGAAGGCTTACTAAGTAGTAAGATCTTATTTGATTTTTTCTTGTCGAAGTTCGGCCATAGTTTCCTGGTGTGACCGCAGGTTTCTAGGAGGTTCCATCTGTCATTGGTTTTTTGAGAAATCTTGTTGACGATATTTCGCTTTATTTCACATTGTGGGATTCTGATGTAATGGTCTATGAGATAGGGATCAAGAACTGAGCCCTCCCTTGCAAGCTCATCCGCTTTTTCGTTGCCGAACACATCACTGTGGCCGGGAACCCAGCAGAGTCTTACATTATGCTGCATACCAAGAACCCTAAGCTCTTCGCGACAGCAAGAAACAAGCTTTGACTTGATTAAGGTGGCAGAAATCGCTTTTATTGCCGCTTGGCTATCAATGAAAAAGGTGATGTCAGCAAGTGATATCGCCATCATGGATATATGTTTAGCAGCATTTTTCACTGCCAATATCTCGGCTTGGAAGACACTGCTGTGATCGGGGAGCCTGAAGGAACTGGCAAGGTTAAGGTTTTCTGAGTAAAAACCTGCACTAACCCCAGTATTCATTTTCGAACCATCAGTAAAGATGGCGATAGTCGACTCATTTGAGAAAGGTACACTGTTTTCCCAATCTTGTCTGTTAGGGAAACTGACATTAAAAGACTTGTTGAAGTCTAAGTAAGGGGTCATGTAATCTGTACTTACGTTGTTGCCAACGTAGTTAGAAAGGATCGTAGTATGGCCGTTTTTATTAGTATTCCAAATGTTGGTTTGACTGAGGGCGCTGTTTGCTGCTAATTCTTGTACAAATTGATCTAAGGGAGTGAGATTAAGGATTGCTTCCAGACCTGCGGTTGGAGTGGACCTCATCACCCCCGTAGTGCTAATGCATGCTGCTCTTTGTACTTTGGTTAGGGTCTTCAAGTTCGTCGATTTCTCCAGAGCTTGCCACCAGGCTAAGCTGCCATAAGTCAGAATGGGTCTGACAATGGCGATATACATCCACATGATTATTTTGTGGTTTCTGCCAAGAATTCTATTACATGAGTAAAGTGCAGACGTGGCTTTCTTATATCTTTCTTGAATGTTTGGACCCCAGTTAAGTTTCTTATCCAAGATCACTCCGAGATATTTCGCTTTATCCGAAATCTTAAGTGGGGTGCCATCAATTTTTGGCACTGCAAAAGGAGGAATTTTCCTTCTGTTTGTGAAAAGTACCAGTTCTGTTTTAAGGGGGTTTACTTTAAGACCGCATTTCCTGGTCCTGTTACTGACCTTGGATAATGCGTTTTCTAATTGTTCGCTTACAGTGGTAAGGTATTTACCAGTCGCTAGAAGAGCTAGATCAGGCTATAATCTTGACACCGCTGTTATTCAGTTTGATGAGAATCTCATTCATCACCAAAATCCAAAGAAGAGGTGATAGAATACCGCCTTGTGGGGTTCCTCTAGATGCGTACATTTTTATATGTGACCCACCTAATTCACTATTTATTTGTCTGTTTTTCAACATGCACACGATCCATTTTATGACCGTGTCTTCTATTTTAAGATCAGTGAGTGCTTTTTCAATTGCACTGTTATGAACATTATTGAATGCTCCTTCTATGTCTAGAAATACTGCGAGGGTATATTCTTTAACCACAAGTGACTTTTCTATTGTTCTGACTGCACAGTGTAAAGCTGTCTCTACACTTCTACCTTTTGTGTATGCATGCTGAAATGGTGATATAGTCTACGGTCTTAAATAACTGCGGATATGTATATCGATTAACCTTTCAAGTGTCTTGAGTGTAAAAGAAGTTAGACTGATAGGTCTGAAATCTTTGGGTTCTGTGTAACTGGATTTACCAGCTTTTGGTATAAAGACATCTTTGACTTCACGCCATGTTTTAGGGACATATCCCAATTGTAGGCTATTTTGGAATATTGTGATCAGGTATGGAATAATAAATTCACTACTTTTTTGCAGCATCAAGGGGAAGACGCCATCTAGGCCTGGAGATTTATAAGGAGAGAAGGAGTTGATGGCCCAGATCAACTTTTCTTTCGTAATAATTTCTCTAGGAATTTCACATATTGAGTGCAAAGGGTTTGTAGAATCATTTTCCAATTCAGAGTTACAAACTGGGAAATGGGCTTCCACCAGGAGTTTTAGACTGTCTTGACAGGATTCTGTCCATTGATTATCAGACCCTTTTAGGGACCCTATAGAAGTATTCGTTTTGGAGAGTATTCTCCTTAGTCTCGCCGAATGGTTAGTACATTCGATAGTGCTACAGAAGTTTCTCCAAGAGCTACGTTTGGCTCGTTGAGTTTCTGTCTTGAACTTTCTCTGACTGGTTTTGTAAGATTCCCAGTCACTTTCTGCTCTAGTGCGTTTAGCACGGTTGAACAGTTTTCTTGTTTCTTTTCTTATGCTAGTGAGCTCAACAGTCCACCAGGGTGGTTTGTTGTTTTTCTTCGCTGCGGTAATGAGAGGACAGCTTTCAAGCAAGTATAATGATTTTTAAACTTACAAACCTACTATAATAGAAATTTCTAGAAAGCAAAGACGTATGCCTTCTTGGAAAATCTCGAAATAAATTGCCTGCCAAAAGCCAAAAGAATAAAATTGATTTGAATTGAAAAAAATTGTTTTTAATTGATCGGAAACAAAAATAATTGGATTTGAAGAGAAGCAAATATTGGAAATTAATTGAAAGAACTGAGATATATTACGAACTTTCAATTTTAAATTACCGACGAAAAACTCACAAAACTAACAATAACAATATTTGACAATTTTCCGAAAAGAAGCACAAAGAAAATTTGTTATTTTTCTATAAATAATATCTTTTTCAAATGACATTTTATAAATTAAAACAAAAACCAATTTCCTGTGGATCAAGTATAGGTATGTACAATAGGGTGGTCCTTATTTTACTCTTTTGTGAAAATTGAGTGCGACGCCCCCTAAATCTAGTCCAAAAAATGATTTAAAAATACCCTATTTTTTCATATTTTTATCTCCAACCCTTCCTGGTCCTATTTTGATAAGACGTTGCTACTAAAGCAGGGGCGATATTCTGTGTCTAGTGTTGGGTAAATGGCAGATGTTTGATCATTCATACGTATAATATGATATTATTATACGTATGTTACCGTATGAAAGTAAAGAGCGTGCCACTGTTTTTTTTTTTTTTGAAGAGGCTATAAATTGTCATTTTGTTTTTGTTTCCCGATTTTGAACCAATCTAGGGGGCATCCCCATTTTTTGTCCTAAGTACCACCCTAATGTACAAATCATTCTTATTTTGTGGTATTGGTGTACCTGAGAAAACTTATTTCATCAATGAATTCAATAAAATTGGGAAGACAATCAATGAATTGTATTTTACTTATGCAAACTGCTCTCAATAAGCTACTAAAATGGGCAAAAACTGTGGATTAGGGGTAAATCTTCAAAAAACGGAACTTATTGTTCTCTTTAAAAAGAAATATAAATTTCCACAGATAGACCCTCCCTCTATTAATGGTGTTCCACTTACTTTCGCTAACGAAGGCAAGTATCTAGGTCTTATTTTGGATAGCTAATTAAACTGGAAAAGCAGTATACAAGAAAGAATAAAGGGGCCAACCCATAGAATCTGTTGCGTGCGTTACGTTGAAGTTTTCAACTGATAGCCCGATTAAATACACACGTTCTTATGACAATCGACCCATCCTTGACGGACTCGACGGATGCGTTTTATGCGTCGGTTCTCATAAGAACGTGTGTATGTATATAGGTATATCTTTTGAGGAATATTACAGCTTCAACGAATTTAACCTTTCTTCACCCATGGTCGCACGCAAATAGCACTGGTCAACAAGGTTTTTGTAAGTTAAATTTTGTTGACCAGTGTAATTGAGAACTCTTTTAAGTTTACTAAATGACCGCTCACAAGAAGCTGACGTCATAGGAGCGGTAAACATGTAGTAAACTTACTTAAAGGCTAACGGAATTACATTTCTTAGTTTAAAATACCTCTTTGGTAATTTCGTCGAAATTTGAGCATTCGTTGCAAGAAAAAAGAAGAATTTGCAATTCAGATAAGTAGCATGTCACATCTTCTTTTTAAAAAATAGGATCCAATTCCACAATAGATTCGACTAATTCACCCCCAACACTCCCCTCTTGATACGCCCCTGCTTCTCGCCCAAAGTTAAGAACAAAAGCAACAACAGAAGTATATTATCTTCTCCAACTAATTGAGAAACAAGGCACTGAGCAAAAAATGAGAAGAGAAATTTTCAAACCATGGATGGGTAAGATTTTTTTTAATGGATGCTGCTGTCGTTTATGGCGAATGGCCATAATTACACGAGTAAAATTTTTCCTTTTTTTAATACCAGAATATTAAATTTTAATTAAATTGAATTAAAAACCTTAACGACAGCAGCAACCATTTTAATAAAAAAAAATCTTATTCATGGCCCACGATGCGGTCTTGAAGACGCGGCAGGTTTTACAAAATGAATCCCAAAAGTAATGATGCAGATTTGTTTGAAATGATTTCAGGGTTCCACATTTGTAAATTTCATTTTCTCTTGACCATGATCATTTGACTTTAAGGCCAATTTTCTTTGAAAATGTGTGGTAAACATAGTGTTTTATTTATAGCTTCTAAAAATAAAGATCTCTATCAATTTTCTACTGTTAGTATTAACAGAGAAATTGTCATTAACATGAGTAAAGGTGTACCAAAATAAGTGTACGAAGGGGTACAGATTTACTGACTGAAAACTCAAAATCTGGTCATACGATTTTTTTGTGACCTATACGGAGAAAAAAGACCACATAAAACTAAGCGGATCCCACCTTAAATTAAGCGGATTTCTGCATGGTTTGCTAAGATGACTTCCGTCTTAAATTAAGGTGACCAATCATCTTAATTTCTTGAATGCGCAAATAAGATGATCTCCCACTTAATTCAAACCGGAGATCATCTTATTTTTATGTGGAAACATTTTAATAAAAAAAAATGAACTGGCATCCACTGGGGATCGAATCTACAACTGTCACTAGGCGAGTGCCTTACCATCGTCCTATCTCACTGTTGAAAATAAGTATGATAAACTGCAACTTGAGCTAAAATGTGATTATAATTTAAATTTTTTTATTTTTGTCGGTTTTTTTAGATAAAATTCACATTAAAATAAGATGAAGATCACCTTATAATTAACTGAGTTTAAGTGGAATCACCTTATTTTAAGCGGATATCCTTAAATTTTAAGGTGGTGAAATTTAATGTCCGCATCATCTTATTTTATGGTGCCCTTTTTTTCTCCGACTGAGACTTTTGTTCAGGATATCCAAACCAAGTACTGTGCAAAAAATTGGAGCATTTGACTGAAACCACTTCTTCATACAAATAGTGCGGGGTCCCTTGGGTGCTTTTTTCTACAGTTTATGCCTAGACAATGTTCCGTTGCGACACTTGAACAAGAAAACTGAGAATCATTCGGGCGTAATCATAAACAGCTCTACATGATCTTAAGCACGGTCTGATATTTATGGTTATTGTTCTATTAAAAATAAAATAAAACTAGACGAGGATACCAGGAGAGCAAAAACTGGGCAGAACTACCAAAACTGAGACAAGCAAAAATGCTTCTCGGGAACTACAACCAAGAGCGTTTCAAATTATGTATCTATCAGTCTAAGTAGGAACAATCTCAGGTTAACCACTGGGCTCCTCACGGGCCACTTTAAGGTAAGAAGGCACCTACATATGTTGGGCTTAGTAAATAGTGCAACGTGTAGATTCTGTAGCGAAAAAGAAGAAACACCAGATCACATTCTGGGTAGTTGCAATGCACTAAATCACCAAAGATTTAAAAACATGGGTCGCTACCAGGTCGAAGAGGATACAAAATTTAACTCTTTGAAAATATCCAAAATACTCAATTTCCTGAAAGGAATTAGGTTAGAGAGGAGCTATAAAATGAGGTACTAACTCATATACCTTAAAAGGGGGGGTACAATGGATCTTTCCTATAGGTCGCAGTGCATCTTACATCCCAAATATCAATCAATCAATCAATCAAATACTGTTCTATTCTTTACCTATATAGTTTTGTCTTTAGTTTAAGGTTTTCAGAAAGCAATTATTGTGGTCGTTTTTAGTTGTGTTTGGACCTTTTTATTTAAAATTTTGGTCTCAATTTTTATTAACTGTGCTTACAAATAGTCTGCGCATGAAAAATTATAACATCATATTCTTCAGTATATGCATATTTCTTCAGTCTGTTCATGAGTGCATATTTGTGAATTACGTTAGATTCTAAAATTCCAATTCAGTGGATCTGCATAAGGTCGACTGACTTGGCTTGTCACTTCCGTGAACACCTATCTAATAAAGCTTTATTTGCAGCGTGTTTCTTTCCACAAGACGGTGGTGGTCATAAATATGACGACTGCTGCACCCATACAAAAGTAATGACTTTTTCTTGCATTATTATTCAAGTCAGCAAATTTTCGTTAGTTGTCGTTAGAAATATATAATCGTGAATGCATATTAAATGGATACATGCTTGTATCGCACGTTTTTGTTCTTATGAATTAGTACCTACAACTATGTACAACTGCAAAACATAACGGGTCATATTCATAGGCATTGTTTAAGTTTTGTTAAGAAAAATTGGGGTTGATCCCATTTCATTTTCATTGGTTAAAACCCAGCGTTACAGCCCTTTTAGAGTTTTTCAAATATCAATTGATAGAAAAACATTGCTAGAACCGTTAAATTGCAGACATCAAAATTAGTACTACGGTTGTCAATTCGTAGATTAAGGAATCATTTTTATTTTGGAACAACTTGGAACGATTGTTGTTGTTGTATTTTAATTTAATTAGATGTCTGTATACTAGTGTAAGACAAAATGAACAAATAATAAATGCTACATTATTGTAACAATTAAATTGTTGGTAAAACAATTTCCACAAAATAGACATTTATTCCAACAGATACCTACCAAATTAACAATTAATTCACCAATAATGAAAGCGAAAATACACTGCCAATTAATAAGGTATGTTCACAATGTAAACGGTAAAGAAGAGCTTTTTTAAAGGGAAAACACACGCTTTGAAATGCAATTTTTTAAAAGCTTATATCTTCCGATATAATAAGCCTATTTTGATCATAAAAATGGTATTGGAACCATAATTTAATAGAGTTAATTGAAGTAATTAATTTATTAAGGTAACTGTTAATAACAAATGAATAAAAAATTGTGTTTTGCGCCCCCTATAGAGACAAAAAAAACTCAATAAACTGTATTTTTTGCTTAAAATATACCGTCAAGAAAAAAAAAATGGCTAGGAGCGGAGACATTTCGTCGCCTCAATAAAATATTGTCTTATGTGCAAAATTGAGGTTATGAGATGAATGCAGTTTTGCTAATTGATTTTTCTCCTTCATTCTGTGAAATCCGTTTTTCGATATCTGTACCCGTTTCCGAGATAATCGCTATGCATTTTGTCGTATGTGTAGGTTTACAAACATTTTCAGTAGCTTTTTGTCGTAAGTGCACAGAAAACGTGCACATACGACAAAAATTATCACATACTACAACTTTTTCATACAAATCTGTGTTTTTGTAAAATATTGTTGTATGTGTTGCAAAAACAGCAATTATTTACCGAACGAAGGGTAAATAATTGCTGTTTTTGCAACACATACAACAATATTTTACTGGAATTTCAGTAAACGTTTGTCGTTTGTCCCATAAGGAAATACACTGACGAGTGTAATTTCAGTTGCAATCAAGATGTCGAGCAGGTCGGACGAGTCGACCTGCGCCAAGTTTATCCGAGGAGCTTTATGCTCTGTTTTATGCATACAAAATGCATAAAATAGTGGTTTCATGATTTTATTAATTTAGCATACATAACGAAATATTGATGAATTCTTTGATGCCGATCCTCCAATGTATCGAATCCAGTGACAATGAAAACTTGGCCTACGAAATTTGTATGAAGCTTTTATCGTGCTATCTTAAAACTTTAATAATTTTAATTCACCTTGAATAGTAATGCCCACTTTTCACGAGTCGATTTTAGCCGCACGATATGTCGGTAGACTAGGATTTTTCTATGGGGATTGTCACTTTAGTCGCCTGCGACTTACGTTCACACGGGTCGAAAAGTTTCGCCGCACGCGCAAAAATCGACTCTTGAAAAGTCCCCATAACTTAATTTTAGTAAACTGTGATTCTAAAATTGCTTTAAAAATAATGTACCTATTATTTTTTTTTCTATTTATGTGATTTTATCTTTAGGAAAGAATTTTGTTGTGAAGACAATAACCCATAGTAATATACCTACCCGAATTAAGCGAAACCTCGATTTTAACAAAAAATAAAACATACATCTCACTTCCAAATTAAAAAAGTTCTATCATTGTATAGGTGAACTGCTTCTATCTAAACCAATTGTTTAGAAGTTAGATGTAGGTATGTTATTTTACCATTGATGTTTTTGTTAAAATCGAGTTTTGCTAAACTCGGGTTATTACCAAGAGCCAATGTGATTTTAAAAAGTTAATAAATTAACGTTAGTTACTTGTTTTTCGCATTGAATTTGACATCTACATATTTGTCGTATGTCGTAAACAAGTTTCGAATAAGACTTTGCTTATTTTTGTTGTATGTGTCATCAATTTGTCGTATGTGTTTGGCTAACAAATAGTTTCTGTGAAAACGTAACATACGACATCGGAATATTGGAGAAAATTGACTATTATTTGTTTCTGGATTGGAATATTGAAATAATTGGGCAGGTTCATGAAATATTAGGGACTAGATATTTAGGTAACGTAATTTTCTATACGGAAATTTGAGTAAATTGACTAAATTTGTTTGGATACGCCATTATTGTCAAATTTACTTGAGAATTTTAAAGATCGCGTGGGGCAGACACCAAATTTCACTTTACTTTAATAAATAAATAATATTAATTATAACCGATAATGCACTTTTTAATCGTTTTTCACACAAATAAATTTAATTCTGCTATCTTTATTGTGTAATTAAAAACAATCAGCTGTCATGTTGACAAAAAAAACTTTCCTAATATTTTAGGGAAAAATTTCTTGCCTAACTTTCCAGTCAGCTTTCCAATAAAATTACCTAAATTGGAAGGATTTTTTTTGACAGTTGACCAATCAGAGGCCGAGAAATTACCTAAATATTTAGACCCTAACGTTTTTGAACCTGCCCATTCTAACATAATTCAATAGACAAATATTTTCTGTTTGTGTCATGATATTTTTAAAAAAATTCACCGTACAGCTTTCGAGAAAAAAAAATTTGAACTTTAATTGCGTTTTCCCAAAAGTAGCCGAATGTAACATACGACATTATATTATTGAGGCGACGATTTGACTTCTGCCATTCCCAAAAATACCAAAAACCTTTTTTGTGCTTCAACGGCCGCCGCGCTTTGTAATAAGCCGATGGGTAATGGCTGAAACAGATGTGCCATGCATCGCTGCATTTTGTGACTTGGTTGTTTTGTAAGGCCTTAACGTGTTCATTCAATCGGGTTTTTATGCTTCGTTTTGTTTCTCCAATATAGAATGAACCACAATTTTTAGCTGGTGGCTTAAATATGGATTTTATGCCATGTTTGAATGAACACGTTAAGGCCATACAAAACAACCAAGTCACAAAATCGACAATATGTGAGCATTTAGCTTATAATAATGATCATTTCATCAGATTTGATAAAGCTAAATCAATTACCACGGAGAGAATCTATGTTCCAAGATTTGTACGAAAAGCGATTGAAATAAAATTGCACACAAATTTCAACCGTGACCAAAGTTTCAATCTTTCTGGTGCATGGGATCCGCTGCTACATAAATTAAAACAAAACAAAAACAAAAATCAAACAATAGAACAAGCTGATGCTGTAAGTTTTGTATGCTCTCAAGCTTACATAAACACACAACAACAATTAACAGCACATCAAACAATAACAGATCAATTGCAACAACAATCAACATCTCAAATGCAATTGCCACCACAGTCAACACACCGCACTAAGGAGCATTTGACCTCAAAAACCGGTCAAAAGTCCTAATTACAAATTTTGGGGAATCCCATGTAATTAATTTTTTTTTTACCTGAATAGATAAGCTATCATAATCTGCTTTTAAAAAGTACTTAAGCCCATCCAATTTTGAGGGAGGGCAGTTGAAAGTTAGACTTTGTGAAATACAGAAGTATACTTTGTGAAAACGGCTAATTTTGTGAGTTTTTCAAGTTGTTATATATAATTAAAAGTGAATTGTTGTGGATTTTAGTTATGGATACTAAAGTACAAGGTATGTGTTTAATTTAATATTACAGTTTGTTTGAATTCTTCAACTATTTTACGTTTTATCTTGCTAAATGTGATGTACGGGAAAAAAGTGTAACTTTGGGTGTGTGTTTTTTTTAAAAAGGTGTTTTTGTTAAGCCTCGGGCAATGTTGGGCTGACATTTTTATGTGGTGGTAAACTATAGGGTTTATAGATGTTGGGGAATGAAAAACCTTTTCCTCATGTTTCCTCCAAAAAAAAACACACTTTAAAGTTTTCATTTTTTTTCATAATTTTTGCTTATATTTAAACTTTTATTTTTTTTTGTCAGCTAATTTGATTGAGATGTCTCGAGAATCGTTATATTTGTTGTGTAAGGAAAGTTCAGCCCGAAAGTTGGACGATAAGGTGATATTTATGGAACAAAAACTCCAAGACCTGATGAATTGCACCCCCAAAACGAGTTTCAAACATTACATCACGATTTAAAGAATTTTAAATATGATTTAAAGGAAAAATGGAGATCCGCAGCAGCAACTGTAACACCAAGCAGAGCCACAAAGTACAGGAAGTTGATAGATGCTGCTCAGAAACCAAGAATTAAAAAGAACACACCTGAAGAATCTTCCTCTTTGTCGCAGGTGACTTTTCAAGAAGGCAGTGGGATTTATTGCACGAGTCCAACAGGAGTGTTTTCCATGCTATACTCTTATAAGAGAAGCGAAAAAACTATGCTATCCAAAACCGGAGTCAGTACGAGTTACGGAAACGTGTGCTGAAGTTGTTCTGCAAGTTTTATTTGATCACACTGTTTCAAGACTTTGTCTCTTTCTTGAGGATGTTCTCCAAAACTGTATTGAAGAAGAATTAAAAAAACTGGAACTTATTTCAAAATGGGGTTGTGATGGCTCCCACCAATCTGCTTATCAGCAAAAGTTCACTCAAGATGACTCTAACATATTCCAAAGCTCCTTGGTTCCCTTAAGGTTGCAGTCACACATTGCGGACAGAAAAAAGGTTTTATGGCAAAATCCGACACCATCATTAACCCGTTTTCGCCGGCCAATCCACATTCGATTTCTTCACGAAACTGTTGACATTACGAATGAAGAAATAAAGTACGTTGAAGACCAAGTAACTCAACTGCGGAGGACGAAAATAATGCATCCAAAGGCAGCCGCTTTCGTGCGACATACATTAGAGTCGTTCGTGGTAAGTGTGCGCAGCTGATAAGTGTGCGCATTGCTATTTTCTCGAAACTGGTGTAAAAAATTAAATTTCTGCTAATGCAGAATTAATTAGATACCTGATCTTCGTCGAAGTCCGTAATATTTAAGCTTATGTTGTTTTTAATGTTTAGAGAAAAAGGAAAAGAAAAAAACGCTAACTTTCCCTAAAATTTTTCACAATTTTCAAACTCTGA
This sequence comes from Episyrphus balteatus, assembly GCF_945859705.1. NCBI lineage: Eukaryota > Metazoa > Arthropoda > Insecta > Diptera > Syrphidae > Episyrphus > Episyrphus balteatus. The sequence continues at coordinate 104,356,979 of NC_079134.1, forward strand.
CAGTGATCTGTCTTTGACTTAAAGTGAAGGCAATTGATTTTTTTTATTGAGCTTACTATTTGAACTTTATGTTCTAATTAAAATGTTATTGTTTTTAGTATTTATTTATTAATATTTTATCAAAAACAATAAAAAACTGCATTTGGGGTAAGTGTACGCAAACATTTGGGGGCAAGTGTGCGCATGCAAATGCATGGGATTTCACTGAATATGCATAAAATTTCACAGCGGATAGAATGGATCAAAATAATGATAAAATCGTATGGGAGCGGGGGTCTTAGATCCCTCGTTTGTCTTTAAAAATTGAAAAAAGAGAACAATAGATATTCATTAAGATTACTAAGCAAAAGTATCTGCGCACACTCACCGTACACCCTGCGCACACTTACCCCTTCGAAGGGGTAAGTGTGCGCAATATGACCTGTTTTGGTTTTCTTAGAAAAACATAATTAATTTTATAAATATTAGTTATATTTTAATTGAATTTAAGAAGTCAAAACATCTAACTCTAATAATCAATTTACTTTTTTTATATACATACTATATTTTGCTTGTAATACATCTTCAAAGTCAAAAGTGCTCACACTTAGCACAAACGACTCTACTTCCTACCATGGTTGATGGGAAGGTTTGCAATGCAGCAACTGGAACAACATCTACTATGTGATGTTACATTTGTGGAAAAACGTCCAAAAGCTTCAATGATTTTGAAAACACAAATCAAGAGGATCCGCAGTCATTAAGATTCGGCTTGTCGATTCTGCATTCCAGAATTCGTTTATTTGAAACGATACTACATCTTTCATATAAACTTCCTCTAAAAAAATGGCAAGCCCGAACTACAGAAGAAAAACAATCTGTTAAAGAAGTTAAAGAAAGAATTCAAAAGGAATACAGGGAACGGACTGGACTGATAATTGATATGCCAAAAGCTGGTTTTGGAAATTCAAACTCTGGGAACACGTCTCGAAGATTTTTCGCCGATCCGGATTTAGCTGCTGAAATAACAGGCATAAACAAAGATTTCATTGTGAAACTCAAAATTATCCTTGAAGCGATGTCATCTGGTCACAAGATTAATGAAAGGAAATTTGAAGAATTTTGCAAGGATACTGCAAGAATGTATGTACAACTTTACGGTTGGCATCCAATGACGCCAACTCTTCATAAGATCCTTGTACATGGATCAACAGTAATAAAATACGCTATCCTACCTATCGGCCAGTTATCAGAAGAAGCTGCCGAAGCCCGCAATAAGCATTTTCACTCATACCGCCATGATTTTGCAAGAAAATTTTCAAGGACTCAGTGCAATCAAGATGTTTTGAATAGGCTTCTGCTCACATCCGTTCACTCCTGAGTTCTAAACACCAAAGGAAACGCAGCAAAAGCCAACCCTTTTTAACTGAAATCATAGAGCTTTTTGAGCCAGAAGAACCAGATCATGAAGAAATAGAAGAAACGATAAGACTGGACCACAATGATGAATCAGACTGACTAAAATATCATACTTTTAATTTAACTATTTTGTTATTTAAGTTTTTAAACATTTTAGTACATAAAATACTTATAAAAAAAAAAAAAAATTTTTAGTAATTCACAATTTTTTTTTAAAACCCAAAACAACAATTTTTTGAAAAATTTTGATACTTAATTATGTTAAGATATATAAGTAGATTTTGTGTAAAAAAAAAATCGTTGAAATCGGAAAAGCCGTTTAGGAGAAATCTACACACTAGCACATTCTGGTCAATCAAACTAAGCCAAATACCAGACTTTTTATTTCCCTGTTATGATATTTTTGTGTTTTTTACATTATTATAATTATAAATATTCAATTAATTTGAATTACAAAAAATCTTGGTAAGTCCGTTAAGTTAATAAAATAAGCAAGTATTTTGTATTTTTGTTGAAACTTGGCATGGAATTTAGAAATAGAGACATGATGCAGCTCTGCGCTGCATGCAGATTTTTCTCCAATGAGAGCCCATGTTATTTTATTTTGCTACAGGGAAAAAACTGCACGTCTGTTTTGACCATAATTTGAGCTTTCAACCGAACATTACTAAAACTGGAGAGAAGTTTGTCGAATCATGATCTGCCGTACGATAAGCCAGAATCCCCTATTGTAGAATGTAGATGATTGTCGCACTCAGTTTGCTATCGGCATGTTATCAACGAGCGTCCGATTAAACCTCTCAATCATTAGTCCAGTCATTTTATACATTTGGAAATGCAAAATGACCGAGAAAGCTACATTTTGGATATGTTGTAGGGGATGCTTTAAAAAGCTTAACTTGAAGTTTTCGACCAAGATTTCCTATGAGCTTTTTCCGCATTAACTTTTCTGACAATAACTCGGCTATCCTTCGAGATACGAAAATTTTACGAGGAGCTTTTTTGTAGCTTTTACCATGTTCTACAATTCATGCATACACATTTTTTGCGTATCATGAACCGTTTTCGAGATATCGATAAAAAAAGTCAAAAATTTACGATATGCGATTTGTTTTTGGACATAATCTATTTTTTGGTGATGAAAAAGCTCATAGGAAGTCTTGGTCGAAAAGCTTAACTTGAAGTTTTCGACCAAGATTTCCTATGAGCTTTTCCGCAATAACTTTTTTGACAATAACTGGGCTATCCTTCGAGATACGAAAATTTTACGGGAGCTTTTTTGTAGCTTTTACCATGTTCTACAATTCATGCAACACATTTTTTGCGTATCATGAACCGTTTTCGAGATATCGATCAAAAAAGTCAAAAATGCGATTTGTTTTTTGACATTATCTATTTTTTGCGGAAAAAGCTCATACGAAGTCTTGGTCGAAAACTTCAAGTTGAGCTTTTTTGAGCATCCCCTACAACATATCCAAAATTTAGCTTTCTCGGTCATTTTGCATTTTGCCGTTTTTTCCGACATAATGACTGGCCTACATCCCTTCTGATATAGGGCTGTAAAAGTAACGACAAAATGAGTACCCGCATGTATCCCAACTAACAAACTCTCCAGAGCTAAGCTCTCGAAATCTGAAAAAAGATCTCATAAGACTCTTTTATGTCCCATTGCAATACTGAAGAATTAATTCCTTGTTATGGAACTTAAATGGTTCCCATAACTGTTTTTTTTTTTTTTTTTTTTTTTATAATGAGCGCGCACTAAAGGGGTTTTGGATACCCTTAATATGTATGTATACACAGTACGAGCTTTAGGAAAAGAGGAAGGGATGTAAAAGGAGATACCGATGCACATTGGTTTTAAAGTTCTGAACATTAAAATGGGAGGGAAAAACTGAGGCGGGTAATGCATTCCACATTCTAGTAGTGCGACTAAAGAAAGAATCTCTGTATTTGACGGTACGTCCGAAATTTGGCTCAAGTGTAAACTGATGGGCATTCCTTGAAATACGAGTATTACGGTTGAATTGTTTAAGGGGAGGAATGCAGCTAGCTATTTCATTAGAACATTTTTTAAAAAAGTACCTATAAAATAAGGACAGGCATGATACATTCCGGCGGTGCTCAAGAGGTGGTATTGTATCAGTAATGGACCTATCACCTATCATTTTAAAAGCTCTATTTTGAATTCTATCCAAATAACTCAAGTGGGTCTTAGGAGCACCTGCCCAGATATGGGAATTATACTCGAGCTTTGGACGAATATATGCTTTATAAATTATAGCCAGATCAGAAGGGGTGAAATATTTCTTACATCTTCGGAGGAAACCTAAGCATTTCGCAGAGTTTTTGGCTACATCGAATATGTGCTTTTATTTTAAGACTTGAACACTAATGTAGCTTCGAAGTACTTAAATCTTATAGCTAAATCAATTTTTTGGTCTTGGAATAGGATTATACAAACTTAAAGTCTTAAAAGAATCTTTTTATGAAAATTTTGCTCTAAAAGTAGTTTCGTAATCTTTTTAGTCTCATAGCAACACATTTTTAAGAGTAAAAAGTCTTACAAGATCTGAGCTCTTAATACCTCCTATAACAAGAAACTATTTGGGTTTCGTATACACTGAACCAAAAAGGTACATAAAATTAATGAATTTGTACATTAAATTAATGTAAAAATTCATGGCAAATGAGCCAATGTAAAAATTCATTAAATTTAAGAATCTTTTTAAGAACAAATTCATAAGGGAATGAATATTTCTTAAAAATTAAGAATAAGTTCTTAAATTTTATGAATTCTGTTCATACACGAATTCGAAAATTTTTGAAAATGTTTAAGAAAAGTTTCTTAGATTTTAAGAAAAATTCATACAATTTAAGAATTATTTCTTATAATTTAAGAACAAAGTTTAAGAAAAGTTTCTTACATTTTAAGATTATTTCTTAAATTTTATGATTTTTTTCATTAACTCCGTAAAAATTTGAATGAAATATTGCTTAAATTTTATGAAAAAAATCATAAAAATTATGAATTTTTCTTAAAGTTTTATGATTGTTTTCATTAAATATAATATACTTTTCATTAAAATGTATGCATTTATTTATATAGATGCATATAATATACATTACCATTCCAAGTATTTAATTTGTTCCTGAAAAAAATTGTATTCCAATCAAACAAACAGCAAAAGAAAACAACCCAAAATCTAAAACAAAGAAATGAAACTGTAAAAATAAAATAAATTATTAAGTTTAAACGTTATAAAAATGTTTTATTGATCACTATCACTATACATTTCACTATAAATTTAATTTTTAACTTAATTTTACTTTTTTAATAGATGCATCATCTGGAAAGATAGAAAAAAGTTTGTATTAGTAAAATGAATATGTAGTATTTGGTTTAAAAAATCGAAAAAGCTAGAAGGTTAAATTATCTTATTTTTACCTTATTGTAATCGGCAGCATTAGACTCTGGAGCTGAAAAAAAAAACAATACAAAATTGAATAAGTTGGGGAAAGATAAAAATATAAAGAATAGGTACCTATGAGAAATGTTGATAGTATTAAGTTAAAACAAAATTTAAATATTTAGAGAAATAAAATAAAATGAAACACTTACTAAATTCAATGTTTTGCTTTAGTTTGCAATGACAATTTCAAGTGTACAGGATTTGTTGAGAATCGCCTGCCTTTAATATGGTTTTTATTTTGTGTTGATTTTTCCACTTTTGCCGGTCCAAAGTTGAAGATTACGTACTTACGTGCGTGCCACCATATTTCAGAAAAAAATCAAATTACGATTTTCACTTTTTAAATATGCACCTATACCTAACAAAAAGAAATAAAATACATTTAATAAATAAAAGAAAGCAATTTTTAACATTATATGTTTTTATACTTATCTGAGTATATGGAAAAGAGGCAACAGCAACCAACAATATTTTACACTGTTGAAATATACTTATAATCTTCAAAATTGTCTACGTGGTTAAAATGGTTAACACTTTAATAAATATTGTCTTTTATTCACAAACTTTTATAGCTTGTTTCGGCAACGACCGTCGACTTTGAATATCAGATTTTAAATTAAATCCTCAAAGAAATCTTTCTAAGGCATAGATGCAGAACAACAGTTATTATTTTGTAGATTGATGAAAAAATACATAGACTTTAAGAAAATATACTTAAAAACTCACAACGTAAGAATTTTTTCATAAATTATATGTATACTTTCATAATATTTAATGAATTAATTCTTAAATTTTGGAAAAATATGAATTTCGATCATAAAAAGTATGAACAGATTCTTAAATTTTAAGAATAAGTTCTTAATTCCAAATACAGGATAACGGTAAAATATTCGTTGTTTATCGATTAATGAAAAAATACATTCAGTTTAAGAAAAAATACATTCATTTTAAGAAAAAATACTTAAAAACACAAAATTTATGAACTTCTTACAAATGTAATTGTGAAAATAAATTTTTTCAATTTTAGAAGGGAAAAAAGTCAATTTTAAAAATTATTTTAACTCAAAATACAACTGAATGGAAAATAATAGTAAATTTCATTCATAAAAGTATGTCCAGATTCTAAGATTCAGCAAAATATTCTTTCCAATTGAAGCTTGAAGTTTATGAATTTATTCATAAACCTTCGTATTTGTTCTTAAAAAAAATTCATAAAAATATTTTCCATAGGAAAATTTTTATGAAAACTGATTCTTAAATTTTATGAATCTTTCTTAAAACTAAACTTTTTTTTTAAGAATTTGTGCTTAAATTTAATGAATTTTTCTTAAAAATGTATGAATTTTGGTTTATGAACGAGATTCATAGTTTTTAAGAATAATACTTTTTTCAGTGTAATAAAAGTCTTGCAATAGGATCCTAAAGAGATACGAAGCTTGCATTGATCAAAATGAACGACAGCAAGCAAGCATCTGTTTGTGTGAATGGTTTTGGTTCAGACAGAGAGGGTTACATAAATTGTGTTAGACAACAAAGAGAGGAGTAAGGAAGAAGACTATAAATGCTGTGTCTGCAGAATAAATCAGAAGAAAAAAAATTATGTATATTTTATTTTCTTGTGTTTTCTTATTTTTTGATCTAGAGAAGTTTATAACATGAGAGATGAGATTGTGTGTATGAATATTTTCAAATGTGACATTGTTGCTCATAAGAATTGTGTATTATGTAAATATATATATATATGTAATCGTCGTATATCAATTTCTATTTGATTTTAAATTTGATCATGAAATTCGCTTCTATGTTGATGTTTTTTTGTTTTTTGTTTATATTCCTATTTTTTTTCTTTTTTTACAAACCCACAATTTTCAATCAAGCGACTGTGGTGAAATAACCGAAATACACTAGTCTGTGTGTTTTTTCCGCTTGTGATCTCTGCTAGTTTCACTAGTTGTCAATGTTGTCCTCTCACTCGCACTTAAGGGTTAGTTGCTAGTTGATTTTATTTTTGCCGTTTATATCCCGCTTACACTTTTATTAAATCTAAGTCCTGAGTGAGCATTTGAGATCTCATAAGAAAAGTTTTGATTTCATAAATAGTTTTCAATCCTCTTAGCATTCTTATTCAGGGTGTAAAGATAATTCAATTCTCTTAAAGATTTTAATGGAAGAGTTGGAGTCCCATCACCAGCAGACATTTTTAATGTACAAACAGTAAGTTTTCAGGGTTACCATAACTGATTAAATAACTTAATTGACAAACAATGAACGTTGACTTAAAATTTATTTATTGACGTGTTAAAGTTTTCACTACGCATTGTTGTCAGTGAAATAAATATATTTATTTATAATAGACATAAAAATGTATAGGAAGAGGTAGATATGTATATAAGTAGATTATACGTAAAGCCGTATTTTGATCTCTTTTTTTGTTAAAATATAAAACTTTTACTTTGAAAAAATGTAAGTGTAAGAAGTGTATAAAAGAACTAGGTCCCTGGGCAACTATATGATTTAGTAATTCTCAAAGCTAAACATTTAATTTTGACCGTAGTTTGTATGTGTTCTCTTTGATTACGTGCCTATACGGAACTATTGTTTTTTTTTTAACATTTTTGAAAGACGAAATTAGGCAAAATGTTTCCTCCACAACCATTAACCCATCCTAAGTTCTTCATTGTTGATCGGATTTTTCTTTTTGGCAAACTATGAGCAATTTAGTTGCTGTAAACTAATTTCCGGTTAACTAAAATGCCTCATTTAGGTGGAAAATCAATATACCTATCTAACATTTTTACTAGTTAGTTTTTTCACCATCCCGGCTTCATATCTCACTCTAGTTGTATTATGTAATTTAAAAAATTGAAAAATAGCAATTAAAAACCAATAACTAATGGCCATGCCAGTACAACCCACAATAATAATTCATTGTCTCACAAATAATTTTTTCTAAACACACCTCTATCAGTTCTTTTGATTTTATGCACACATTCAAAAAGTAAGAAGTATATTTTTCTTCTTCTAAATGCTTAATGAAAAAGATATATCTTTTGAAAGTTTACAAATAATCTGTTCTCTTTCCCACACTTCCCATTGAAAGAAACGCATTCTCAAAGCAAGATTTAGCCGAGCCTTATGAGATTCTTTCGAGAGGCCTCTGATTATACATCTGTCATCTCATAAGAAGATTTAAACTCGGTTAAAGAGAAAGATAGTATTGTAAAGAAACTTGTATTATTGCTATGAGTACGTAAGAGCCTCCCATAACTAGGCCATTTAACGCTTTTAACAGTTTTATAAGAATCTAGAAGTATTCTTCAAGAATACTTGTAGATCCCTTAAAATAGTCTAGTTAAACTCTTGGAGAATCTTATGAGATGAAAAATGTTACTTGGGATACGTTACTTTTGATACTAGTACCCGCATCAATAATATCGTTACTCGTTACTTTCGTGTGTTCCGCTTTTTTCGTATATCTCGTATAGGTATTTCGTATATTTCGTGTGTTTCGCATGTTTCGCATGTTTCGTTACTTTCGCATGCTTCGTATGTTTCGTACATTTCGTATATTTCATTTATTTGATACGTTTCGTATGTTTTTTATTTTTAGTATTTTTCGTACGTTGGTAGGTATAAGGGTGTACATTTTTTTTGTTGAAAAAACCAAAAACAATTTGTATAATCTAAGCTACTTTTTAAGGCCGTGGAAACTTTTTTTTATTTTTTCCTAATTTTTCGACAAAACTTTGGTAATATTTTGTTTATATTCGTTCAGTAATCTTATCACAATTCTTTAGAGACCTTTATTTCAAAAGTACATCGCGTAGATCTCGGAATATTAACACTTCAATACAACCATGTCAAACAATTTTTCATTTTTTTTTTTCTATTGAGAGTGATTTTCAAACCTCGTTTTCTCTGCTTTTTTTTAGTTGAAAATTTTGCAGTGAAAATAAATAAATTTTTTGAAAAACCAAAAAACTTTTGTATATTCTTAAGCTACATTTCAAGATCATTAACAAAAAGGGCATAAACACATTGGTTGCGGGTATACTTAGGCAAATACCAAAACGTCTCTTTTGATATTTCTGTATAAATTATTATCGATAACACAACGATACCTTGGCACTACTGTCTTTATATAGATAAAAGTAGGGTTGCCATACGTCCGGGTTTTCCCGGACATGTACTCTTTTTTGACTGTGTCCGGGATAGTTTCTATTAATTGTCTGGGATTGTACTCTTTTCAACCCTTCACCTTCAAGTATCTCACTACTTGCATGCTACTCTTCTGAGTTCATTTAAAGCGAGGCGTATTTATTTTTGTTTATATCTGCTCAATTTTTGCATTTTCTGTTCCAATTTTAATTTGCTTTATTTATTAACTCAATTTTTTTTATTTTCTTTTCCAATAAAATTTTCACATAAAAAAAAATAATCTTTATAAATGCTAATATTTAGAAAGAGTTTTTCTGAAGGTCTTCCGAATTTTGTATCCAACTTTAAGTTTAGAGCTACAAAATCAACACTGAACAAAAAAAAAGATGATTGTAATGGTTCTGAAATCTATAGAATATTTATACCTACATTTTTGTAAGTGGGAAGATAAATTTTCCAATTTTATTATACTCTGTCCGATAAAAATTGGCAGTACAGGGAAGATAGGGCATTTGCATCTCACTCTGCTTCACGCCTTCTGGATATGTCTATCACATAAAAAAGCTCACACAGCGATGCCGTATTATCCGAAAAAAATGTTTCGAAAAGGTACCAGCGTTACCATTTTATCGGTAAAATTTCACAAAAACGAAAAAAAAAAATTAATTTTTCGTTTAACACCAAAACAACAAAAAAAAAATTCACTCATTTAAAACACAGCCCGACCCCAAACAAGGGTAAACTATTTTTCCTGTTGAAATGTTAAAATGCATGTCAAAATGTTGACGTTAACTGTTTTCCTTCATACACGATACACAAAATAAAAAACAAACAGCCACCAACACCACGACAACACATAATGCTTTTTTTCATTTTAAAAGCTTGAAAAAGCATTAATCCTGAAAGCTCTTTCAGAAAAATAATAGAAAATAGGAGTAGTTTATGAAGGAAGTTCACCAATGGTAACTCTTATGTATTGTAAATACTTTTAATAAAAAAGTTTTATCATTGAGTTTCATTCTGCCACAGATCGTGTGGCAGATCGGTCATAGGAGGGTGTACTTCGCTTAGTAAAGAAATTACAACAACAATGCCATGGCACGTGGTTTTCTTGTGTGTTTCAGGGGCATATTTTTCGTGAATTGCTTCTTGGCAGTCGTTAGGTCCCACTGATTTTGAAAAAGCTCTCCCATAAGGCCTGTACTGCCAATTTTTATCGGACAGAGTATAGTAATTTAATAATCTCCTATGATTAAACACATTGGTTTTTAACGGTATTTTATAATATTTTTTTTTTTTTTACTAAAAAACGCGCTTGCAACTTTTTTATTATTATCTCAAAAGTTTAGGTACTAATAAAATGATATTACTAGTACAATAATGATTTTGTCCTTCTGCTGTGCAGTTAGGAAATGCCAAACCTTGTCTCAAGGTTTTTCGTATTTTTGTGAAAAAAAAAATTGAAATAGGAATGGGGTCGTTACTCTTACATATGTTTCTCGGTTTCTCGTATGTTTCGTTACTTCAGTACCCAGTAACGAAACATACGAGTAACGAAACTGTTTAGAAAGTAATGTTTTGTTACTCGTTACTGAAGCAAATACCCGCATTTTAGTAACGAATACATACGGTTTGCTACAGCTCTACTTCTGAATGAAATCTTTAAGATGTAGTACCTACATGAGGGTTTCAATAGATACATTTTGCGCATAAGTAATTCATGTTTTGGAAATTATTGCTTAAGAAGTTGTAAATCCATATTAAGCTTGACGGTGGAGTCAAATAGATTTTTATTTTTATCTTTTAGATTTATAAAACTGATCCTTGAGGCACACCAGTATAAATTTTTAATTCATCACCGTGGTTCATGTCAAGTTTCATACGCTGACTTCTCTCTGAAAAATACGAAGAAAACCATCTACATAGATATGTATAACGCCTCTCAATCCAGTTTTGTACAAATTTTCTAGACTTTTATATGTAGGTATGTATGCTTTTTCAAAAGTATGCCGTGAATGACCATGTCAATACCTAAGTCATATCTCATATCTATGAACAAAAGTATTTTGTTCATTTAAAACTTTGTTTATTTTCGAGAAGGAAGATGCTTCTCGAAAACCAAATTATTCTTTACTAAAGAAATCATTTTTGTTAAGAAATGCTCTCGAGGAAAAATGGAATCCTGCCGCATAACATAACATATTTGTTTTGTGGGATTCATCAATATTCATTCTTCAACGTATTTGTTGGCAAACTCGAGAGTTTGCTTCAAGTTGAGCAATAGTGAAATAAATGGCCCCTAGTTTACTAGGTATCATTCCAATTTCCAAAATGGTGTAATTGAAGGTTTTCAGCATAGACATTAATTAATAGTTTTTGATAATATACCGAAATATGTCGGAATTAACTTTAAACGTAAACCCAAGCCGATAGTGACGCATATGTTGATAGCCAAAATTATATCTCATTTAAAAAAAAATTATGACTTAATTAAGATTTCTTAAATTATGTGTATCTAAAAAAGTCTATAAAATAACGAAATGTTTAATAAACTAATTTATAGGTAGGTACATTAAGGCAACTTGTTTGCCACAAAAAAGGAACTTATTTTAACGAAATTAATTTTTTAAGGGATCTTAGAAATTGCTTTACATTATTTTAAGGAAATAAGTAATCATTTTTATTTCAAATTTTTTATCAATAAGAAATATTTAAGTTCATTAAGTTTGTATCTTATAATTCTCTAAGTGCCAGCATTTTAGTTGTTTTCAATATCCAAGAGTTTAAGGGTGGAAACAAATTCTGTAAATAAAAATTTCGAACAACCTTTACCTATAATTAAAATGATATACATAATGGGCCTTACCAATAATCAAATTTAAAGCTCAGTTAAATATTTAACTGAGCTTTAAATATTTCTCCATACTAATAACTAATTTAATAGTCAGGTTAAGGGTTAGCGTCACGTTAATTTTATAGTTGGGAAACTGAACTATAAACGCACGGTTAAATTAAAACGCACGATTTGCACTGTCATTTGACAGAAAAAAAAAAAAAAAAACATTTGTCAAGTCAAAAAGTTGTTGAGAAAAATTAATAATATTGTCGGCAATTTATTAAATAAGCAAATGGAAAAATGTATTTGTTTATAAATACTAGCCGACCCAGCCCTCGAAATGCGAGTGCCAATTTCTTTATTTTTTTTTTATTTGCAACAATTTTGAACTCAATTATACCAAAATAGTTTTTTTATTTTTTTTAGTATTTGTTGTTGTTTTCTTGCGATTAACTACACTTTTTACACAGGAATATATAATATACCTACTTTTTGATATATTTAAATCTGATTTAGATATTGTTGAACTACGTTTTAACTACGCTCAACTACGTAAAAAAAGTATCGAAAAAGAGAATGCAAAGTGTAATCGCCTGCTTAAGGGCATTGTGTTTGCACCTTGCATTTCAATTCAATTCAACCTGTTTCATGTTCCATTCGTTCAAATTCCATCCGTCAATCATTCAACCTCCACTAACTTCACTCAAATTTGTCATTCACACTTAATTTTTTTTTTTTTCATTTAGCTTGTAGAAGTTTAATGTCGAATTCCTTTCAATTTTTAAAATCGCCTCAAAAAAATCGAATTTTTGGTGTTAAAAAGGAACCTGAAAACAGACCGAGTTCTTTTTGCGATTGTGTGTGTGTGTGACAACAATTTTTACACGTACGTCAATCTGAAATTCAAACAACATCTTCAAAATAAAACCAGAGATTCCTTCGATCAATAATTTTGTTTATTTTCTTCGGTAATATTAATTCAATTAAATCAAAATCAATATAGCCCAGGGAAATTAGTAATTTAAATCGCATTTTTCGCGGGACAAAATTTTTTTCATGGAATGTGTTCGGGTGGTTGTCCTTATCATAAAAGTCAATTTGTTGGGATAATTGGAGGTTGGGAACAGCCGCCATCTTGGAAAAGAGATTGGTATCGTTTTTATTGAATAGCTCCATTGTTATTCATTTTAACAAAAAATGACAAAGGTAAGACTTATTAACAATAAAATTATCTAAAAAATGATATACAAAACAATTCCGTGAGTTGATTAAATAAAATTTTATAGTTGGTCAAAGTGCGGGTTTGTATCGCAAGGTTGGGACAAAATGACATTTTTTCATATATCTGACGAACTTTTGATTTGTTTGGATAATTCTTCAAGAATGAATTGTAGTACTTATAATTACCTATAAAATGAGCCCACAATCGTTATTGTCACCATCGTATTGTAGAAGTAATCTAACTTCGAAACTCTCCATGTACTAGTCAAAAGTAAGAAAAAAGCTCTTTTTTTGCTAGTAGGCCGAGAAAATTTTGGGAGTAGAGGTATAACCAAAATATAAGTACGCAGTTTTGCAGCCATACGCGTGTTAATGTCGATTTCGAAGGTCTGACAACTCTAATTTTGTGCTTTATACGGTTTTTGGGGGCTTAAACAACGTAAGTTTTCCAGTTAATTTGAATGGGCTAAATTTATACTATTTGAAATTATAAATATACAAGCTGATGCTCTATTATTTTTCCTAAATCTGAACACCCCAATCTTGAGGATGTGACCAATAGAACTATATATAAGCCTTTTATACGATTATGTTTTAGAAGCTTTTTTTGTTTAGATTTTTGTTTGTTTATTTGAATTGAAAAGCCTGATATGGTTAGTTAAAAAAGCTTATACCGTGAGTTCTATTAACCCCATAGCCAAGATTGAGGTGTCCAGATTTAGGAAAAATAAAAGAGCATCAGCTTAGGTTAGGTTAGGTAGAAATGGCTGTCAGGAAAACAACTGACACACTTAGACCATTTATTGGTCTGTTGTGATACCATGATTTTGTGAGGAAATTCCTCACTAATTAAACCAGTTGGAGCTTTTAATAAAGCGGTGAAGGTTGAAGATGTCAGTATTGATTAGTTCACTGGTATCTTCTAAGAAATATTTTTCCAGGTATTTTTTACGTCTACTGGAAAGGGCAGGACATGAGCAGAGAAGATGTTGGATTGTTTCTTCTTCTTCCTCATCAAGGCAACTTCTACAGAAGTCGTTAGAGATTACGCCAAGTCTTATGGCGTGTCTACCTATGAGACAGTGTCCTGTTAAGACACCTATTACAGAGCTGATATGCAATCTGCTTAGAGACAACAAATTTTTTGAACGTTTTGGATCTAGCCTAGGCCAGATCTGCTTGGTCGTTTGGCAAGTTATAATGTTTGACCATCGTATGTTTGTTGCCTCTATAGCTTCTTGCTTCAGCATGAGTTTACACGTTGCGATTGGTATACCAATATTTGCCTTATTGGGTAAAATTGGTATTAGAGTTCCATTTCTGGCGAGTTCGTCTGCTTCACAGTTTCCCAGAATATCTCTGTGACCCGGCACCCAGAAAAGGTGAATGTTAAACTGTTCTGACATCTCCATGAGAGATGATCGACAGTCGCGGGCAGTAACGGAGTTTGTGGAAACCGAAGCTAACGATTTAAGGGCGGCCTGGCTATCAGAGAAGATGCGGATATCCGATGTAGATATCACGTTTTCTTTGAGCCAAGTCAGTACTTCTTTAATCGCCATTATTTCCGCTTGGAACACGCTGCAGTGATTAGGGAGACGGAAGGAGAGACTAACATTAAGTCTATCGGAGTAAACCCCGCCACCCACTCCGTCATTGGTTTTAGAACCATCTGTGTAGAAATGAATTGAATCATCTCTTAGAAACTCGGCATTGTCCCATTCTGATCTATTTGGGATGGTGACTTCATAATTATTGCCGAAAACCAATTGTGGGGTGGTGTAGTCGGAGTGACTGTGGATTGATCCGAATGAATTCAGAATATTTGTGTGGCCAATAGAGTTATTGGTCCATTGAGAGATGGCTTGGAGTCGAATAGCAGTGCTCGCGGCCACCTGCTTGCTGAATATATCTATGGGTGGAAGATTGAGTAATATATCAAGAGCGGCGGAAGGTGTCGAACGGAGAGCTCCGCTGATGCACATGCAGGCTGAACGTTGGACTTTGCTTAACTTGTCTCGATATGTTACTTTTTCCAGAGCAGTCCACCAAACTGCTACCCCGTAAGTGAGAATAGGTCTGATGACTGCAGTGTATAGCCAATGAGTTATTTTAGGAGATAGTCCCCATTTATTCCCTATAGCTTTTTTGCAAGAAAAGAGTGCCACTGTGGCTTTTCTTATTCTTTCTTGTATGTTGGTTTTCCAGTTTAATTTGCTATCCAAAATAAGACCCAGGTATTTGGCTTCGCTGGCAAAATTAAGTGGAACACCATTAATAGAGGGGGGGTCTAGTTGTGGAATTTTATATTTCTTTGTAAAGAGGACAAGTTCTGTTTTTTGAGGATTTACCCCCAATCCACAGTTTGTTGCCCATTTTAGTAGCTTATTTAGAGCATTTTGCATTAGTTCTATTATAGTATGGAGATGTTTTCCTGATATGGCAATGGCGACGTCGTCAGCGTATGCAATCACTTTGAATCCATCTACTTCTAGACCGACTAGTAGTTCATTAACCACTAAGTTCCACAGGAGTGGGGAGAGTACCCCTCCTTGTGGTGTACCTCTACTAACAGATCTTCTTGCTGAGAAATCTCCTAGAGTTGAGTTAATAATTCTGCTTTTCAGCATAAGGTCTATTAGCTCGCTCAGTGAGCTATCTACTTTAAGGTTCTTCAGTGCATTTGTGATTGCTATGTTGCTGACGTTGTTGAACGCGCCTTCAATATCAAGAAATGCAACTAAGGTGAACTCTTTATGATGGAGGGAATATTCAATAGTGCGCACTACAGTATGTAGTGCTGTTTCAACTGATTTTCCTTTACAATAAGCGTGTTGTGCTGTAGATATAAGATTGGGATCTATGACATTACGCAAGTGGATATCAATCATTCGTTCTAAGGTTTTAAGAAGGAATGATGAAAGGCTGATAGGTCGGAGGTCTTTCGGATTGACATGAGAGAATTTGCCTTATTGGGTATGAATACAACTTTAACTTCTCTCAATAGGGCAGGGATGTGTTTCAATTTAACACATCCATTCAGAATTATCTCTAAGATGGGAATTAGAATATCTGATGCCATTTGAAGTTCGGCCGGTATTATACCATCCGGTCCAGCGGATTTGTATGGTTTGAAGGCGTTGATGGCCCACTTTAGCTTCTCTCTTGTAATCAGACCAAGATTGTTTTTTGAATTTGTGTCTGGCCCTGATGGGTCGACTCTGTTTATAATGTTTGAGCTACTTGGAAAATGAGTATCTAGTAGCAAATTGAGTGATTCTTCACAGGAGTTGGTCCAGGCCCCGTTATTTGTTTTCAAGGCACTGGGCATTAAAGGGTTTGTTGAGAGAATTTTTCTTAATCTAGAGGCTTCTGAAGAGTCTTCTATTTTTTCACAGAAATTTCTCCAAGAAGATGTTTTACTTTTTCTTAGCTGTTTTTTGTAGACTTTCAGGGATTCTTTGTATAGGTCCCAGTCTGAAACATCTCTAGTGGATTTGGCGAGATTGAAGAGTTTTCTACAAGCTTTTCTGTGCGGTTCTAGCCCTGAGTTCCACCAGTGTGGCTTCTGCTTTCCTCTCACTTGTATGAGTGGGCAGGAGTTATTCATTGATAGGTTAAGGGCAGAAGTGAGATCATTGACTTTGTTGTCGAGATCAATTGTATTTGAGGGATAACTTAGAAGTTCAGGTTTAAGTAAGCGAGCATCAGCTTGTCTATTTATAATTTCAAATAGTATAAATTTAGCCCATTCACATCAACTGGAAAACTGGAGCATCAGCTTGTCTATTTATAATTTCAAATAGTATAAATTTAGCCCATTCACATCAACTGGAAAACTTACGTTATTTAACCCCCCAAAAATCGTATAAAGCACAAAATTAGAGTTGTCAGACCTTCGAAATCGACATTAACACGCGTATGGCTGCAAAACTGCGTACTTATATTTTGGTTATACCTCTACTCCCAAAATTTTCTCGGCCTACTAGCAAAAAAAGAGCTTTTTCCTTACTTTTGACTAGTACATGGAGAGTTTCGAAGTTAGATTACTTCTACAATACGATGGTGACAATAACGATTGTGGGCTCATTTTATAGGTAATTATAAGTACTACAATTCATTCTTGAAGAATTATCCAAACAAATCAAAAGTTCGTCAGATATATGAAAAAATGTCATTTTGTCCCAACCTTGCGATACAAACCCGCGCTTTGACCAACTATAAAATTTTATTTAATCAACTCACGGAATTGTTTTGTATATCATTTCTTAGATAATTTTATTGTTAATAAGTCTTACCTTTGTCATTTTTTGTTAAAATGAATAACAATGGAGCTATTCAATAAAAACGATACCAATCTCTTTTCCAAGATGGCGGCTGTTCCCAACCTCCAATTATCCCAACAAATTGACTTTTATGATAAGGACAACCACCCGAACACATTCCATGAAAAAAATTTTGTCCCGCGAAAAATGCGATTTCATGCCCATATTTTGACTAATTTCCCTGAGCTAATAGGAAATTGCAGATATTATAAAGATCTGAGTGAAGATGAAGTAGAAAGTTAATTATTTTGGCCGTATGCTGTCGTTTTACAAAGAGAAAATATCCTGAAGACAATCACGGGAAGAAAAGTCACAGCAATTTAACTTTTTCACAATAATTATGCCAGGAAAAAATATATTTTGATAGCAAATTGTTTTTTTTTATTTATTTTATATTTTTCCGCAATAAAAAAAACGATATTCAATTATAATTTACTCTTTATTTGAAGTTGGTGTTCTCAAATTAACAACACGAAGAAATATTTCAGCTTGACGTTTGAGAAATGTCAAATCTTCCAAGTGTGTGTGCAAATCTGTGTAAATGTCTCCAGGAAAATTTTAATGAATGCGTTCAGATCTCTATTAATGATAAAAGATTATGTTCACATTTATTAAAGGTGTGTTCAGGTGTAGATCTTCACAGTATACAGTAGTAAAAAGGTAATCCGTGGTACTGTGTGGCAGTGAAATTTTAGGCAAAACATCCCTTTGAAAGTGAGAATCGACATTTTTTAATCAAACAAATCAATTCTTTAGGCTTTACCACACCAACTGCTTCGCACGACAACGTCTTTTTTATGTTAAAGTCATAACTAAAATGACCTAAAAAGTGAAAAAGTGGGAAATTTACAAAATTAAATTTTTTTATTTCTTTCTAGCGCTATTTGTTTTTGTAAACATTTTTGGAAAAAACTACAAAAATTGTTTTTGAAACCAAAACATAGTCTTTCTGCATAATTATTTTTAATTTTGTGGTCGGAGAAATTGTCACAAAATGAGTTTGAAAATTTTCATTGGCCATTGTAGTTATACATACCTTAAAGTGACCTAAAAAGTGAAAAAGTGGGAAATTTACAAAATTATTTTTTTTTATTTCTTTCAAGCAATATTTGTTTTTGGAAAAAACCTACAAAAAATAAGCTTTTTGCATCATTATTACATAAGTAAAAAAAAAATTATTTCTTTCAAGCTCCATTTGTTTTTGGAAAAAACTACAAAAAATGTTTTTCAAACCAAAAAATAAGCTTTCTGCATCATTATTTTTAATTTTTTGGTCGAAAAAACTATCACAAAATGAGTTTGAAAATTTTTGACTTTTTGCAAAAAGTGGCCGTTGTAGTTATACCTTTAACTACATTGGCTCAAAATGTGAAAAAGTACAAAAGTGAAAATTTTCAAACGCATTTTTGTATGGTTTTCCGAGCTAGAAAATTAAGACACAAAATGCGGAAAGCATATTTTTTTGTATAAAAACAATTTGTTAACTCTTTTTTACAAAATTTTCAAACTCATTTTTTGACAGTTTTTCTTACCTTAAAATCAAAAATAATGATGCAGAAAGCTTATTTTTTTTGCTTTAATAAACAAAAACAAATAGCGCTATGAAAGAAAGAAAAAAAAAATTAATTTCCCTTTTTTCACTTTTTAGGTTATTGTAGATATGGAACAAAAAAGACGTTTTTGTTAGTTTTCCCTGAAAAACGCTTTGGCATGCGGCGATAAAATATTAGTGCCTTTTATGCAAAAATGTAAACGTCTAAAAGTGAAAACTTGATAAAATGGTAAAGGAACTGTCAAATTCTTATGTTTTTTCAAGAGAGAAAAGGACGAAGATAGATTTCATTGGTATCAAAAGTGTTTACAAAAGATTGGACCCTAGTAATAGACTCGATTTTGATAGAATTCGATTTTAACAAAAAAATTCATGGTAATAAAACAAACATCTTACTTCTAAACTTTAATAACTAAAACAATGAAAGTTAACCATAGTTAACATCAGTGGCGTATTGAGGGGGGGGGGGGCTCAGGGGGCTCAAGCCCCCCCCAAGCCTCCAAGGCAATGTTATTATTTAGCTGATTTCTTCATAATGTACATGATTAACTGAAACTTGTTCGTAAATCTTAGAGATTTAGAGGCAGCTCAGATATTTGAGCCCCCTCCAAATTCTGAAAAGGCTGTTTGTGTTTGTTGGAGTAAGGGCCTTAGCTGACGTTGAGGGTTGGGATACATTTTTTTCGGATTTTATTCCAATTCGGAATTCTTCAAATATTTTTTTTTTGTATTTTGGCGTCGAATTACATCACCGTTAAATTTTGTAAAACTTCTTATGCAAACTCTAAACACCGTATTTGATCGTCTTCAGTATATTTACTTTTTTTCAAAATAATATTTTTCTCAAAGATAATAGAAATTTTTGGTAACTTAAAATCTTCATGGTCAACATAACTAATGGTTTCTTTAAGGAAATTCCAGTTTGCGCTTCTGAAAATTAGTTTTTCAGACTTTCACGTTCTGCATTTCACTTTTTGCGCATTCACTTTCCGATAGTGAATTTAAATGTTTTGCATTTTTTCACTCATTTTGGATTTTCTGATCGAAATCAGTTCACTTTGTTTCTGTAAGTGAAATTGGTGCCTTTTTCAATGAATCTGCAATCTTTGGACAAAATTTGTTGTTAATTTATTTATATCATAATTCATCACTGCCTCTGTGTTTGCACGTCATTCGCTTTACACTTTACCTAATTAATTTTTACTTGAGTATTTACAAATTGCAATAATATCGCCCATGTTCTGCCTTTCACTTACATACATATTGGATATGTCTCGAAAAATGTGTCTACTTATTTTTTCTTTTAAATTCTGCTTTTTTTCATTATAATTGTAAATTAAATTGCATCCATGCTCAAAGCAGCAGTAATAATTTCACTTTAGAAACAAAATAAAAATGGATGATACTTCAGTTTTGACAGTTCGAAGCATTTAAGAAGTTGTCGACATCGATCGAAGATCCATTTCACGTGAAATTGAAAAGTGATTTCAATTCACTTTCGGTCGAATTGCGGAAAATAGTAATGAGTTCAGTTCAAAAACAAGACGTGATAGGAATAAATACGTAAACAGTTTTGAATTCAGCACATGACAAAGTTCAAACGATATAAAGTGTTTTTTTTTAAGATTACTCAATATCTTGCTGTTTGTGTAAAATGATTGAGATACAAGAACTTTGAAAAAAACACTACTTTGACTGTGAAAGGAAGAGACAGTAGTACGAAGCTGTCGAGAGCAGTAAAATGCAACTTTCAGTACTGCAGCACAGCGCTTTTTCTCTCGATCAAAGACGAATAAAAAAAAGATAAAAAATGTTCCTACATTTATGTACCCTATACAAAATTTTTGAAAAATTTTCCAGCCCCCTCCAAATTTTTTTCTGGATACGCCACTGGTTAACATGCGATCTTAAAACAACGCACCAATATGAACCCACCTTAATGTTTTTTGATTTTCGCTGAATGCTTTCATTCATTCATTCAGTCATGAATGACATTTCATTCCAGTCGATTGGAAATTTTTCCAACAGATATTCCAGTTGTTTTTGTTTTTTTTTTTTTTTTTATATCGAATTTTTAATTAAACAAATTTCAGTATTTGGGTTGAAAAAAAGTAAAATAAATAAAATTGATTGTGCACGTCTAGAAGTCATTCGCATTAGTTCGGTGTATAATTTATGGCCATTCGGGTTCTGTGGGCCCGGTATTTTGTACCACAAAAACCACGTTCGCCGTTTTATTATATGATTTATCTTTTTTATTCATTACTTTCAGAAAAGGCTGGAAAAGAAAACTTAAAAAGAAATAGATCTGCAAATTTTCATCGTCGTAAGTTCACGATAGATGAATTTTTTGTATGCACTTTTGGCCTCCTTGCTTGGGCTCCATTTTTTAACTTTTACAACCAAAATAAAAATATATGAAGGTATGTAGGTATTTTGTAGTTATGTTTTTGTTCATTATTACATTACATGCAAAAAATGTCACTTCAATGATGTCATTTTGACACAAATGTAATAGATCTGGTAATAGAAGCACAATTAGTTAAACGCGTGTTTATTTTGATTATTAGTATACACCCAATTTAACGCGACGGTAAAATTTAACCCGACGATACTTAAACGTGTGTTTAGCGATTCATTACACAGGTCGACAAAAATAAAAATATTTTTTGTGCTTGGGTTTAATTTGCACTTTTTGGGTTCATTCTAAACCAAAACAATAGATAACACTGGTCTGCAAGACTTAACTTTTTTTTTCTCCTTCAAATAATTTTTTGATATTATGAAAGATTAGACTTTCCTGAATCTAAATCTGGTTTCAGAAAAATTCTATCAGGTACCATTTTTGTAAAAATGATTTTTGAAAAATGTGGGTAGTTTCTAAAAAAGCAACCTTTTAGATTTATTTGAACTCGTGCAAAATTAAAACTATTTGTAGCATTGAGCTCAAATTTAGAGGACTTATTCCTCGTAATATGGCCTATCAATTGACACCAAATATGTCCTTTTACATTAATGTTTACTCATATTTTAAAATACTGATTTATAAAAAAAGCAGAAATATCGAAATCCTTTACTTTTTAGTAAATCCAACATGAACAAAAACACCTTAATTGAGGAAAATGTAAAATATCAACGCACATTATATTTCAAAAGTCAAATTTATAAAGAAAGCCATAATAAAATACATTAAACAACATTTTTACGTGTTTTGTAATTTTATATGCTATTTATCTATTTAGAAATATCTTATTTGTAATAAACCATTCGATAAACTGCCTTGTAAAGCTTCAGATTTGTTTCTCCTAGAAACAAAAGTATACTTTTCTTATAGTTTTTGATGTGCTGAGTTAGAATCCGAAGTCAAAAAAATTCTATCACGTAAGGATTTTAAGATATTCACATTAAAGTATCACAAAATCAAGTTTTTTCTTAGAAAATCTCAATAAAAACTACTATATCTCACAAACCAGAGCTGACCGAAATTTTTTGAGTTCGGATTCAAAATCAGCACACTAAAGTCCATTAGAAAAGTATATTTTTGTTCTAGGGAGAAAGATATATTACTTTTTAGAGATCAGTTATTTTTATGATAAGATATGCCAAACCTACTAAACTTACTTAAATTAAGATATCTCGGAGAAGAAAAGAGATATTGAAAAAAAATAAGTTCTTTCATAAACCGTAACAATTTTAATTGAAAAATATTACATTATGCCAAAATATTTCTTCGAAAACAGCAAAAAAATGGGTTTTTGAGATTTTCTAACGGGAATGTCTAAAAAACGTGACGTGCTAGATCAATTCTGACTTCGGATTCGGAATCAGCATACAAAAATCCTTTAGAAAAGTATAGTTTTATTTAAAGGAGGATTTCCTTGCAGACCAGTGTAATCACCCTTTCCCCTCCTAAGATTTTGTAGTGTTGGGAGCAAAAATACAATTTTCACACCCTGTGAGCCTAACTCGAGTATTATGAGCTATAGTGCAATAACCGTGCATTGTACAAAAAAACTGTTAAGGTATAAAATGTAGATAATTTAAAGCTCTACATTTTTGACAAAGCACTTTATTCGACTTAAATTATAAGAAAAAAGTTATGATGAATACAAGGGTTTTTTGCTCCGAAAAACCCTGTTTTGTTGAGTTCAAACTGTAATAATTTTGTATCTTACTTCAACTTTGGAAACCTTTATACCTTTTTTGAAAACTGCAATACCGGGACAAGTTTTAAAAATAATAAACCAGAGTCACACAATACAATTTTTTTTTGTCTTGTTGCTCTGAAATAAAAGTAAGAAATTGAGTTTTTATAAAACTCGGAACTGTTAATTAATTTGCATAAAAATGGCGTATGAAATAAAAAATATTTTGATTAATTAATTGTTTCTTATTATTAGGCAATGTTTTAGTGAAAGAATTGTAAAAAACAAAAATCAATTATGGACAGAGGAAGTAAAATACTGTTGCAAAGTAGGGATTTTTCAGAATTTCAAAAGAACTGTAAGTATTTGGGATGAACAAGTTACCAAATTCTGAGAAATCTTAAGTTAGCCTATCACCCCATTTCGTTTAATCCATTACTTTTAAGACACCCTGTATATGCAACAAAATAATAAAAAAAAATATGCAAACAAATTAATTTAACTTTTCAATAAATAAAGAATTTCAATATGAACTAGTTTGGATACAGTTATTTGTGTAAGCAGTTATTTTTGTATAATAAAAATACCACAAGAGTGAATTATTTTTTACAATTAATATTGAAAATAGAAGGTATCAAATAATGCCTCAAGCTCCCATTTGACAAAAATTCGAACAAAACGAAAATTTCGATTTAATTTTTCTTTTTTCTTCTTAAATTTCCTTTTTTTATTTTTCTATATGAAAACAGCATTAAAATGAAGAAAACAAATCAAAAATCATCCAAATCGGTTAAGGCGTTCTCGAGTTTTTGACAAAATTACGCACGACAATTTTTGTAATAAGCAGATTTACTTGAAAACTGGAAATTGCTCTGCTGAGTTCAAAAGCAAATTAAAAAAAAAAAAAATATTTTCCAAATGAGTGTCAACATATCTATCATAATTTCATAGTCACAACCCAAGCACAAATTACGTGTTGACCTGTGTTATTGGTAAGGCCCAATATTACATACAAAATTTTTTATTTTTCAAAATATTTTAAAACAAACTTTTGTAAAGTATACCAAGCGTGGAATGAATAAAATTATGCCTTTTTAATTTTTTGTTTTTTCGTCCTCGCTCCTCACTTTTAAGTTTAAGGGTCAAGAAGCTATTAAAAGATATATTTCGGAAGAAGAACTGCAACCATGGCAATTCTTGTTTTTAAGATTTAAAAGGGAGCGATTCTCGTATTGCTCGTTTTTGTACACTAGTCAGTAATAAATAATTTACATAATTCGATTCCAAAGTTATGGTCTAGTCCAATAGGTATTTTGCATACCCACATATGTATGTAGGTACATTAAGGCGGTCCTTATATTGCTTTTTGACGAAATTCCACTGTGGATGAACATCAATTAGTTCTACATAGCGAAAAAAAATGCTCTAATTTTTGCGAATTTTCATTTCAACTGCTTAGTCATCCCGGTACCATCCGGAAACCCCACATAAAATTAGAAAATTACCTAACAAAATCAAAGCAACTGACGTACTACATGAAAATTTCACGTTGAATCCCGGGAGAGGAAGCGAGTCAAATAAAAATCTAAAAAAATTAGAGAACACAGAGTATTTCCAACCGTCTGGCGGCTATTCAACTGCATGTCCCAAATAAGGACCACCCTAATGTTCATACATATGTATTTATTTACAAAATTAATGAAGGTTTGCTCAAACAATTTAAGCTATTGCATAGATTTTAACGCAGGCCTGGCATGGGGAGCTAACCAAGAAATTTCGTAACGAAAAATTATTACACCCCACACATAGATAATTCGCTATACGTGTATGGTATGGTGTGTATGTATGTATTTTATTATTTTCTTCTGATTCTTGTTCAACTTCCTTAAGTCAGACAGAGAGGGTTATAAAAATTGTGTTAGACAACAAAGAGAGGAGTAAGGAAGAAGACCATTAATGCTGTGTCTGCAGAATAAATCAGAAGCAAAAAAAATTATCTGTATTTTCTTTTCTTTTCTCTTCCCAATCTTCTGTTTCTTGTTCAACTTCTTGTGATTTGTGAACGAGTAAAGCGTTGCATTGCGCTTGCGAGTTGCGATATTAAATCAGAAGAGAAAAAGTATTCTTGTGTTTTCTTATTTTTTTTTTGTCTGGAGAAGTTTATGACATGAGATTGTATGTATGCATGTTTTCAAATGTGACCTTGTTGTTGTATATGAATTGATAGGTAGATGAAAAAACATAATCATTGGTTTTTTGTAGTGTAGGTAAATAAATTATAATTGCATAAGTCGATAAAAAATGCAATGCAATAGCTTTACCGCGGCAGTCCTCGAGTGACACAAGTCTTTTTTTTTAAGGGGCCGGTTATAGCAATATAGAAAATGAATCAGAGAAAAAAATTTTAAACTCATATTTTGAGATGTTTTAATTCGATTTGAAACACAAATGGTATACCAATCGATTATAAATGAATCAACGAATTTTTTTCGAAACGAAAATTTACAATGCAACAATTATTTTTTGTTTAAATTGCATTTATTTGTTTTCCTTATGCAAATTCATTTTTCGGGCCAGCTGATTGACATTTGAAACAAAATGAACCAAATCGTTCTCCTGAAGTGTTTCAAATTTTTCCTGTTTCACTGCAAACGTAAAATTTTTTCGCATACTGTTTCTTTTTTTCTGATGCATTTTCCTGATCGCTTTAACCGGCGCCTTAGTTTGTTTATGAAAATATGAGTACATACATATTTTGAGGTCCGTCAAGATAGCACCCACACCCCCAAATTTCCAAAATCTGAGTATGCAATAATTTGTTGCTAATTAGTTGCTCTAATCCCGAATTTGTTGCTCCACCCCTTCCCCCTCAAAATTGATGTGGAAGGTGTGGGTGCTATCTTGACGTCAAGATAGCACCCACACCAAGCCTCCAAGGCAATGTTATTATTTAGCTGATTTCTTCATAATGTACATGATTAACTGAAACTTGTTCGTAAATCTTAGAGATTTAGAGGCAGCTCAGATATTTGAGCCCCCTCCAAATTCTGAAAAGGCTGTTTGTGTTTGTTGGAGTAAGGGCCTTAGCTGACGTTGAGGGTTGGGATACATTTTTTTCGGATTTTATTCCAATTCGGAATTCTTCAAATATTTTTTTTTTGTATTTTGGCGTCGAATTACATCACCGTTAAATTTTGTAAAACTTCTTATGCAAACTCTAAACACCGTATTTGATCGTCTTCAGTATATTTACTTTTTTTCAAAATAATATTTTTCTCAAAGATAATAGAAATTTTTGGTAACTTAAAATCTTAATGGTCAACATAACTAATGGTTTCTTTAAGGAAATTCCAGTTTGCGCTTCTGAAAATTAGTTTTTCAGACTTTCACGTTCTGCATTTCACTTTTTGCGCATTCACTTTCCGATAGTGAATTTAAATGTTTTGCATTTTTTCACTCATTTTGGATTTTCTGATCGAAATCAGTTCACTTTGTTTCTGTAAGTGAAATTGGTGCCTTTTTCAATGAATCTGCAATCTTTGGACAAAATTTGTTGTTAATTTATTTATATCATAATTCATCACTGCCTCTGTGTTTGCACGTCATTCGCTTTACACTTTACCTAATTAATTTTTACTTGAGTATTTACAAATTGCAATAATATCGCCCATGTTCTGCCTTTCACTTACATACATATTGGATATGTCTCGAAAAATGTGTCTACTTATTTTTTCTTTTAAATTCTGCTTTTTTTCATTATAATTGTAAATTAAATTGCATCCATGCTCAAAGCAGCAGTAATAATTTCACTTTAGAAACAAAATAAAAATGGATGATACTTCAGTTTTGACAGTTCGAAGCATTTAAGAAGTTGTCGACATCGATCGAAGATCCATTTCACGTGAAATTGAAAAGTGATTTCAATTCACTTTCGGTCGAATTGCGGAAAATAGTAATGAGTACAGTTCAAAAACAAGACGTGATAGGAATAAATACGTAAACAGTTTTGAATTCAGCACATGACAAAGTTCAAACGATATAAAGTGTTTTTTTTTTTAAGATTACTCAATACCTTGCTGTTTGTGTAAAATGATTGAGATACAAGAACTTTGAAAAAAACACTACTTTGACTGTGAAAGGAAGAGACAGTAGTACGAAGCTGTCGAGAGCAGTAAAATGCAACTTTCAGTACTGCAGCACAGCGCTTTTTCTCTCGATCAAAGACGAATAAAAAAAGATAAAAAATGTTCCTACATTTATGTACCCTATACAAAATTTTTGAAAAATTTTCCAGCCCCCTCCAAATTTTTTTCTGGATACGCCACTGGTTAACATGCGATCTTAAAACAACGCACCAATATGAACCCACCTTAATGTTTTTTGATTTTCGCTGAATGCTTTCATTCATTCATTCAGTCATGAATGACATTTCATTCCAGTCGATTGGAAATTTTTCCAACAGATATTCCAGTTGTTTTTGTTTTTTTTTTTTTTTTTATATCGAATTTTTAATTAAACAAATTTCAGTATTTGGGTTGAAAAAAAGTAAAATAAATAAAATTGATTGTGCACGTCTAGAAGTCATTCGCATTAGTTCGGTGTATAATTTATGGCCATTCGGGTTCTGTGGGCCCGGTATTTTGTACCACAAAAACCACGTTCGCCGTTTTATTATATGATTTATCTTTTTTATTCATTACGATAGATGAATTTTTTGTATGCACTTTTGGCCTCCTTGCTTGGGCTCCATTTTTTAACTTTTACAACCAAAATAAAAATATATGAAGGTATGTAGGTATTTTGTAGTTATGTTTTTGTTCATTATTACATTACATGCAAAAAATGTCACTTCAATGATGTCATTTTGACACAAATGTAATAGATCTGGTAATAGAAGCACAATTAGTTAAACGCGTGTTTATTTTGATTATTAGTATACACCCAATTTAACGCGACGGTAAAATTTAACCCGACGATACTTAAACGTGTGTTTAGCGATTCATTACACAGGTCGACAAAAATAAAAATATTTTTTGTGCTTGGGTTTAATTTGCACTTTTTGGGTTCATTCTAAATCAAAATCAGCCTTTCCCCTCCTAAGATTTGCTTCTGTAGTGTTGGGAGCAAAAATACAATTTTCACACCCTGTGAGCCTAACTCGAGTCTTATGAGCTATAGTGCAATAACCGTGCATTGTACAAAAAAACTGTTAAGGTATAAAATGTAGATAATTTAAAGCTCTACATTTTTGACAAAGCACTTTATTCGACTTAAATTATAAGAAAAAAGTTATGATGAATACAAGGGTTTTTTGCTCCGAAAAACCCTGTTTTGTTGAGTTCAAACTGTAATAATTTTTTATCTTACTTCAACTTTGGAAACCTTTATACCTTTTTTGAAAACTGCAATACCGGGACAAGTTTTAAAAATAATAAACCAGAGTCACACAATACAATTTTTTTTGTCTTGTTGCTCTGAAATAAAAGTAAGAAATTGAGTTTTTATAAAACTGGGAACTGTTAATTAATTTGCATAAAAATGGCGTATGAAATAAAAAATATTTTGATTAATTAATTGTTTCTTATTGTTAGGCAATGTTTTAGTGAAAGAATTGTAAAAAACAAAAATCAATTATGGACAGAGGAAGTAAAATACTGTTGCAAAGTAGGGATTTTTCAGAATTTCAAAAGAACTGTAAGTATTTGGGATGAACAAGTTACCAAATTCTGAGAAATCTTAAGTTAGCCTATCACCCCATTTCGTTTAATCCATTACTTTTAAGACACCCTGTATATGCAACAAAATAATAAAAAAAAATATGCAAACAAATTAATTTAACTTTTCAATAAATAAAGAATTTCAATATGAACTAGTTTGGATACAGTTATTTGTGTAAGCAGTTATTTTTGTATAATAAAAATACCACAAGAGTGAATTATTTTTTACAATTAATATTGAAAATAGAAGGTATCAAATAATGCCTCAAGCTCCCATTTGACAAAAATTCGAACAAAACGAAAATTTCGATTTAATTTTTCTTTTTTCTTCTTAAATTTCCTTTTTTTATTTTTCTATATGAAAACAGCATTAAAATGAAGAAAACAAATCAAAAATCATCCAAATCGGTTAAGGCGTTCTCGAGTTTTTGACAAAATTACGCACGACAATTTTTGTAATAAGCAGATTTACTTGAAAACTGGAAATTGCTCTGCTGAGTTCAAAAGCAAATTAAAAAAAAAAAAAATATTTTCCAAATGAGTGTCAACATATCTATCATAATTTCATAGTCACAACCCAAGCACAAATTACGTGTTGACCTGTGTTATTGGTAAGGCCCAATATTACATACAAAATTTTTTATTTTTCAAAATATTTTAAAACAAACTTTTGTAAAGTATACCAAGCGTGGAATGAATAAAATTATGCCTTTTTAATTTTTTGTTTTTTCGTCCTCGCTCCTCACTTTTAAGTTTAAGGGTCAAGAAGCTATTAAAAGATATATTTCGGAAGAAGAACTGCAACCATGGCAATTCTTGTTTTTAAGATTTAAAAGGGAGCGATTCTCGTATTGCTCGTTTTTGTACACTAGTCAGTAATAAATAATTTACATAATTCGATTCCAAAGTTATGGTCTAGTCCAATAGGTATTTTGCATACCCACATATGTATGTAGGTACATTAAGGCGGTCCTTATATTGCTTTTTGACGAAATTCCACTGTGGATGAACATCAATTAGTTCTACATAGCGAAAAAAAATGCTCTAATTTTTGCGAATTTTCATTTCAACTGCTTAGTCATCCCGGTACCATCCGGAAACCCCACATAAAATTAGAAAATTACCTAACAAAATCAAAGCAACTGACGTACTACATGAAAATTTCACGTTGAATCCCGGGAGAGGAAGCGAGTCAAATAAAAATCTAAAAAAATTAGAGAACACAGAGTATTTCCAACCGTCTGGCGGCTATTCAACTGCATGTCCCAAATAAGGACCACCCTAATGTTCATACATATGTATTTATTTACAAAATTAATGAAGGTTTGCTCAAACAATTTAAGCTATTGCATAGATTTTAACGCAGGCCTGGCATGGGGAGCTAACCAAGAAATTTCGTAACGAAAAATTATTACACCCCACACATAGATAATTCGCTATACGTGTATGGTATGGTGTGTATGTATGTATTTTATTATTTTCTTCTGATTCTTGTTCAACTTCCTTAAGTCAGACAGAGAGGGTTATAAAAATTGTGTTAGACAACAAAGAGAGGAGTAAGGAAGAAGACCATTAATGCTGTGTCTGCAGAATAAATCAGAAGCAAAAAAAATTATCTGTATTTTCTTTTCTTTTCTCTTCCCAATCTTCTGTTTCTTGTTCAACTTCTTGTGATTTGTGAACGAGTAAAGCGTTGCATTGCGCTTGCGAGTTGCGATATTAAATCAGAAGAGAAAAAGTATTCTTGTGTTTTCTTATTTTTTTTTGTCTGGAGAAGTTTATGACATGAGATTGTATGTATGCATGTTTTCAAATGTGACCTTGTTGTTGTATATGAATTGATAGGTAGATGAAAAAACATAATCATTGGTTTTTTGTAGTGTAGGTAAATAAATTATAATTGCATAAGTCGATAAAAAATGCAATGCAATAGCTTTACCGCGGCAGTCCTCGAGTGACACAAGTCTTTTTTTTTAAGGGGCCGGTTATAGCAATATAGAAAATGAATCAGAGAAAAAAATTTTAAACTCATATTTTGAGATGTTTTAATTCGATTTGAAACACAAATGGTATACCAATCGATTATAAATGAATCAACGAATTTTTTTCGAAACGAAAATTTACAATGCAACAATTATTTTTTGTTTAAATTGCATTTATTTGTTTTCCTTATGCAAATTCATTTTTCGGGCCAGCTGATTGACATTTGAAACAAAATTAACCAAATCGTTCTCCTGAAGTGTTTCAAATTTTTCCTGTTTCACTGCAAACGTAAAATTTTTTCGCATACTGTTTCTTTTTTTCTGATGCATTTTCCTGATCGCTTTAACCGGCGCCTTAGTTTGTTTATGAAAATATGAGTACATACATATTTTGAGGTCCGTCAAGATAGCACCCACACCCCCAAATTTCCAAAATCTGAGTATGCAATAATTTGTTGCTAATTAGTTGCTCTAATCCCGAATTTGTTGCTCCACCCCTTCCCCCTCAAAATTGATGTGGAAGGTGTGGGTGCTATCTTGACGTCAAGATAGCACCCACACCTTCCACATCAATTTTGAGGGGGAAGGGGTGGACCAACAAATTCGGGATTAGAGCAACTAATTAGCAACAAATTAGCAACAAATTATTGCATACTCAGATTTTGGAAATTTGGGGGTGTGGGTGCTATCTTGACGGACCTCATATTTTGAGCTGTAAATTCTTTTTAATATTTTATATATCAAATCGATACCTACCATGCTCAAAGTTTCAGAACAAAGCGAAATATGTACCTATGTAAGTAGCATAGCCGTATTTAGGGGGGGGGGTTTGGGTGTTTAACCACCCCCGAAATTTGTTTTCAGAAAATCAAAAGATACCTATATTATAAACATATACAAGTCTAATATATGTAGCACTAAATGATTTGTTTTTGTATTTTAGTGATTTGATTACCTATATGAAAATCTCCCTTAAAATCACTACCAATTTTGCATCGTTGCAGAAGCTGTCCATGAAGTTTGTATAAAGGAAAACAAAAATTGTTTGGTCCACTACAAAGAGTTTTTATCTCTTTGACCATTTCCTTAAGCACTATGTTAACACCTTAAAATGCTCTTTTAAGAACCCCTTAAATACCACAAGTACTTATGCAGGGTTTTTGGTGCCGGGACTAAACTATGCTTTTTCAAAGGGTTTCGGTGGCCGAACTCGAATTCAAAGACGGACTTATTCGATCACATCTCGTTTTTGATATATTACCCTTAAATCGATTTTAATCTTTCAGACATCTTTTCTACTGTCCGAGATATCTTCAGTTGCTTATTACCCCACTGGTAAAAAGCGGGATTTTCGATTTTCTAACGGGAATATCTCAAAAACGCGATGTGATAGAATTTTTCTGAGTTCGGATTCGAGCTCAGCACATAAAAATCCTTTAGAAAAGTATATCTTGGTTTCTGTAACAAAAACCTTGTTGGCCATACTCAAAATAAAAAAAAAATGCGATTATACTTTTGCAATGGAAGAAAAACTTGTTTTTATTTCTAAAAATTATAAGAGAAAGTAACGGGACATTTTGTTCTTCTCAATATTCTTGTTTTTTGATCCCCTTTAATAAAAAAATAGTAGGGTGTCGCTGCAATACTCGGTTTTATATAAATAGCATTTTTATATGGTGCGATTATACTTTTGCAAAGCACTGTATTTACAACATTTCCTTATTCTTTTGTTTCAAATTATAAAATTAAACAATTTCAGTTTATTGTTAAATTTCAAAGTGAAGTATAACACTGGTCAACAAAATTAAACTTCTTTTTTGTTACAGAAACCAGGGTATACTCTTCTATAGGTTTTTTGTGTGTTGAGCTCGAAACCGAAGTCAGAAAAATTCGATCACATCACGTTTTTGAGATATTCCCGTTAGAAAATCGAAAATGCCGCTTTTTACCAGTTTTCAGGGTTATTTTTTAGCGTTTACTTATTTTTTTTTAAATTGAATTTGTAACAGTTTCTAAAAGAATTAAGTTTAGTCTCTCTAAATCCGTTTAAATCTTTTAAATATCTATTTTCTTCCTCGAGAAATCATAACTTGAAATCAAAAGTGTTTGGGGCATGTCATATTTATTTGCTTTTAATAGCAAATATCGAAAAGTTCTGTACCAATCGCTTTCAAATTTTGACACAATTCTTTTAGAAACTGTTACAAATTTAATTAAAACAAAAATAAGTAAACACTAAAAAATAACTTTGAAAACTGGTAAAAATCGGCATTTTGATTTTCTAACGGGAATATCTCCAAAACGTGATGTGATAGAATTTTTCTGACTTCGGATTCAAGCTCAGCCTATAGAAAAGTATACCCTGGTTTCTGTAACAAAAACCTTGTTGACCAGTGTAATTAGCTCATGTCAAACAACTTGGATTATTTAAAATTTTGGTTTTTAAGTATTGCTAATTTCATTTAGAATTCAATAGATAGAATGTACCTGTCAATTTTCTGCTACAAAATTTCAGTGCAAGAAAAAGTCCATTTTTCAATGTTTTATATATTAATTTGTACGAAATAATTTTTTTTATAAAGCGGTTAAAATTTGTTTCTTAAAAAAAATTTTCTTGCTCGCTAACGCTCGCAATTTATATCAACCAACTTATCACTCTTTGTACCTACAAAACTAGAGATGCCGCTGAATATTCGGCCATTTTTAAATTCGTTTACCGTAAGCAGGGCTTTTTTAAACTTTTAACTACGAATTCCTCTCCTAAAAAATACTTAAAAAGGATATTGGCAAATTTTTCGCTTCTACACAGTTCAAATGACTATTTGATTTAGAGGGACTTAGAATCGACTGCAGTTACATATAGTTGATACAAAGTATTGTGATTTCTAAAAAAATTTTTGTTTGGTCTGAGCTAACCCCCCCCCCGAAATGAAATCCTAGCTACGGCTATGGTAAGTAGGTATGAACTAAAAATTACAGAAGCCTCCAAGACCAAACAACTGTTTGCATAATTGTAAAGGCTCGTGGAAAAAATAGAAAGTTGGTCCATTGCCAGAGAATGAGGGAACCTGCAAGCCAAAACGAAATTGCTTCATGAAAAATAAATAAATTGTTTTTGAGGGAGCGTGTGGCAGAGCAGAAGCCAGCAGGCATTAAAATATACATTATGTATGTAGGTATGTACCTATATTTGTTCATTCGATTTCGAGGGATGCGGTGTTCACAATTACAAAAAGTTATACAAGTGCACATGCTTCCGACTGAATTTAATTTTCGACAAAAAAGAATGAAACTATTTTAGTGTTCTACAAAAATCTTTGCAGACCTTAGAGGCTAAATGACAGGAAAACCTCTAACTTCAGATCTATGTATGCAGATTATGAATGTAGTATGTTCCATTTACCTATAATTCTTATCTGGATATGACGCAATACAGACCTTTTTATGTTTCAACTTAACTAAAATGTAGAAAGTATCCCGGAGGCTACTTATTTTTAAATCGGGAAAATAACAATAAAACTAAATCAAATAGTAGGAGGGGCAAATAAGGCCCACCTAACAGATTTTTCTTAATATCTACTAGATTTTTGAGAATATCTGAGAAAACTAAAAAGAATGATTCTTTGTCTTTTTATCTTTTTATTATTTTTTTATAATTGAAAAGGGGAACGTAAGTTTTGCCCGGAAAATTTGAGCCCGCGGCGACGTTTGCCCGCAGAAAAATCAAAAATTCCAAAGACTTAGTGCAAAAAAAAGTTGGGTTTTTTACGATTGCCCGCGGTGATTTTTTCGGGCTAGCCAGTACTTTTTTGGAAAAGTAGTCACTACTATTTAGTACTAAAAAAAAAAAAATTTTTTTAAGGTTTTTTCTCAAAAAATCGAGTTTAGGAAAATTTTGGAAAAAAGTGGTAAAAATTTCTTTAAAAAAAATTTTTTGGCCTTAAAAAGTGCCTTTTTGGTGAAAAAAGTTAGAATCTCTTAATAATAGCGAGCCCTGATAAGAACTCGATATTTGGCCACACCTCCTCGAGACGAAGGTGAAGCAAAATTTCTCAAAATCCACTTGCTTAGGTACTTTTATTGAACCAGATATTGTCTTTATGCACCAAATGCAACTCGTCGTTCAATATTTGTACTTAAGCATCTGGGTTTTTCTTAATTTCTTCAGTTGTGTGTAGGGCTTCGTCGAAGAAGGAGCTCTTGTTCAGAGCTCTGGTCTTTAAGAGATATTATTTCTTTTTTCACTTTTTTTTGCTGTTCGTTGAAGAAGGACTAGTTGCACGGTTCTTGATTGGAAATACTCTCTTAAGAGATATGATTTCTTTTTTCACTGTGGGTTTTTTGTTATTTTAGTCGTGTTTTATTGGTACTCAGTATTTTACTGAGCAAACATTTTATGCTGTTAACAACAACAATTGATTACTTTTATTTATTTATTAATAATCGTTACTGTTTAAGGGTAAAAAATGTATAAGTTTAGAAAAAAAATGTCTTTAAACCAACGAATAAAAAACTTTTGTTTATCCTTAGCAGTCATTTCTTGTTGTTTCCCGTGCAAAATTTTACTAAGCTAAGTAGGTACTGAGTTATCAATAAAATACGGTTTTTGTCATGATTTCTCATGAACTTTTATGACTAAAGTTAAGACAAAATACGAAACTTTTTTGTTTAACAGCGCGCTTTTTTGAAGGCAAGGTACTTTTTACATAAAAAGCTGTTGACATTGGCGCCTGCCAGACGACTTTACATACCCTAAGCGGAGCAACGAAGTTGCCTGAGCGGGACAGAGGACCCAAAAAGTAAAGTTTAAATCCTGAGAACCCGCGAAGCGGGCCAGGCAAGGTACTTTTTACATAAAAAAAAACCTTTTACATAAAAAATTGTTGACATTGGCGCCTGCCAGACGACTTAACATACCCTAAGCGGAGCAACGAAGTTGCGTGAGCGGGACAGAGGACCCAAAAAGTAAAGTTTAAATCCTGAGAACCCGCGAAGCGGTCCAGGCAAGGTACTTTTTACATAAAAAAAACATTTTACATAAGAAACTGTGGACATTGACGCCTGCCAGACGACTTTACATACCCTAAGCGGAGCAACGAAGTTGCGTGAGCGGGACAGAGGACCCAAAAAGTAAAGTTTAAATCCTGAGAACCCGCGAAGCGGGCCAGGCAAGGTACTTTTTACATAAAAAACTTTTTACATAAGAAACTGTGGACATTGGCGCCTGCCAGACGACTTTACATACCCTAAGCGGAGCAACGAAGTTGCGTGAGCGGGACAGAGGACCCAAAAAGTAGAGTTTAAATCCTGAGAACCCGCGAAGCGGGCCAGGCAAGGTACTTTTTACATAAAAAAAACTTTTTACATAAGAAACTGTGGACATTGGCGCCTGCCAGACGACTTTACATACCCTAAGCGGAGCAACGAAGTTGCGTGAGCGGGACAGAGGACCCAAAAAGTAAAGTTTAAATCCTGAGAACCCGCGAAGCGGGCCAGGCAAGGTACTTTTTACATAAAAAAAACTTTTTACATAAGAAACTGTGGACATTGGCGCCTGCCAGACGACTTTACATACCCTAAGCGGAGCAACGAAGTTGCGTGAGCGGGACAGAGGACCCAAAAAGTAAAGTTTAAATCCTGAGAACCCGCGAAGCGGGCCAGGCAAGGTACTTTTTACATAAAAAAATACTTTTTACATAAGAAACTGTGGACATTGGCGCCTGCCAGACGACTTTACATACCCTAAGCGGAGCAACGAAGTTGCGTGAGCGGGACAGAGGACCCAAAAAGTAAAGTTTAAATCCTGAGAACCCGCGAAGCGGGCCAGGCAAGGTACTTTTTACATAAAAAAACTTTTTACATAAGAAACTGTGGACATTGGCGCCTGCCAGACGACTTTACATACCCTAAGCGGAGCAACGAAGTTGCGTGAGCGGGACAGAGGACCCAAAAAGTAAAGTTTAAATCCTGAGAACCCGCGAAGCGGGCCAGGCAAGGTACTTTTTACATAAAAAAATACTTTTTACATAAGAAACTGTGGACATTGGCGCCTGCCAGACGACTTTACATACCCTAAGCGGAGCAACGAAGTTGCGTGAGCGGGACAGAGGACCCGAAAAGTAAAGTTTAAATCCTGAGAACCCGCGAAGCGGGCCAGGCAAGGTACTTTTTACATAAAAATCTTTTTACATAAAAAAATTTTGGTTTCTACAAATCTATTGGATAATAATTCGAAATAAAAGTTCGTTCTTGTTGATTCTCATGAACTTGTATGACCATAGTTGTTTCTCTGAATCTGCGTGATTCTCGTTGAATTAAGTGATGCTCCTCATTAACAAAGTACCGCCTTCGCTTTTTGATTGGTTGATTTACTATTATCAAAACATTTATTTTAGTCACTCGATTCCATGAGAATCAAAAAGATTCAGATAAACAACTCGTCGTTCAATAAAAGTACTTAAGCTTGTGGTTCTTCCGAAAAATCACCAGTTTTTGGGTTCTTTTAAGGACTTAAAAATATTTTTCGGAGAGGTAAAAACTTTTTTTATTAATTTTATTTTATTTTTTAATTTTTTTAAAATTTTTTTAAAATTTTTTTTATTAATTTTAAAATTTTTTTTATTAATTTTTTTATTTTTTTTATTTATTTTTAATTTTTTTTTCTCAAAATCATTATTTTATTAAAAAAATATTTAATTTCTTTGAAAAAAATTGTCTGTTCTAAAATGAACAAAAATTTGAAAATGTTACTTGCAAAAATAAAATATCTCCATTAAAAATGAAAATTCATCCATAAAAACATCCCAAGCAGGAGGACACACCTCCTCCGGTGAAATCCTAGAAGGAACTGAAGATTCCTACGAAAATTTATTTCCTTTTATACTTTTTTCATTCAAAATCCAGCGCTGTCTTCAAAAAATCAAAAAGGACGAAAACTTCGTTCCAATTGATTCTCATGAAATCGAGTGACCAACCAACCAATCAGAAAAAAGGTCCTCAGAGGTGTCGAATTTAAAAAAAAAGGACTATTGTGCGAGCAAACGTACCTACGGGCTCAAGTTTTTCGACCTCAAATTTTTCGACCAAAAAATTGCGGCCAAACGTTATCGGGCTCAAATTTTACGGGCTCAAGTTTTACGGGCTCAAGTTTTCCGGGCAAACGTAGCCAACCCATTGAAAAGTATAAAGATTTACTAAAGTTATGACTTCTAAGTCCACAGTTTAATCTCGGCTGCTATTCATAGACGTTTTCATTGCAGTGTTTAACTTAACTCGGTTTATTGAAAAAATCTATTGCAATTATGCTTCAAATAATGACATTTGACATCATAAATGCCAGAATTGTTTTATGGGGTTTTCGTTTGGTAATTTGCCTTTGGAATTTGCCTTTTTTCTTGGTCAATCATACGACACTATAGATTGAAAACAAACACGTTTCACGTCCCCCTCGTGCCAAATATATATATATTTTATTTTGCCTTTTCTTTCGTTATTGCCTTTTTTTGCCTTTTCTCTTGTTATTGGTTTTTTTTGCCTTTTTCTATGTTTTTTATCTTTTTAGCGTCTTTAAAGTAATGCCTACACACAAAACACTCAAATACAAACAAAAAGCTAACTTACTCAATATATTACTTACTCAATATATCTATATGTATTAAGGATTCACTTAGGGCCAGTTGTACAAATATTTAATCCGTGGATCAGCAACTTTTATCTTCTGAAGTCGGTAGCAAGGCTGAAGTTTGGAACTGGTTCAAGGTTCATATATGTAGAAGTAGCCACATTCATGCTTGAACCGAAGTTGACCCGCAGCTAATCCGCCGAAATCGGTGGGTTAACTTCCTGAACCAAGGCTGATCCACGTTTGTACAACTGGCACTTATTATCCCACACAAACAAAATTCGAGTGAAAAGATCTACCTCCTATGCCTATGCGGTAGTAGGCCGACTGCGTATCGGGCGTAAAAGTAAACTACTTCCGCCTAACAGACTGACTGGCAGACTGACAGACTGACAGACTGACAGACTGACAGACTGGCAGACTGACAGACTGACAGACTGACAGACTGACAGACTGACAGACTGACAGACTGACAGACTGACAGACTGACAGACTGACAGACTGACAGACTGACAGACTGACAGACTGACAGACTGACAGACTGACAGACTGACAGACTGACAGACTGACAGACTGACAGACTGACAGACTGACAGACTGACAGACTGACAGACTGACAGACTGACAGACTGACAGACTGACAGACTGACAGACTGACAGACTGACAGACTGACAGACTGACAGACTGACAGACTGACAGACTGACAGACTGACAGACTGACAGACTGACAGACTGACAGAATGACGGACTGACAGACGGACTTCCGGGACCCACTTTTTTGGCATTCTCTATCATCGTAATGTCATGTCTGATTGTTATCTCAACTTTTTTTTTACGAATCTATAACTTGATAAACAAATAAAACCTTATTTATTAGATTTCACTAAACAGCTCTAAACGGCTGCATATTTATACAATGTTTTATGTAGCCTTAGCCATTATAGTTATGCTAGGTTTGTGTCAAAATAAGTACTAAAAATGTACTTTTAATCACGACAAACAACTCCATCTGTCGATAAAACAACTCCATCTGATTCGAAAATAAACGAAAAAACAAAAACATGAGGAAAGTTCTCGATGTCATATAAAGCAGAAAATCTCAAAAATGCTCCAACAAGATTTAGATTTGATAACAAATGCTCCAATAAAAATTACATCAATAAAAGAGAAATATACATAAAAAGATGAATAGAAAACACACATCGTCGCCCTAGTATTGGAGTGCCGTATACGCCAAATTGCATTTTTTGAACTAGGTATGCAGTCGTATGTTTTCGAATTTGCTCTTTTCAAATCTGCTATCCGTTTTTTTCTATATTTTTTCGTTGCCGAGATATTCACTATTGTTTTGACAAAAACAAGAAATTTTGGCATTTACGTCAAATTTTTCATGCAATGCAAGAAAATTTTGAGAATTTTGTTTTGACGTACGTTTTGTTTTTTTTTTGACGTACGTGTATATGAATAAAAGAAACTTCTGATTTTCATGGCGTATACGGCAAACTCATTTTGGACAAAAATTTAAATATTTTGAAAACTAAACGAATTGCAGATGTCCAATATTATGTATATAAAAGACACATTTTTATTATATATCATACTAAAATATCAACAAATACCAGCGGTTAGTTCTTTCGCAATTATCTTCCGAACATTTAAATGCGATGTAAAAATGGCTTATACGGCACTTCTATACTATACTCTGTCCGATAAAAATTGGCAGTACAGGCCTTATGAGAGAGCTTTTTCAAAATCAGTGGGACCTAACGACTGCCAAAAAAGCAATTCACGAAAAATATGCCCCTGAAACACACAAGAAAACCACAGACGCGACATGGCATTGTTGTTGTAATTTCTTTACTAAGCGAAGTACACCCTCCTATGACCGATCTGCCACACGATCTGTGGCAGAATGAAACTCAATGATAAAACTTTTTTATTAAAAGTATTTACAATACATAAGAGTTACCATTGGTAAACTTCCTTCATAAACTACTCCTATTTTCTATTATTTTTCTGAAAGAGCTTTCAGGATTAATGCTTTTTCAAGCTTTTAAAATGAAAAAAAGCATTACGTGTTGTCGTGGTGTTGGTGGCTGTTTGTTTTTTATTTTGTGTATGAAGAAAAACAGTTAATGTGAACATTTTAACATGCATTTTAACATTTCAACAGGAAAAATTGTTTACCCTTGCTTGGGGTCGGGCTGTGTTTTAAATGAGTGAATTTTTTGTTTTGTTATTTTTGTGTTAAACGAAAAGTTAATTTTTTTTCGTTTTTGTGAAATTTTACCGATAAAATGGTAACGCTGGTACCTTTTCGAAACATTTTTTTCGGATAATACGGCATCGGTGTGTGAGCCTTTTTATGTGATAGACATATCCAGAAGGCGTGAAGCAGAGTGAGATGCAAATGCCCTATCTTCCCTGTACTGCCAATTTTTATCGGACAGAGTATAGGGCGACGACATGTATGTATGTACATTAGGGTGTTCGTTATTTTTTAAACAAGTTCCTTAGTGGAAAAACTGTTTCTAAATAATAAAAAAAAATCCCCTAATTTTTGTCAGGCTTTTATTTTGTCGATTTTTTTTTATTATTTAGAAACAGTTTTTCCACTTAGGAACTTGATTCCCGAAGAAAATCTAAATAACGAACGGATCTTGTATCAGGAAATAATCTCAAAAAGACACAATTTCTTATTTTTTGTTTTATTGGTTGATTGCAAATTATTCACAATTGAAAATATAATTCAAAAAATAAATATGTACTTCAATGAAAAAAAAATATATATATACAACTGATTCCTGTGTTTTATTTTTCTGAAAATGATGTGATGTTGAAATGAAATTTGAGCAAAATATATTCTTATTCAGACTCTAAGCAACCTAAAAACGAGTTTAGCAACGTCGCATAAATTTTATAAAAAGCAATTTTCTGTTTAAAGACATTATAAAGAGTACATAATGCTTTGAAATGTCTATGATGAGTTTATAAATACGGCTGATAGTATGTACCTACATCGCAAGTAAAAAGAAGCAGTACGATCTTTTGTGAAACCAATGCAGCACCAGCTTTATAGGTATAAGGCTAGGAGCACACATGCGATTTTGATCGTCGCAAATTAGATGACAACAATTTTAATGACTGTAGACACAATTTTCAAATTTTTAATCGCGGGAAGCA
Organism: Episyrphus balteatus; assembly: GCF_945859705.1. Taxonomy (NCBI): domain Eukaryota; kingdom Metazoa; phylum Arthropoda; class Insecta; order Diptera; family Syrphidae; genus Episyrphus; species Episyrphus balteatus. The sequence goes on from NC_079134.1 coordinate 104,398,591, forward strand.
TGTGTGTGCACAGGCTTTGAAATCATTGTGATCCATTTTTGCGACTGAATAATCGCGCGACTAAAATCGCCTGTGTGCGCCTAGCCTAAATAAAATTTGAAAAATGAGCACATTAAATTTTTGGAAATCAAATGATTAAGAACTGTTGTAAGTATTTTTTCAATAAAAGCTGTAGAAAAAGAATTATGGCCTTTCAAAGATTTTTTTCTTGAAAATGGTAATCTGTTTTCAAGTATAACTTTTTTATTTTCAATTTCACAGGAAAAATTACCTCAATAAAAATTGTAGAGAAATAAAATATATATAAAAACAATGCTCAACATTTTTTTTCGGGCTATTAGGTAAAAAATAGTTTACACTACTTTTTTAAAGATGGCGGCAAAGTGGGGTTCTTTCAATCCTGAAAAGTAAATTGTGTATTAATATTCATCTCACAACTCACATTAACCCACCTACACATCAAAACAAAAAAAAACTTGTCCTATTCAAAGCAAGGTCAATAGCTGTGTTTTTTTGGCATTTCTATCCGTATCCGCAGTTGCCGTTTACATGCATTACACAAACAACACGCAGCTGCCGATAAGAATAGAAGCTAAACCAAGCTGCGGATAGAATTTTGACGAGGTCTATAAGCTTACTTTTCCCTTTCTCTTGGTGCGTACATATACATTTTTGTTCAGTGTTAATTTTTTGGAAATCCTACTGCGGATAGAAATGCCAAAAAAACACGCCTAATGTAACATTTCATTGGACTTTACTATTGACCCTTCCCGCACCCTTCATGTACGATATTAGGTATCACCACAAAAGAAGTGCATGCAAAAAATAACAAACCAGTTGAAAAAAAGAATCAAATTCGAAGAAGATATTGTGCCAATTCCAACATACCTAAATATGTTTATAAACGTTCACGGTTCACCGCCAAGAGCAAGTAGATTGGTTTGCAGTTTTGTAGTTGATTACACTGGTTAACAAAATTAAACTTTTTTTTTGTTGTCGAAACAAAAATATACTTTTCTGAAGGTTTTCGGTGTGCTGAACTCGAATCTGAAGCCAAAAAAAATTAATCAGCTCCCGTTTTTGAAATATTACCGTTAGAAATTGCTGTACTTCGGACCTTATTCTTTTATATAAGGAAACATATTTAGTAACGGTTTTCATAAGTACTATTTACCACCTTTTTAAATCTTTTTAAATCTTTCCGATATCTTTTTTATTGCCCGAGATATCCTAAGTTGTTTGGTATTTTTATAAATTTTATAACGTCATTATCTTCTATATGATATATGAAGATAAACCCACTTATTTCAGTTTAAGATATCTCGGCCAATATAAAAGATATTGAAAAGATTTAAACAGGTGTCGAAAGATGGAAAACAGTTCTTATAGAAACCGTTACTAAATATGCTCAAACAATTTTCTTTATACAAAAGAAGAAGACCCGAAGAATTAAAAAAAAACGTATTTTTGCATTTTCTAACGGTAATATCTGAAAAACGGGAGCTGATTAGTTGTTTCTGACTTCGGATTCGAGTTCAGCACACCAAAAACCTTCAGAAAAGTATATTTTTGTTTCGGTAACAAAACCCTTGTAAACCAGTGTTATTAATGCCAGCAGAATATGAACCAAAAGGCTATGTGATGTGCTTCGTTTGATGGAATGGAAAAGATGAAACCAGAACACTGGAAAATACATCACTAGTGTTACCGCAGATTCAATTTTTAATAAAACTATATGACCAAATTGATTTTCCTTATAAAAATATTTTGGTAAATTGTGTTGAGTATTGATGATCTGTTACTGTAGCCACAGGTTCGAAGCAGCTCTGTTTGTGTAAAGTTTATCTTAAAAACAACAAATTCACGGATTAAGGAAGAACTATCAATCTGGCCCAGTATTAATCTTCTATTTTTTTAACGAAAATTTCAGGAAACATTTGTCGTATCCAAAGAACTTCATCTTCCTTGCGATTTTAAACGAACCTTAATTAAAAAGTCCATTCTCGAAAATTGGTGGTGGTAACTCTGTTATCTGCACAGTTGTGTGTTCGCTCTTCGGAATCCTGTTTTGTAAGTTTAAGTATCTGTTCCTTTTTGCTCACATATGTATAAATTCATGACAGCTTTGTGGCATTTTTAATGTTATGAAGTGAATAGACCTCGGCCATAAAAAAAATATAGTATTGCAATAATTGGAAATCCAATTCATTCAAGGTTTTGTTTCAACTTTTGCTATGTATGTTTAATTTTTTTATTATTAGGTAAGTACTTGTTATTTGATATTACATATATTAAACAACGAACCGGTGTGTGTTTTGATGAAATGTTAGTATCACCTTTCGTTTGCTTCATGTTATGGCAAGAAACAATGTCCAAAAAAAAAAAAAAGAAAAATCGCTTAAAAATTAAAAATAAAATTGGTACCTACAGAGCATTGAAGGTGAAGTGCAATTACAACCGCGGCAATAACGCCTGCAGGTGTTATTACCCAAACGAAAAGGAAATATACCCTGGAGGCTTTATTTCCTTTAAAAAGTGGCAATAACACCTACTTCGAAAAGGCATTAAGCCCCACGGTTGTTTTTACTTGCTCTATAGGGCAAGTATTGGTTTCGTGTCGAAAAAAAAGTTGAAGTTTTAATCAAAACCAACATTACGATGATGGAGAACTCCGAAAAAGTGGGTCACTCAATTCCGTCCGTGCGTCTGTGCGGTTGTGCGTCCATCTGTACACATTTTTCACAGCCTAAACGCGTTAATGGATTTTCTTCAAATTTGGTATAGATGATTTTTATGGAATTTTGAAAGTTGGTTTTTTTTTTGTTTTTTTATAGCTCGCTTAGAAAGTGTACCTCCCATACAAATTTTTCAATTTAAACCAAATAACTCGAAAACGGATCTATTGATTTTGATTTAACTTTGCAGACGTTATATTCAAAGCTATTGCAATAAAAATGCATTTTTATTTTTTCCAAAAAAAAGTCAAATAAAAAAATTGCCCTAAATGTCGGCTCTTCCATCTCTGGAATAACACTGGTTTACAGCCAAAATAGAAACTCAATCCCACTATTTTTGTCTTACGTACTTTGACCTCAGGAATTCGGAAATCACTTTTAAAAAAATTACGATGGATACGTTTTCGAGATATAATTTTTCAAAGTTTCTTGTCGTTTTTTTTCAGCATACTTAGTATTCGGGCTATATCTTAAGTAATAAACAACTTATATGACCGGTTCCTGAAAGCTGATCAAATAAGCAACAAACACTGGAATAACTTTTTTGGGTCACTCCCAAAGTTTAAGTGCATTGTATCAAAACACTTAAAAAAAAATCGATTTCTTAAAGGAAATTTTTGCAAAAAAAAGAGTTTCTTACTGACATAAAAAATCTAAATCTTGCGAATCCTCATAGTTATGTGTAGTACACTTTCTGGCAAAGATAACAAGATAATTTTCTTCGAAATCTATGGATAAGTTATAAAGATATGATAATTTTTGTAACGATCAATATTTTCGACTTTTTTGTTATTTTTAGTGTTTTCTATAACTTGAAAAGGAAGCCGAATATAAAAATTTGTATTAAGTAATTTTCTGTAGATAATTAAACTTCCTATCGATATGTAACCTTTAAAAAAAATTTAAAATTAAAATATTGTAAAAAACTAATGAAAAACTATTCGAAAAAGAGAAAAACATGCCTTTTTTTGTGATTTTACTAAATAGTCTATTTTTATTCCTTAAGCATTTATAGATATTGAACATGTAACGGAAAAAAGAAAATACTTTATTTTTCAACATAATGGTCACAAAAGCTGAATACGGCTAAAATTGGATAAAATATGGACTTTCAAAATCTACTGTTTTTGGTCTCTTTGAGCCATTTTTCTATAACACATTTTACAATTTGTAATTGAGAGTTTTGTATCAATTCATACTCTATTTTCTAAAACACAAAGAAAAATGGCTCAAGTCAGTAAGAAACTCTTTTTTTGCAAAAATTTCCTTTAAAAAGTCGATTTTTTTAAGTGTTTTGATACAATGCACTTAAACTTTTGGAGTGACCCAAAAAAGTTATTCCAGTGTTTATTATTTATTTGATCAGAGCTTTCAGGAAAGGGTTTTTCTGTTCATATTAGTTGATTATTACTGAAGATATAACCCGAATACTAAGTATGCTGAAAAAAAAAACGACAAAAAACTTTGAAAAACCAAATCTCGAAAACCTATCCATAAATATTTTTTTAGATAAGATTTTCGAGTTTTCTGGGCTCAAATCTATACGAAAAGTATAACGGCACTTGGTGTCCAAAAAATTTTTATTTTTTTGTAAACTAGTGTAATTAGCACTTTCACTTCTAATAAGGCATTTAAAATTTGAGGAACACACTATAGGATTTGGAGTGGGTACAAGGTTGGGTTTGTAAAAATTTGTTTGGGATCCAAGATCCAAGAAACTTTTAAATTTTGAAGAAAATTTGCTTACACCTCACACCCTCCTCAAATCTTAAAGTGTGCCCAAGCAGGAGGTTGCAGGGGGGCAGCATGCCCCCCCCCCCCCCCCCATACCTTCTTCAAAGTATATGGCTCGTAGCATTGCAAGTTTTTTTGTTTTTCGATCTTATAAAGTGGGCCAGTTAAAACTGAAGAAAATAAGAAAAGGCTATAACACCCACGGGTGTAATTTCCATATTAAAAAGGAAATAAAGCCTGCAGGCGCAGGGGATATTTCCATTTCGTTTGGGTAATAACACCTGCAGGCGTTATTGCCAGCATTGAAACATCGATTAAAGTAAATGTCAAAAGTCCATGCATAAATCACATGTTATTCATGGTCAAATGTGGAAAATGTTGGTTTTTAATATATAACTTTGAAACAGGGGAAGCTATTAAAAAAATATATATATGGACGACTTGTCATTTTGTAATTCCTTAAAAAAAAAAATTACAACCATTTTTTTTCTACGAGCAATCGTTTAGAAGATATCGCGATCTTAAAATATGTCAAATGTCGAAAATAACGGTATTTTGTATATTACACTTAAACGATGAGTCTATCGAAAAGTTGTCTTTGGGAACTTGTAGATTATGTGTTCTTCAGTGGCGTAGCTACCGCTGTATCAGCTGTATGCATGTAACAGGGCCCGCGAGATATAGGGGCCCCCAAAAAATTAAGTATTAAACATTTTTTAATTATGATAACCATTTTTTGTGCATGTGCCTTTAGGATAGGTTTTTTTTTGTATCTAGATCAACGAAATGGATGTAAAAATGTTAGTATCGATTTTTGTGTTTGAAAATATAGATCCTGTTTCCAAAGTCCTTCAACGAAATGACTTAGACACTTGGGACCAGTTGTACAAATATTTAATCCGTGGTTCAGCAACTTTTATCTTCTGAAATCGGTGGTAAAGTTGCGGATTAGCACTGTTTCAAGGTTTTCAAAATCAGGAAAATAACGAAACGCTTTTTTGATGAGTTGGCAGAAATAATTAAGTAAGAATTTCAAATCCGGAATCGTGCTTTGAAGTCAACGTTTACAATTGCCGCCTAGGATATTACGATGAGTTAAATTAAACAATGATTTTAGAGCCTTCATGTTTCATGGTCTGAATAGTATGGACCTTAGGACGAGATAAACTGTTTCCGTTTTCAAATGATGTAATAAAACAAGGATCAACAAAACTGATAGAAAAGTAGAATAAATACTCTCCATTAGTTGTTTCTACGAGGAACAAGTTGCTTTAAAATTGTGCTTAAAATTATTCCATAAAAGAAGTTGCTAAATTATTGTGAGTGGATCAAAGAAAAACTAATCTCGGATATTGGAGCTAGTTAATTGCTAATTTCTTGTCCAAAAATCAATTTGTAGATCCTATGGTTAGTTTCATATTTCAATTTTAAGTTTAAAAAATGCACTTCCAGTTTGCTCGTTTTTAAATACCTGCTGTTTTTAATTTTTTTGTTGTTAATAATAGCTTGCAAGGTGCAAATCCACATTTTGTAGGTAGCTCAACTCTTTTTGAAATATATAAGGTTTTATAAATAAAAGTAAGCTTTCAAAACACGAAAAAACGCAAAATTCTAAAATTTTTTTTGCAGATTTCGAAGTAACTTAGACAGAGATGAATCGCTTACATTCCCGATTTTGTAGAAAAATAATCTTCAAAATCGAGACCCTAATGGAATGCTTAAGCCTTTTGGGTCTGGGTAACTTTAAATTTCTGCAAAACAGCCCGGAAAACTATACAAAAATGCGTTTGAAAATTTTCCCTTTTTGAGCCAATGTTGTTAAGGCTTAAGGCTGTGTCCAAGTCTAGGAGATGGAAAGAGCCCCCAAAAAAAATTTGGATACAGGGCCCCCAAAAGGGCTAGCTAAGCCACTGGTATTCTTCTATATAGAAACGTTTTTTCTTTTTTTTTCTTTAAGGTGTCATTATTTTTTTTTTTAATTTGGCTAAAACTCAAAAATGGAAAATTTTTGTGATTAGCTGGTAAAATAGCTATGAGTTATTTAAAACGTACTTTTAACTCACTACAAAAACTTAATTTTTTCACAATGTTTCAGATATGTTCAGTAACACTTTTTTGATTTTGATTTATTGAGCACGTTAAAATCCTAACGTTACAGGTAAATATAAATATAAATAAATATAAATAACAATAATAATAAAAAATGAATGTATGTATAAAAAAAAAAAAAAGATAACACAATTAAATTTTTAATTTACAAAATTAACGAAAAATCTAATTTTATGTTTTGATTTCAAATTTACGTTAACAGAGTCAATTAAGTTATAATGTTTATTGAAAATATTAATCAACTGATTAATCGGACTGTTAGACCCATAGTTCGATCTGCTAAAACTGGGACGTATTGGCAATCTAGTTCTTAACCCGACACAGGCCGCGTTAAAGCTCAAACGACCCAAAACTGAGAATGAGCAAATAGATCCATTCATTAATCCAACGATGAAGCAAAGCTGTAAAAACTCTCTATGAGCAGAAAGGGATGGGATTTTCAAGAGACTTAAGTTCTGAGGGTAGGAAGGCAATTCAATTAAATTTGACCGAGGAAGAAATCGAAGGTAAAACTTAATGAATTTCTTTTGGACACTTTCAATTCTATTTGTGTGATCACAGCCATATTCTAATACAGATCTGGCAAACGAAAAAAATAGACATTTAATTACGAAGGGATCACGGAACTCACTTCCAAAACGTTTAATAAAACCGAGTGATCTATTAGCTTTTTTGATTATTGAATCGTAGTGATTAGTAAATGATAACTTTGAATCTAGGATTATACCAAGATCAGAAAAGCTGGATTGGACGTGTAAACTAGAGGAGTTTAACATATAATCAAAAACAATGAAATCATGCTTGAGTGTGAAACGCATTGTCTTGCATTTATCAACATTTAAAAATAAACGATTGTTATTGCACCATTCCCAAAAACATAGTAGGTCATTTTGCAGAAGATTACAATCAGTCAATGAATTTATTTTCCGAAATATTTTTACATCGTCAGCGTACATTAACGAAGAAGAGTTTTTTTTAAAAAGATGGAAGGTCATTTATAAATAAAACAAATAATAGTGGTCCCAAATGACTGCCTTGAGGTACACCGGAATTAGCGACAAAATTATTTGAGTGATTATGTCTGAATATAACACTATAATGTCTATCACTGAGGTAAGAAGACAACCAATTTATAAACGAATCATTAAGTCCAATTCTTGACAGTTTATTTAGAAGAATACTATGATTAAGCTTGTCAAATGCCTTGCTAAAATCGGTAAAAATGCAATCAACTTGCAGATTTTTTTCAAAAGCGTCAAAGCAAAACGTTGTGAATTCTAACAAATTAGTGACAGTAGATTTCTTTTTAACAAATCCGTGCTGATTTTCACTAATGATAGAAGAACAATTAAAAGATAAGACATCACAAACTAACAATTCGAACAATTTAGGTATAAAAGAGAGTTTGGCTATGGGGCGGTAGTTAGTAACTAAGTGACTAGGTCCTTTTTTATGAATAGGTTTAAGGAAAGCATATTTCCATAGATCAGGAAATGTAGAGTACTTAATTGAGTGGTTAAAAAGAATAAATAGTGGGTAAGATAAATGATTTGCACATTTTTTTAACATGAATGACGGTAAACCGTCAGGGCCAGAACTTAGACTGTCGTCAAGTTTTAAAATTTGTTCACGAATTGTAGATTCAGTAATTGAAAAATTTATTAGTCCTAAGTGGGTATATTGTTCAGATGTCAGAGGGGATCGAGGGTCAGATGGGAGATTTTCCTCAAAGGACTTCTTAAAAAACTCCGCAAACATGTTGGATATAACTTTAGGATCTTGGCTAGAAAACTTATCAAACTCCATACATATTGGGTAGCCATCAGTATTTCTTTTAATATCAACAAAATTCCAGAATTTTTTAGGATTTATTTTAAAATCATTTGCAGTTTTGGTTAGGAATTCCTTGTAACGATAGTTTGAATAGTTGTTAAATTCATTTTTAAAGTCAATATAATTTAGTAGGTCGCTATCAGTTTTAGTTTGATTGAACCTTAACCACGCCTTATTTCTTTTGTTTTTCAAAGATTTCAAATGCCGATCGAACCATGGGGGATAGTTATCTTTAGTTTTAACATGACGTAAAGGGATGGTTTCTAAAAAGCAGTCAAATATTATTTTATAAAACTTAAATAACTTATTATCTAGGTTTGAACCACTAAGCAAAGTATCCCAATCAATGAGACTTAATAGTGTAATGTTTTATTCCGGGTTCACAATAAAACTTATTTAATTTCCACTTATATTTCCGTTCAAATAAGAACACACTTTATTTCAACTCAATTTACTTTTATTATTCGCCCAAACAAACACACTTTTAAATCACTTTATTTACTACTAACAATTCGCAACACTTTATTTCACTTTGTACTGTACTCTTTCACTTTCAAGATTAAACTGTGTCCGGTCGGTGTCTACGCTGCCTTTTATACCGGAATCTCGAGACTCGAGAACGTCCTCGAAGGCTCTCGTCCCTGTCTCTCGAAACTTCCTTTCCAGGAAGGCTTCCAGTCTAGTGGGATATTTTGAGATGTGTTCAGTGTGGGATATTTTGAGATGTGTTCAGTGAGATATGTTCAGTGGGATATTTTTAGATGTGTTCAGTCAGATATTTTTCTTAATTACTAAAGGTCCGTTCACATTTCTACCTTTGCAGTAGTAGGTAGTGTGTTCAGACTTTTATCTTAAAAGTAGTTCAGTAATTCATCGTTACAATAGATTAAACAATTCATCAAAGTTACATTTTCTAAAATTGAATTCAACAAGATTACAAGCATTCGAGAAGTTACAAACATTCAAGTTCAAAAATATCGATAAAGCAGGATGATGACGATCTTCGATGACAAGTTTTACATCACTATGTGTAACAGCAGCGTCCGTGTTTAAGGACTCGGAAGAGTATACAAGGTCCAGTATTTTATTGTTATTGTTTGGAACTCCATTAATTTGATTTAAACAAAGGGCAGCCATCGAATATATGAGGGAGATTTCTTTGGACGACGACAGATTAATAGGCAAAAATTCGCCGCTATCATTAGAATTAATCCAGTTTAGATCACTTAGATTGAAATCGCCAACTATGATTATTTCATCGTTAGGGTCAATGTTTTCAGTTATGCCATCCAGGCAGTCGTAAAGTTGATCATATACATCACTGTTGGAGCAAGGCGGAATATAAGTAGCCACTACGTAGAGGAAACCATTAGGCATTTTTATCTTTATGCACAATATTTCAAGCAAGGATTGTCGGAAGTCATCGACGAGAGAGCACATTAACGAACTTTGTACGGCTATAATAATTCCTCCGCCAACCACGGTTGAATCGAAGTTAGAATGACGATCACGTCGGTAAATTTAGTAGTTGCTATCAAAAAGTTCAGAATTAGCTATTGATGAACATAGCCACGTCTCTGTTAAAACTATTACATCGTGAGGGAGGTTGGTTAAGTTCGTATAGACTATATTGGTTTTGGTCCGTAAGCGTTTAACGTTTTGATAGTAAATTAATACATGCTGCTGGGTTTTAGCGTTGTCAGTTACTGTCGAAAATAGTGTGGTTGTATCTTTGAGTTCCTGTTCACAAATTCATGTACGATTACACCATTAGGCCAAAATGATGGAGAATTCAGTAAATGGAAAATCGAGTCCGGACATCTTATTTTAAATGATGCATACTTGGAATAGTTCCTTTGAAGCATTTTCTCCACTGTGATTAATTCTAGTTTACCAATTTTCTGAATTAAATACGTTTTAATATCTAAAGCATTTGTAGATGGTGCAAGTTTAGAAATAAAAATTTGTTTTTGACCTTCAACAACTTTAAGTCCATGTACAATAGGAGATTCGTATCTATTATCTTCGATTGCATGTTGCTCTACTGCAGGTCGCTCTATTGCAGGTCGCTCTATTGCAGGTCGCTCAACTGCAGGCAATACAAATGGTTGACTTGAGGAGTTTGGTAAGGAAGTTTGAACTGATGCAGAAGGAGAACTTGCAGTAATAGATTCATTAATAGCTTCAGTGGAAGAAATTGTTCTTGATTCTTGTGTTGTTATGGAGACCGGATTAGTTGGAACGTATGATTGAAATACAGATAAACTTTGTTTCTTTGTGAAAGGATTCAGTAGACCAATATCTGTGTCCTTGTCCACTTCGTCACTTTTCCGTTTTGTAGATGAGGAAGAACTTTGCTCAGAGTTAGCATTAGAATTTTTTAACTTACTTCTTGTAAGTCGGCCTTGATGTGGAGGTTGTGATGCTAGGTTTTCAATTTAGTCTGATAGGTACAGTAGTTGTTTGTGCATGTTTTCTAAACGGTTGGTGTTTTCAATGACATTTCGAGCAATATTAGTGTATGCGAAAGGATCGCACTCGTCACAGAAATAATAGAAAGATCTATTTTTGGCAAATAATTTTATAGAGCTGTGTGGAGCATCAATGCATTTCACGTGAAAAATTTTCCGACATATTCCATTGCATATACCTAATAGAATCAATTCCATAATCAGCAATTTCGTTACATAAAGAACAATTTGCCATGTTGTAAACGATTCAAAATAAGTTATAAGTCTTATTGGCTTTTTTTTTTTTGTGTTTTGAACAATTTAAAAATATTTTGGGATTTTGTATTTAAAGGTTTATGGTGATATTGTATTTAAAGGTTTGTGTATTTGCTTGCGTTATTTAATCCACAAACCGAATAATATCGATGTTAATGTGGTGAGTAAATATATTCTCGTAGTTGTAGTTCTGGCCGTAAGATGTCAGTATAATATATGAATAAAGTTGTTAAGGTGAGTAATAATATTCCCCTCGGTAGTGGTGAATAAAATATGTAAATAAAGAATAAACACCAAAAGAATATAAGGTGAAGTACCAAAATGGGTTTGCTTGGCAGAACACTACTAAAAATGACTCACCCAGAAGGTAAGACTGAAAGCAAGTTGTCTCGTATATAGGTACCTGATGTCGCTGATTGCTGTCCAGTCGATAAATATACAGGTTGATGCTGATGATATAGAGTTGGAATTTGTAGCTAAGTTTCACAGGCACTCGATTTTTGCAACATATATGGAGATGAAAGCAAAATTTTTGGATTCAATGTAGTATCAACTTAGCTTCATTAGCAGAACATATACTAAAATGTTTCAATCACTAGGATAGATGAGACAGATAGATTATTATAAAAGGCTCCGGAGAGGATTCCAGTTAAATTGCAATAAAAAAAAAAGAAGACACTCAAAAATAAAATAAATTCTTGTGTAACTTTCACTATTATAAAATTGATTTTACTATCTCTAATTATTAAAATTGCGAGGGATTGTTAAAGCAATACAATCGCGAGGAAAAAAGAGATTGGTAAAACTAAAAATGATTAATTGTTTGTAGAACTAAATAATAGAAATTTGGTAAAAATCGCGGAGCTAGTTTTAAGCACGGGCCAAGGGATTGCTACCAGTGTTGCCACTGATCGTTTTGATGACAAATTAAACATTTATAGATAAGTTCTTATACTTTTTACGCGAATCATTGTCTTTTTGGGACCAATTGCAGATTTTACTGTTTCTTCGAAAAAAAACACCCTTTCACCAAAATTTTTTTTTATGAAAACTCTTTATTCTTGCTTTCTATCCCAAAATCAATGTTTTTACCAAATTTCATTAGGGTGACCCATCATTTTTATTTTCACTCAAAAAAACACCCTTTTAACCATGATATTTTTATAGACACTTAAGATTCTTGTTTCTTATCTTAACAGTAACATAATTGCTAAATTTCAATAGGGTACCACTAATATTACTCTAGTTTTACATACTTTTTCAAATATACCCATATTTTCCTTACTTCTAAAAAACACACCCTTTCACAGAAAAATTATAGACTTACATTATTCGTAATTCCCATGGGAAAGAGAACATATTTAATGAATTTCATAAGGGTACCGTTTATACCATTGATTTTATCGGACTTATCGCGGATTTTTTCCTATTTCCACAAAAAAAAACCCTTTAACCTAAAATATTTCTATAGACTGTTCGGGGTCTTGGTTTCTGTAATAAATGAAACATTTTTACCAATTTCCATTGGTGTAACAATTTGTTTCTTATTTTTTTTGGTACTAATTCCGAATTTCATCATTTCTTAAAAAAAAACACTTTTTCACTCAAGATAATTTTGTATACTTTTTAAATTCTTAATTCTTATACCAACCAAAACATTTACACCAAGTTTTAAAAATTAATAAAATTTAAGTCAGCTGTTATGATACCTTCCTCACACACAACTTAACCCATCAAAAAAACACCCATTCACCAAAAATAATTTTAAGAACTTTATGAATGCTTTGTCCCTGCTTTATCTTAAACTTTCATCCCGAATTTTATCAGTGTAGCATGTTTTTCACATGGGTTTCGGTTACATTTTACTTGTTGAAGTCAAAAAACAAGCACCCTTGTTTTTAATCGGCAATAACTTTTCTTAGAGCAATCGTATTGACTTTATTTTTATGTCATTAGATTCAGCATCAACAAATACCTGAAAACAAGTGTCATTTGATGATATTCGACAAACAATTTTTTTCAGTATATTTTTGACCTTCACCCCCTCCCTCTTGTCCGCCAAAAAACACCCTTCCACCCAACTTTTTTTTATAGACTTTTTTTGTAGGTACATACTTGGTTCTTATCCCAAAAGCAAACTTTTTGCCAAGTCTCATGAGTATAACATTTTTTTTTTAATGCCTATTTTACCTGTACTATTAAACACATTTAAAGAGTAGGTACAGTTGGTTTTATTTGAACAATATTTTTTCAAAAACTTTTTCAACTAGGTACTAGGTCGGTTTTGATTGGAATCACTCAATGATTCACTCATTCCGAAATCCAATAAAAAAGTTTGAATCGCTTCCACCCAATTCTGAAATTTAATATCTGTAGGTATTGGTGAAAAATCAAATATTTTGTTTTTTCACTAGGAGAATAAAAAATTTGCAGCAGGCTTCTGAATGATTCCGGACGCTTCCGGACGGCCAATCGAAAACGACATAACTTTATAAGTACATTTTAGGTTTGTTCGAGGTCGCTGGGTCGCTCCGAATTCGTGGTCAAGCGTTTTTTGTAGCTCCTTTTTTAACCAGAGTTATTTCCTCTGTGTTCGATGTTCGCTCTGTACGCTACGCACCCTGAACAACTCTGGATATTTTGTCAGAGCGGAGGAATTCAGAGTTATCAAATTGAAATCAGGTGTTTGGGAAAAAAAAAATTGTTTGATGTGCGAAAAGTGATTTGTCGTTTGTGGATACAAAATATGTGTGGTAAATATGATATTTTTCACGAAACTCATGAAATAGGAAACTAAAAAGTCAAAAATGTCAAAACAGAAATGAGGTGATGAAACTAAAGCTCTGATGTGTTCGATGTAAAATAAAACCTGAGAAACTCTGATTTTTCTGACAGTTAATTGACATGACTCAGAGTGCCCTGGTGGGGGAACAATGAACAGACCTATTTTTTATTCTCACACACAAACGTAGTTTTTATGAGAAATGGAGAAGCTGTCAATTTTTGGCCTTTCTAGATTTTGGGTTTTCGGGATTTTGGTTTTTCGGGATTCTGGGTTTTCGGGATTCTGGGTTTTCAGGAATTTGGTTTTTCGGGATTTTGGGCTTTCTGGATTTTCTTTATTCATTATTACAATCTGGATATTCTCCATAAACTATTTTGTCTCGTCGGTCTATTCTTTTCCATATCCGGAAAAAAATAAAGAAACACACTCCATCTCCATATTACCAGCTATGATTTAGTGCTTTATATATGTATAGGGGCGCCTCTGCAAAAATTAAATTGGTTGGAGGAATACTAGGATTGTTTTAGTTTTTCAAACAAAATTGGGGCGCCTTGTTCTTCAAAGATGAACGAAGATTTTGGAAACCATCGTCCTTCCGGAAGCCAAACAAATTAACCCAAAATTTTGGGGGCGCCTTCATTCTCAAAAAGTTTAGGACAAAAAATACGAGCGCCACGCCGTTGAAAAAGTAAAATAGAACAAAAATTGGGACGCCTTTGTGGAAGTAAAAATAAATAAAACATCGATTGGAAAGACTTCGTTATTTATATAATTTTTGTAAAAGTTCGCCGCCCCTCCATTCTTGCGCCCCTGGGCGACGGCCCAGGCTGCCCCCCTAAAACCGGCCCTTGAAGGGGCCCCAAAATATCAAAGGAGTCCCCGGGCCCCGCCGGCAACTCAACGTACGCCTCTGGACATCACCTACATAACTTAGTTGTCATGAACGGGCGAATGATAGAGATATAAAGAGTTTACATTGAAAACATGAACGATATTTATCAGTGCTGTCATTTTTAACGGCGCCAAATTGGCGGCTACATTCTGCAATGGCTCATTCCGCTGAACATGTAGGGGTTAGGCAGAACTTCCAAGATATTACATATATGTGTACATTCATAACTCATTTTTTGGGATGCCATTCCCATAGAGCAGGGATGGCGAACCAATGTCACGCGTGCCATTGATGGCACGCCATGAAATATTTCCGGCACACCACCAATTGAGTATAATACAATTTTGCACATTTGAGCGACATTCAACGAATTTTCCAGAAGATTTTTCTTGAAATCTTGTTCCACTGTAAAAATCTTTTCTTCTTATCTTCTCGCTTGATTACAACAATAAAAAAAAAAATCTTTAGTGGAAGAAGTTGATTGGTTGAGGGTAAACTGCACATTTTGAGTAAAGATTATATTGAATTAACATGAAAAACCAGACTAAAACTAACTGAAGAGTTTTTTATCGGTAATTAGTTCATCAGTCTAAAAATTTTCGTAAAGGTTTTTACAACTATTGAAAGAGTTATCGGAAACGCTTAAGTTTATTATGTACCCTGATGTGACATCCTTTGATAAACGTAACTTGCTGCTTGAAAAAGTAGGCGCTTCTTGACAATATCTTCGTATACCCTCAAGTGAGTCCTTATTTTTCAAAAAACTTATAACATTAAAGATTCGCTTGGAAACAAGTTGTCAAATGAATTAGTCTGCATTTTGCTTAAGGTGACGAAATACAGCGAAATATATCGTTCACTGTTTTTTATTTCTTTGTTTTTTTTTTAAGTTAATCTGAAATTTCGTTATTTTATTAACATGAATTATAAACAGACTTTCAAACATTTAATTATGTTTACAAAAAAAACTGCGTAGTTTAAAATTATTTATTTTTGTTTCTGTTTGTCACTAATAAACTAGATCAAAAATGTATGGCACGCAAAAGGCGCTTCAAATAAATTATTTTCTTAAAATGGCACGGGGCTCTATAAAGGTTCGCCATCCCTGCCATAAAGGATGTTGTGTATATACAATTGTGTGTGAATAAATATACATTTTCGGGAATAGAAATTTATTTCAATGTTCATTTCGCCCCACAAATAAAGAGAGACCGAAATAAAACTTTATAAAGAGCCGGGTTGTGTTGTACAGCAGTTTTGTCAGAATATTTTAGAAGCAAGGAGCCGAATTTGAAAAATTTTGCAGCCAAAAATAGTAACTTTCAAAAACGGTCCCAAGAAAAGCCAACAATTTTCTTTTGTTATGAGATTCTTAATTTTTTTCAATTTGCATTTAACTTGAAGTTTGACTTATTGATTAAATGTATCGAAGAATATCAATCGGAAACACAACAAACTATTTCTGCCCTATCGAACAAAATGACAAGTTTAAATAAACAGCTTGATGCACTGAAGAAACAAAATGCCACATTTAATGATACGATCAGTGAACTTGATACTTCTTTCCAATCCTCCCAAGATAAAACTCTTTCCGCGGTAAAAAATATAACCATTGACAAACCAATACAATTGTTACGCGACGATCTGAATCGAACCGCGAATAGCATAGTTACCGCTAGATCCTGTCAAGCCCATCCCCCTGCCAATCATCTCTCACTGATCGAAGATGCTGTTAAATACATCGCGGGTCTTGCCGTTGAACTTACAACGACAAGGGAAAGCGTAAATGAATTAATAGCTGCTGTGAGAACTTCAATAAAATTAAATGTTCCTGCATCCGATTATTCAACGAAGCAATATCTCTCTCTCCATGGTGTCCCATCTGACGATATACCCTCCACATCATCTAATTTATCACTCCACGATGAGTTTCTTCAACTCCAACATCAAGGTTCTTCTTCTCTTACAGCGCTTGCCCCCTCTCCCATCCTTATTGCCCCCTCTCCCATCCTTATTGCCCCCTCTCCCATCCTTATTCCACCTGCCTGCAATGCAGCTCAAAATAAAGCTTTATCAGATATAATCACTAACAACAATTCCTCACCTAAACACCCTGGATGTAGTCCTGAAGATCAAGCACCAATTGAAAGTCCGGCTATCTCTTCTGTTGTTCAGCGCTTTGGCGAAACTTGGACTCTAATTGATTGGAACAAAGGGATTCAAAAAATTGAAAATTGCAACGAAAAACTCTCCACCTTATTCGTAACAACATCCTCCCGTGCAGTCAATATTATATATATCCATAAAGTATTTAATAATTTGAAAATTCCAATAGCTAACTTCGTTATATTAAATAAATCAAGTCCAATCAAACTGAAGCTGACTATCCCATCCAAATATGATTGGCTAGTCACTAACTTCGACGGAACTCCATTACTCTTAGGAAAACTTACTATTAAGAAATGGGTTGTTAAAAATAAAATCATCCAAAACAACTGGAGCTTTAAAACTAATCTTTTCCCAAATTTCTCCCACCCTTCTATACCCAAATTTTCACCTTCTCAATCAATCCCAATAAACAATAAGGATTTGCATACTCCTCGAGAACCCCACTCTGTAAAACCCTACAGCTCCAAGCAAAAAAGAGTCTCCTTCCACATCCCAGATTCACAACACGCACCCACCCCTCAAACAGCTTTATCTAAACCACTGTATCCCAATTTCATACATTCACATACTCTTAATCCTGCTCCTCTCCTCACATCATTATCTCCTCCGGCTTGTCTTCCTTCTACATCTAAAGCCTTCAAAAAATTTGCCCCCTACAGCATCTCTATCTACCAACTTACAACCTTCTTTTTCAAAAAATCTACCCCCTGCAGCTTCTCCCGCTAGCAACTTACAACCCTCTGCCACTTCATCCGTCTCAACATCTTTTCTAGATCCTCTCTTCCCCCCAGTTGCCAAACTTACAAAACATCTCATTGACCAAAATGATGATGGCCGTTATGTTCTCTCTCGCTTACTTGACCAACGAATATATTCAAATATTCGACTATATCTTGCATACCTTCACAATAAAGAAGACAATAGGCGTGTTTTTTCTATTACTCAGTAGCTATTCATTTTTGAATTTATTCGCAAAACAATAATAAAAATTACACAAGTAAGTATTTGTTTTTATTGTTATTCGAATAAAATAAAAAAATGAGTAGCTACTCAGTTGTAGAAAAAACACGCCTAATGTAATCGTTAACGGCGGTACAAGGACAAACTTAATAGTTTCCATCAACGAAAAAGGTCTCCCTACAAATCCAGTTGATCTCAAAAAAATCTTTGTACGCTTTCATGAAACATTAAATCTTACCTCTTCCGATGTTGATAACGATCTTTCTGCCTATGCGTCGTATGTCAATTCAAATAGAATATCTCACCTCCAAAGAAGTAGGGCTGACCATAGTAAATTTTTTCGTTCCTAGCTCAACTTTAACGTCTCCCCACATACAAAATCCTCAACCTATCCCTGTCACATTTTACTACCAAAATGTGAGAGGTCATCGGTCTAAAACTCAAAGTGTATTAAAGCAATCACATGCTCTCCCTTTCGATATCTACGCTCTCACCGAAACCAACCTTATACCTAGCATTAATAACCAAGAACTATTCCCTTCTTATTTTATTGTGTACCGCGATGATCTTAACCGACTTTCAACTGATCCCCCTTGCCGAGGCGTTTTACTTGCTGTTAAAAACACATTTGACTCATCCCTTATATCATTCTCTTCATCACCGAACATTGATTATTTATCAATTAAGATAAAACTCCCCCGCAAAGCACTTTATATAATTTGCTGCTACATTTCGCCTGCGCAACCCATTGAGTCATATGACATAGCTATTGACGCTGTTGATCAACTAATAACACACGCTGACTCTCAAGACGATATCCTTGTTTTCGGAGATTTTAATCTTCCCCACTTAAAATGGAAAGCGTCTGAAGATCAATCGCATTTTACTGCCTCTAACCCTTCCACTGCAAAAGAATGCCTTTTCATTGATCGACTGACTGACTCTAGCCTTTTCCAGGTTAGTAGTATTTGCAATTATATGGATAGACAACTCGACCTTATTTTCTCAACAGACCCTATCAATTCCAGTGTATCACTTTGTACACTTCCTCTTTCAATCATTGACAATTACCACCCACCTCTCTTTCTCTCTATGTTTCAGGAGTGTCCTATCCAGAACTTAAACATTTCAACTTGTTCGTTCGACTTTCATAAAGCAAAATTCCGAGAAATAAACGAATATCTTAGTAGAGTCCCTTTTAACTTTGCAAACCAATCTGTAAACGATGCCACTGCTACATTGTACGAGGAAATTTATAATGCAATTTCCCTCTTTATCCAAATTACACAACGTAAAAACTCATTTTCTTCTCCTCCTTGGTATAATCAGAGATTACGTTCTCTGCGAAATAAGAGAAATAAGTTGTGGCACACTTTTCTTCGTACTCGATCCATTGCGGATTATTCTAACTATCTCGGAACTTATCTCGCTTTTACTGAACTCTACAACTCCCTTTACACACGGTACCTTATTGAAACCCAAGCCAACCTCATTAATGACCCTAAGACATTCTATCAGTTCGTCAACTACAAGAAAAAGTCTGATGGATATCCAACATCTCTTTCACTTAACAACGAAACTTCAAGCGATGCTCAACACATCTCAAACTTGTTTGCCACATTTTTCAAACAATCTTTCACAGACGATTCTTTTAAACCAAATGAAGCTTATTTTAAATATTTGCCAAATTTTTTATTCGGGCCATTTCTCCCAGATTTCATCGAAATAAATCTCATCGAAGATAAACTGAATCAACTTGATGATGAATACTCTGAAGGACCAGATAAACTCCCTGCCATTCTTCTTAAAAAATGTTCTCATACTCTCTCTTTCCCGCTTTATCAAATATTTAAGTTATCTTTATCTCAAGGAGAATTCCCCCAGGTATGGAAATCATCCATACCTGGGGATGGATGATTTTGCACAAAAAATGTGCAAAAAATGACGTTAAGAAC
Source organism: Episyrphus balteatus (assembly GCF_945859705.1). Taxonomy (NCBI): domain Eukaryota; kingdom Metazoa; phylum Arthropoda; class Insecta; order Diptera; family Syrphidae; genus Episyrphus; species Episyrphus balteatus. Next base: position 104,418,489 of record NC_079134.1, read on the forward strand.
TACCGCCCCATTGCTAAACTTTCCCATATACCCAAAATTTTTGAATGCATCCTAAACGAACTCATAAGCTTCCGCTGTAAGTCACTTATATCCCCTAGACCACATGGGTTTCTCAAGGGTAAGTCCACTACCACTAACCTCATTGAATTCGTATCTTTTACCCTTTCAGCACTTGAGGCTGGGTTAGAGGTCGATGTTTTATCCACCGATTTCAGCAAGGCCTTTGACAAAATTTCCCACAGCCTAATACTTTTCAAACTTACTGCACTTGGTTTCGAACCTATATTTTTGAAATGGATATCTTCCTACCTCCAAAACCGTTCTTATGGAGTGCGTTTCAGAAATGCTTACTCTACCCCCTTTCTCGCTACTTCGAGGGTCCCCCAAGGAAGTCATTTAGGCCCCCTCCTCTTTATTCTTGCCATTAATGACATCGATATGATCATAGAGCACTCCCATATCTCGTGTATGCTGACGATACTAAGTTTTTTAAAACAATATCATCGGTAAATGATTCAAAACTTATTCAATCAGACCTTGACAGCTTCTCAGTTTGGTGTCTTAAAAATTGTCTCGAATTAAATGTAACCAAATGCCAATCAATGACCTTCACACGTAAGCGCATAAAATCTCCTCCCCGTTACTACCTACTCCACAATGAACACATTTCCATTGTTGAAACGATTCGAGATCTTGGTCTCATATGTGACCGAGAACTCAATTTTCTAATGCACATCGATAACATGATACACAAAGCCAACTCAGCCCTCGGTTTTGTTAAACGATGGTCCAAAGAATTCTCTAACCCTTATGTGACTCGCTCCCTTTATACAACTTACGTTAGACCCATCCTTGAATACGCCTCTCAAGTCTGGTCACCATATCACCATGTCCACACAGCCAGAATCGAAACCATTCAACGTCGCTTTCTTCGCTTCGCTCTTCGTCACCTACCGTGTGACGATCCCTTTATCCTCCCTCCCTATCAAAATCGTCTCCAACTAATCAACCTGAAAACTTTAGAAGAACGAAGAAAAATAAACGATATTCTATTTATTCACCGACTTCTCATCGGATCTGTTGACTGTCAAACTCTCTATAATTCCTTCTTTTTCAATACTAACCCCCGAAATCTGAGAAATCCTCGCCTTTTTTATTTGTCCTCCCACCGTACATCCTATGGATCCAACGAACCCCTCACTCGAATGTTGCGGAGTATAAACTCCAACCTTGACTATTTTGATTTCAACATCAGCACGTCTCTTCTTAAACACCGCCTTCTTAACTGTCCCGATCACCCTCTAAGTTAGCTATAAGTTAGTTTTTAAGTTAGATTAAGTTTTTTGTAGCTTGAATTAAGCCGAATAAATGGGGGTGCTGCCCCCACCAAAATTAAAAAAAAAAATTAAACTTTTGCAACGAAAGTCCAAGTCATTGGGTAATATGCCGATGAATTTCATAAATTTGCCGACTGCATCCGAACAAAATTTAATAGCAATGGGAATCATAATTGTATAGAAATAAAACATATATGTTAGTATTATTTTCACAAATAAGCATTTGATTTATTTTATCATTGCAAAATAAACAAGAATTATTATGTAATATGTACCAAAAACCCAGTCAAATTAGTAAATAAAATCGCATTTTTTTCGGGACAAAATTTTTCAACATGCGAGAGGGAGGTGTGGAGGTGTCTAATCCCCCCACGATTTTCCAAGCCGACAAATCAGTTGGCATATCACTTTCAATTTCCTGCTAATAAAGCCAATGTCACAACAGAATTAGCCAATCCTATTGTGAAATGAATGCATGTGTCTATTATTGCATCAATCCATAAGAAAATTTAAAATGTTTCCCTTTTTTATTAGTCCAATAAATAGTTCTAACTTCTAAGTGCGAAGGGTTGTTTGCATTGTTTCTTGTTATAAGAGGATTAATCGCATGTTTTTCGTTAGTCATTTGGAACTTTATTAAAAAATTAATTTGTCGGCTCTCGTAAGTTGTAGAGCGCTGAATTGTAGGTAATTTATAGAACAGTAATTTATTGAAGTTATACTTCTTATGGGACGATAGGTATGAAAATTTGTTTTTTGACAAGAATGTCAAAGGGATTATGACGCGATCGCCATCTCCGAGACAGGGCTGTCGTTTCACCTTTAGAGTTGGTAGTACTTTAGTATTTAAAAATGCAGTACGCCACAGTCCGGTAAAAAAAAAAACACAATCTTACCTCTTCCGATGTTGATAACGATCTTTCTGCCTATGCGTCGTATGTCAATTCAAATAGAATATCTCACCTCCAAAGAAGTAGGGCTGACCATAGTAAATTTTTTCGTTCCTAGCTCAACTTTAACGTCTCCCCACATACAAAATCCTCAACCTATCCCTGTCACATTTTACTACCAAAATGTGAGAGGTCATCGGTCTAAAACTCAAAGTGTATTAAAGCAATCACATGCTCTCCCTTTCGATATCTACGCTCTCACCGAAACCAACCTTATACCTAGCATTAATAACCAAGAACTATTCCCTTCTTATTTTATTGTGTACCGCGATGATCTTAACCGACTTTCAACTGATCCCCCTTGCCGAGGCGTTTTACTTGCTGTTAAAAACACATTTGACTCATCCCTTATATCATTCTCTTCATCACCGAACATTGATTATTTATCAATTAAGATAAAACTCCCCCGCAAAGCACTTTATATAATTTGCTGCTACATTTCGCCTGCGCAACCCATTGAGTCATATGACATAGCTATTGACGCTGTTGATCAACTAATAACACACGCTGACTCTCAAGACGATATCCTTGTTTTCGGAGATTTTAATCTTCCCCACTTAAAATGGAAAGCGTCTGAAGATCAATCGCATTTTACTGCCTCTAACCCTTCCACTGCAAAAGAATGCCTTTTCATTGATCGACTGACTGACTCTAGCCTTTTCCAGGTTAGTAGTATTTGCAATTATATGGATAGACAACTCGACCTTATTTTCTCAACAGACCCTATCAATTCCAGTGTATCACTTTGTACACTTCCTCTTTCAATCATTGACAATTACCACCCACCTCTCTTTCTCTCTATGTTTCAGGAGTGTCCTATCCAGAACTTAAACATTTCAACTTGTTCGTTCGACTTTCATAAAGCAAAATTCCGAGAAATAAACGAATATCTTAGTAGAGTCCCTTTTAACTTTGCAAACCAATCTGTAAACGATGCCACTGCTACATTGTACGAGGAAATTTATAATGCAATTTCTCTCTTTATCCAAATTACACAACGTAAAAACTCATTTTCTTCTCCTCCTTGGTATAATCAGAGATTACGTTCTCTGCGAAATAAGAGAAATAAGTTGTGGCACACTTTTCTTCGTACTCGATCCATTGCGGATTATTCTAACTATCTCGGAACTTATCTCGCTTTTACTGAACTCTACAACTCCCTTTACACACGGTACCTTATTGAAACCCAAGCCAACCTCATTAATGACCCTAAGACATTCTATCAGTTCGTCAACTACAAGAAAAAGTCTGATGGATATCCAACATCTCTTTCACTTAACAACGAAACTTCAAGCGATGCTCAACACATCTCAAACTTGTTTGCCACATTTTTCAAACAATCTTTCACAGACGATTCTTTTAAACCAAATGAAGCTTATTTTAAATATTTGCCAAATTTTTTATTCGGGCCATTTCTCCCAGATTTCATCGAAATAAATCTCATCGAAGATAAACTGAATCAACTTGATGATGAATACTCTGAAGGACCAGATAAACTCCCTGCCATTCTTCTTAAAAAATGTTCTCATACTCTCTCTTTCCCGCTTTATCAAATATTTAAGTTATCTTTATCTCAAGGAGAATTCCCCCAGGTATGGAAATCATCCATACCTGGGGATGGATGATTTTGCACAAAAAATGTGCAAAAAATGACGTTAAGAACTACCGCCCCATTGCTAAACTTTCCCATATACCCAAAATTTTTGAATGCATCCTAAACGAACTCATAAGCTTCCGCTGTAAGTCACTTATATCCCCTAGACCACATGGGTTTCTCAAGGGTAAGTCCACTACCACTAACCTCATTGAATTCGTATCTTTTACCCTTTCAGCACTTGAGGCTGGGTTAGAGGTCGATGTTTTATCCACCGATTTCAGCAAGGCCTTTGACAAAATTTCCCACAGCCTAATACTTTTCAAACTTACTGCACTTGGTTTCGAACCTATATTTTTGAAATGGATATCTTCCTACCTCCAAAACCGTTCTTATGGAGTGCGTTTCAGAAATGCTTACTCTACCCCTTTTCTCGCTACTTCGAGGGTCCCCCAAGGAAGTCATTTAGGCCCCCTCCTCTTTATTCTTGCCATTAATGACATCGATATGATCATAGAGCACTCCCATATCTCGTGTATGCTGACGATACTAAGTTTTTTAAAACAATATCATCGGTAAATGATTCAAAACTTATTCAATCAGACCTTGACAGCTTCTCAGTTTGGTGTCTTAAAAATTGTCTCGAATTAAATGTAACCAAATGCCAATCAATGACCTTCACACGTAAGCGCATAAAATCTCCTCCCCGTTACTACCTACTCCACAATGAACACATTTCCATTGTTGAAACGATTCGAGATCTTGGTCTCATATGTGACCGAGAACTCAATTTTCTAATGCACATCGATAACATGATACACAAAGCCAACTCAGCCCTCGGTTTTGTTAAACGATGGTCCAAAGAATTCTCTAACCCTTATGTGACTCGCTCCCTTTATACAACTTACGTTAGACCCATCCTTGAATACGCCTCTCAAGTCTGGTCACCATATCACCATGTCCACACAGCCAGAATCGAAACCATTCAACGTCGCTTTCTTCGCTTCGCTCTTCGTCACCTACCGTGTGACGATCCCTTTATCCTCCCTCCCTATCAAAATCGTCTCCAACTAATCAACCTGAAAACTTTAGAAGAACGAAGAAAAATAAACGATATTCTATTTATTCACCGACTTCTCATCGGATCTGTTGACTGTCAAACTCTCTATAATTCCTTCTTTTTCAATACTAACCCCCGAAATCTGAGAAATCCTCGCCTTTTTTATTTGTCCTCCCACCGTACATCCTATGGATCCAACGAACCCCTCACTCGAATGTTGCGGAGTATAAACTCCAACCTTGACTATTTTGATTTCAACATCAGCACGTCTCTTCTTAAACACCGCCTTCTTAACTGTCCCGATCACCCTCTAAGTTAGCTATAAGTTAGTTTTTAAGTTAGATTAAGTTTTTTGTAGCTTGAATTAAGCCGAATAAATGGGGGTGCTGCCCCCACCAAAATTAAAAAAAAAAATTAAACTTTTGCAACGAAAGTCCAAGTCATTGGGTAATATGCCGATGAATTTCATAAATTTGCCGACTGCATCCGAACAAAATTTAATAGCAATGGGAATCATAATTGTATAGAAATAAAACATATATGTTAGTATTATTTTCACAAATAAGCATTTGATTTATTTTATCATTGCAAAATAAACAAGAATTATTATGTAATATGTACCAAAAACCCAGTCAAATTAGTAAATAAAATCGCATTTTTTTCGGGACAAAATTTTTCAACATGCGAGAGGGAGGTGTGGAGGTGTCTAATCCCCCCACGATTTTCCAAGCCGACAAATCAGTTGGCATATCACTTTCAATTTCCTGCTAATAAAGCCAATGTCACAACAGAATTAGCCAATCCTATTGTGAAATGAATGCATGTGTCTATTATTGCATCAATCCATAAGAAAATTTAAAATGTTTCTTTTTTTTATTAGTCCAATAAATAGTTCTAACTTCTAAGTGCGAAGGGTTGTTTGCATTGTTTCTTGTTATAAGAGGATTAATCGCATGTTTTTCGTTAGTCATTTGGAACTTTATTAAAAAATTAATTTGTCGGCTCTCGTAAGTTGTAGAGCGCTGAATTGTAGGTAATTTATAGAACAGTAATTTATTGAAGTTATACTTCTTATGGGACGATAGGTATGAAAATTTGTTTTTTGACAAGAATGTCAAAGGGATTATGACGCGATCGCCATCTCCGAGACAGGGCTGTCGTTTCACCTTTAGAGTTGGTAGTACTTTAGTATTTAAAAATGCAGTACGCCACAGTCCGGTAAAAAAAAAACACACAACACGTGGAAAGTTGCATGTTTCTTGTCACAAGTTGCATGTGGCAAGTAGCCACGAGGCATGTGGCATACAGTATGCAAAATGTGGCAAATTGTAGGTATGTGTACGGTGACCATCCGTCCCGGTTTACCCGGGACTGTCCCGTATTTCTACAGCTTGTCCCGGGTTTTTATTTAAGCAACTCGGGACGTATAAGTTTCCCGTATTTTGTAATTTGTCCCCTGATTGTCCCGTATTTGCACATTTTCTGATTTTTGTATTCAATATTTTAAATAACTTGTACGGAAAACAAGAAAAAAGTGGTTGGAAATTAAAATTTTTCGGATTAAGCCTAGTACGCTGCTGAAGCAAAAAGAAAATTTTTCTAAGTCTCCAAAGTCAAAAAACTGTTGCTGCAAGAAAAATTGCCTGGACAAATAAATGGGAGTGACAAACGATTGAAAACTCTCCATATATTCTTGCACAGGTAAGAATTTCGTTACCTTAGCTGCGTATTGTGCAACGAAAAGCAAAATTTTCGTTTACGATTTCGTTGTGCTGGTTTTGTATGAACATTTTCGTTTCGCTTCTAGACTAGGCTTCAGCTTTTTTTTAATGTTCGTCAATTATTTAGTTCCAGCTTCTGTTTGTCAGGTTGCTACACCAGGTAAAAACAAATAAAGAACAACATATGGAAGAGTAAAGATCCCAGATAAGTTGAAAAACTGTTAAGGACATGTTGTGTTAAAGATCATACAATTTCAAAATCATTTGAAATAAAATTGAAATGTTAAAAAACATCTCTCCCGATTTTGATTAAAAAAACTTTGATGAAAAAAAGTTATTAACAGACATTATTATAAAACCATTTTTTTGATTTCTGATTTCGTAAACGACTTAAATGATTTCAACAAAAACGCTCCCATAAAATCGTTTAGAAAATCTTGATATCAAAACAAGGAAAAATTATGAAAACTCATTTAAAAAAATAAAATTTTTTTTTTTTAAATCAATATTTTCAAAACGATCCAACGAATTTTGTACAGTCCCGGGTTTCGCTTCCAGAAATATGGTCACCGTAGGTATGTGGCAAGTTGCGTGTGGCAAGTAGCATGTGGCAAGTTGCATGTGGCAAGTTGCCACAAAAAAAAACAAAAATTTAAATTTAAATACTCATAAATAACAGGAAAAGAAAGCAACATAGACAAAAACTAAACCTGCCATCAATCGTAGATAAAATTTAATTTTTTTTTTCTAAAAAAATTAGTCCCGGAAATAGGTATGAAGATTCTTAATTTTCAATTATAAAAATTTTGTATGCATAACTATATTCAGGGAAGTCAGATTGTCTTGAGTTAAGGTACGGAGTTAGAATCAAAAAACTTCCTAAGATCACCATAAGCTGAGATTGTTAAAAAAAGACGCTGTACTGCGGCGTACTGCATTTTCATTTAATATACTGAGTGAGAAGTATAACTTCAGTTGCGTGTACATGTGTACACACACTTTTTTTTATTTTGTTAGCTTAGCCATTACTTGCACCGTTAGCAAAATAATAAGGCAAGAGTTTGCTTAACAAAAAAAAAAAAAACGATGTCGACTTAATATTATTTGTTTTTTAATTGTTTAAAAAGAATGTGTGCCAAATCGATAGAAAATGTTGTAACCAGAGATCAGAAATAACAGTCAACCTTTATTTTCAATTAGTTTCTTTCTGCGAGTTACTACATTACTTTAAATAATTTCGGTTAAGGTTTGAGATTTATTTTAAAAAATCAAAAATAAAGGTTATCGGTTGAGATTTATTTTTTATTTCTAAAAATATCTCTCAATGGTTGAGATTTTTACCAAAAAATAAATGAAAAAGGTCAATTCAAAGGAAAATGTCGAATATGTCAATGTCAAGAATGTCTTTATTTTGCAAAAATAAATATGAAAAGGATATTTTTTCTTAGTTTATTTAACTAATAATAAAATAGACTCTCAAAGTCTATTTTATCTCTTTTCGCTTAAAATAAATGTAAAGACGAAAATGTACAACCAAAGCAATTTCGAATACGTCAGGAGACCGATGTTCTAATTGATACATTTGCAGATGAGATCTATTTTTTTTTCTCTCAGCGATAAATCTCACTGGATGACTGAAATATAAAAAAAATACAAAATAAAGGTTTCTCTCAGACCTTGACCGAAATTTTTCTTTTTTGAAAATGGCAACAAATAAGAGTTATTAAGGAACCTTTCAAAAGGTTGAGAATTGAGATTTACTTCTGATCCATGGTTGTAACGATTTAACGAATAATTAATTTCTTTATTTTGTACCGTAAGACGAGAAATTTCAAACAAACGATGTTTTTGGGCGGTATCTCATCGGCTTAAGTTACCTTCATTTATCAATCCCCCAGGCAACCCACCCTCTACGCCTTTGTTTGCTTATCAGTCTTTAAGTATTATTATTTGTTTTTCTTTCTTGAATTTGATTTTGATTTTAATGCTCATTGACGGCCACAAAATTATTAAGTTTGCATTTTACTTAAGGTCGTATTTTTCTTGTTATACATAATATATTCTTCTCCAATCACCATCAATGCAAACGGACCCTCCTGCCCATCTAGTTAACTACCCGCACAGAGAAAAATAGACCACATAAAATAGAACAAAAATCTTATGAAAAACCTTATTAAAACAATCTGGTTTTCCTTATTATTTTAAAATCTGCACTTGTAGGGTTTTGCCAAGAAAAATCAACGACGACCAGACCGAGGATCGAACTGAAGACTTTAAAGCATTAGTCGCACACCTTACCTTAACCAACCTGATGATATAAAAAATATTGATGGCGGTTTTTGTTCTAGTGCCAAGTTGAAAAAAAAATGAACTTTAAATTTTAACCCTCTACTGCATGAATTATGATCGAAGTGATATAAATTTTTTTTTACAATTTTTTAGCTTTATTAGGGGTCGAAAAAAGGTATTAAATAGAAATTTTTATTTTTTTACATATATATAAATTTTTGGAAACATAAACCATATATGGGTTAGTATGCAGCAAGGCGATTTCCAGCTGAAAATTAATAACCCATATATGGTTTAGTATGCATTCAAGGTATGTTTTGTTAAGTATGTTTTTATTACATTGGACTTTCTTCGTGACATTGTAGGTTATCAAGACTTGCATATATGTAAGTGCTCGGAGATGGCTTGTTTGATGTTAAAAAGAGCCAGAATCTGAAGCTAGATCATCATCACTTCGAAAGCCATCACGGGTTATGTATAGCATTTACTCACTTATTTTTTTTATAGAAAGTCTTCGAATTCATTTTACAAAAAAAAATAAAAATCGTACAAAAACCAGTAATGTATGTCGCCAACGCATGATAACCCATATATGGTGTTTTGGAAAAAATGCCAAAAAAAGACAAAAATTATTATAAAAACAAAAAACAAACTTCGTAAACATATAAAAGTATAATAAATACATACGAAACTTATTTCCAATTGAATGGAACTTACTTGTTTATTATGAAAAAAAAAACCGGAAAAGTACCCACTTTTATTCAGTGATTTGCACTTTACACATGCTCTTGAAACAATGGGATTATTTAAGAATCACGACTCTCTTGCTGATAATAAAAACCTATTTATTATAAAAAAATAGATTTTATTATAGTTTTTTCTTTTTGACATTTGGTGCAATATAACGGAAATAAATCGATATGAAATCGATAAACCATAATATATGGGTTGGTATGCGGTAGAGGGTTAAGAAGATTTTCTCTAGGTATAAAAATAATAAGAGATCTCCTTAAAAAAACCTTTTTGATAGTTGATTTTAATAAGATTTCCTTATAACATTTATTTTCAATAAAAGAAAAAATATGAAATTCCACTAAGGGAACTTTTGATGGATAAGATTTCCTTATAAAACATATAGGCAATAAAACAATAAGGCAATCTGTTAGTTTTTAGCTGGTCATATTTTTCCTTTGTGCGAAAGTAAAAAATGGTTTTTGATCGACCACCTCGTTTACATTCAAAATACTTAATTTTTTATATACAAGAGCAAATATGTGAAACCCAGTTGTGTATTTGATTTTTATAACAAGTATCTATCTTATAAATTTTAGTCGTGAAATCAGAATTAATTACATGCATTTATTTTCCATTTCAGCCCATTGTAATCCCTCATTTGTAGACGAAAAGAAAAACTATGATTATGCGGAAGATGATGACTACAATTATGATGAAGATGACGAGAATAAATCAGAAGGACTACCAATCGAAAGTAATGCAATAAACGGCGACCCACCATATTTCGAAATCTCAGAGCTAAATGTAAAAGCGAATTTCGGGGATAATATAGTCTTAAACTGTGATGTTCGGAATTTCCAATGTACGTTTGAGAAACTAATAAAAATTCCATTGAACTAACCTATTCCCTTCTTATTTTAGTGAAAAATGCTGTCATGTGGTATAAACAACAAAACCTTATAGTCAATGGACAAACTTCTTTGGACAAACATGTTGAAGTTTTGAAAAATAATTCCATCAGAATCCTGAACGTCCAAGATTCAGATGCAGATGATTACTACTGTACTGTGCTGCCAGAACAGGTGAAGCTGCATATTAATCTAGCCGTAGGGGGGAAGCTGGCTATATATTCTGATGGCCGTGATGTTACTGAGAAGACAGTAACAGTTCATCAAGGAGAAAGTCATACATTGGAGTGCAAAGCATTCGTTAATGAAAATGCTACAATCAAATGGGCTTTAAATGTTAGTCATAAAATTGATCTTCTTTTTTTTTTAATTTTTTGATACATATTTTTAATTCAGGGTGAAAGAGCTGAAAATCTTGACATCAAATTAGAAAACGGCAAGTTAATAATCGATTATTTCGATGCTGACCTTGCTGGTATTTACCAATGTCTTGGAGATGATGGATCTAAGGACCCTTTACATGGCTCAGTTACAATTGATGTACACTACGCCCCTAAAGTGACTACCCACCGCCATCATGTGAACACAGAACGTGGTGGCAGGGCAGAGCTTTATTGTGACTACAAAGCTGTACCAATCGCTGTTGCTGAATGGAAAAGGAACGGACAATACTTGGAATATTTTTCCGACAAATATTCAGTTAAAAGTGGCATACATAAGGGAAAGAATAGAACAATTTTGATGGTTAAGGATGTTGGACAAACTGATTTGGGTGAATATGAATGCGAAGTTAAGGTAGGGTAGAAAACAGTATAAATATGTATTTCTTCTTTAGATAAGAAGAATTAATGATTATATATATCTGTATGATTTTTTTTAGAATGCCATTGGTGCCAATGAAAATAAGATTCATTTGATATACGAACCCGAAAATCCTCAATTTGAAGACATGAAAATCGACGGACGCAAGGTTACACTTTACTGGCTAGTTAAAAGTGTTCAACCTTTATCCGAAGCTGTTATGGACTATAAAATAGATGGTGTAAGTAGTGAAATATATATTTTATTTAGGTAACTTTTAAGTACATTTAGTGCTTAGTGAGATGGCACACTAGTAAAGAACAAGCCGACTAACCCAATCATAGTAGGCTCAATCCCCAGCGGCAGCTAGTTTTTTGTTTTTGTGTGCACTGTTTGGTTCAAAATTGCGCCACTTTGATTCAATCATTTTCTAGTTAAGGCTACAAATGTAGTGATTTTCCTTTAATTCAAACTGGTTTCCATTGATTTAACTTTGTTTTTTTTTTTTGGCTCAGTGTACATTAATGCTACACTGCACCAAAAAGGTACATAAAATTAATGAATTTGTACATTAAATTAATGTAAAAATTCATGACAAATGAGCCAATGTACAGATTCATTAAATTTAAGAATCTTTTTATGAACAAATTCATAAGGGAATGAATCTTTCTTAAAAATTAAGAATAAGTTCTTAAATTTTAAGAATTCTGTTCATAAACGAATTCGAAAATTTTTGAATATGTTTAAGAAAAGTTTCTTAGATTTTAAGAAAAGTTTCTTAGATTTTAAGAAAAGTTTCTTAAATTTTAAGAAAAGTTTCTTAGATTTTTAGAAAAGTTTCTTAGATTTTAAGAAAAGTTTCTTAGATTTTAAGAAAAGTTTCTTAGATTTTAAGAAAAGTTTCTTACATTTTAAGATTATTTCTTAAATTTTATGATTTTTTTCATAAATTTCGTAAAAATTTAAATGAAAGGAGACTGGGCACTTTTGTATGGGACGTGGCCCATCGGTGTAACACATTGTGACATACATCAAATGAAAGGTCTCGATGAGTGTATTGTTTTTTAGTATGGGCACAAGTCTGTATCTCGTGCAGGGAAAGTGCAGTGATGCATTTTATGTTCAAAAATATGTGTAATAAAATTCAGAAAAGTATACATTTTGACTAGATACTAGATTAAATTGTTTCAAAAACATTACATAACTGTGTTGGAAGTTCAATTGGGCTATTCCATCACCAGTTTTCACCCATGACTAAATGCATTTTTTGGTTTTTTTTTTTAACACTTTTGTATGGGACGCGGCTCATTGGTGTAACACATTGAGACACACATTAGATGAAAGATCTCAATGAGCGTGTTATTTTTTTGTATGTACAAAAGACTATCTCGTGCAGGGAAAGTGCAGTGGTGCATTTTATGCTCAAAAATAAATGTAACACATTGAGACTTACATCAAATAAAAGGTACTGATGAGCGCATTATTCCTTTAAATGGACACAAAACTCTTTCTCGAGGAAGGTGGAGTGTTGCATTTTATGTTCAAAAATGTATTAGGTACACCTTATTTTACATGTTTGTGTTTTTAGAACAAAAAAAGGTATGGTTTGGAGTTTAAATTCACTCCAACATTTTATTAGTAATATAACTTAAAGTTTGATTTGCATTTTTGAAAAATTAGTCACTACCATCATATATTTAAATTACTTTCAAATCAACAAGGTAGTTTCGCACACGACTTCAAAGTACAGAAAATCATATACTAACTCAAACATTTTTTGGTATTGCATTTCATAAATCCATAAAAACCGATAAATGCATTTTTACTTGCGATATAGGTACTATATATCAAGTTATGCATTCGTACAAAAAAAAAAAGTTGAGATAACATTTTTCCATGACATTACGATGGTAGACAATGCCAAAAAAGTGGGTCCCGGAAGTCCGTCTGTCTGTCTGTCTGTCTGTCAGTCTGTCAGTCTGTCTGTCAGTCTGTCTGTCTGTCTGTATAAGGAGCTACAGCGTAAACGGATGGACCGATTGATGTCAAACCTGGTATGCAGCGTTATTTGGCGACTCTCCAGAGGGGTTTTTGGAATTAATTTTTTTGGACCAAAAATAACGGTACTTGTCATATACCGATTTTAGTAAAATTGAAATCTCTCGAAAACGGTTCTAACGATTTTGTTTAAAAAATTCAAATGTTAGTTTAAAGCTAAGGTCTATCTTCTAATGAAAAATTTTTTTTTTGAAAATCATTATTAACGGTACCTGCCATAGAACCGTTTTTTTCAAATCCGATTATCTCCAAAACTGCTTATTCGATTTCAACGAATTTTTTTGTGAAGAAGCATTTATATAATTTAAATATAAGCCAAAAATAAAATTTTGAGAGAAATAATTTTTGGATTTTTAAAAAAATTTTGAAAATTTTTTTTTGAAAAATCAAATTTTCGAAAACCGGACATTGAATTTTTTTGAAATTTTGTTTATAGATGTTGATTAATGATTTCTAAAAAATGGCATACCAATTTTAATTTTAAACTTTTTTTCCAAAAAATTATTTATAAAAAATTAGTTTTTTAAAAAACGGCTCTAACGATTTTGAAAATTTGTTTTCTAAAAATGCATGTTAATATATCAATCAAAACTGCATACTTGTTTTGGAGGGCAATTTAATTTCAGATTTTATTTTATTTTTTTTTAAAACGAATTTTATTTTTTTTTTTCCAAATTTTTATATAAAAAGTCTTAAAAATTTAAGCAACTTTAACTCTAAGAGCAAGTTCGTGCGACCCCAGTCGTGCATTTTATTTTTTTTGAAAATTAGAGCAGTTGATGGATTAGTCCAACAAAACAAAGTTATTATAATGTTTTTGAATCAAGTCAATCGAGCATGTAGTCAAAATGTATGCTTTTCTGAGTTTTATTACATACATTTTTAAACATAAAATGCATCACTGCACTTTCCCTGCACGAGACACAGACTTTTGGCCATATAAAAAAATAACAAACTAATCGAGACCTTTCATTTGAAGTATGTATCAATGTGTTACACAAATGAGCCACGTCCCATACAAAAGTGTTTTAAAAACCGAAAAATGCATTGCGTCATGGGTGAAAACTGGTGATGGAATAGCCCAATTGATCTCCCAACACAGTTATGTAATTTTTTTGAACCAAGTTAATCGAGTGTCTAGTCAAAATGTATACTTTTCTGAAATTTATTACATACATTTTTAGACATAAAATGCATCACTGCGCTTTCCCTGCACGAGATACAGACTTGTGCCCATACAAAAAAATAGTACACTCATCGAGACCTTTCATTTGATGTATGTCTCAATGTGTTACACCAATGGGCCAAAATGCCCACTCTCCTTTTGCTTGAATTTTATGAAAAAAATCATAAAAACTATGAATTTTCCTTAAAGTTGTATGATTGTTTTCATAAAATATAATACACTTTTCATTAAAATTTATGCAGTTATCATTTATATAAATGCATATAATACATTACCATTCCCAGCCTTTAGTTTGTTCCTAAAAAATTGTATTCCAAACAAACAAACAGCTAATGAAAACAACCCAAAATCTAAAACAAAAAAATGAAAATTGTTTTTAAAAATAAAAGAAATTATTAACGTATCACTATAAATTTCACTATAAATTAAATTTTTAATCTAATTTTACTTTTTTAATGGATGCATCATCTGGAAAGATAGAAAAAAGTTTGTATTAGTAAAATGAA
Organism: Episyrphus balteatus; assembly: GCF_945859705.1. Taxonomy (NCBI): domain Eukaryota; kingdom Metazoa; phylum Arthropoda; class Insecta; order Diptera; family Syrphidae; genus Episyrphus; species Episyrphus balteatus. The sequence continues at coordinate 104,433,634 of NC_079134.1, forward strand.
TATATACTTTTTGGTTTAAAAAATCGAAATAGCTAGAAGGTTAAATTATCTTATTCTTACCTTATTTTAATCGGCAGCATTAGAGTCTGGAGCTGAAAAAAAAAAACAATACAAAATTGAATAAGTTGGGGAAAGATAAAAATATAAAGAATTTAGGTTCCTATGAGAAATGTTGATAATATTAAGTTAAAACAAAATTTAAATATTAAGAGAAATAAAAAAAATACAACACTTACTAAATTCAATGTTTTGCTTTAGTTTGCAATGACAATTTCAAGTGTACAGGGTTTGTTGAGAATCGCCTTTAATATGGTTTTTATTTTGTGTTGATTTTTCCTCTTTGCCAGTCCAAAGTTGAAGATTACGTACGTGCCTCCATATTTCACAAAAATATCAAATTACGATTTTCAATTTTAAAATATGAACCTATAACACAAAAAAATAAAATATATATTTAATAAATAAAAGAAAGCAATTTTTAACATTATATGTTTTTATACTTATCTGAGTATGTGGGAAAGAGGCAACCAGGAACCAACAACATTTTACACTGTTGAAATGTACTTATACTCTTCAAAATTGTCTATGTGGTTAAAATGCTTAACACTATAATAAATATTGTCTTTTATTCACAAACTTTTATAACTTGTTTCGGCAACGACCATCCACTTCGAATATCAGATTTTAAATTAAATCCTCAAAGAAATCTTTCTAACGCATAGATTCAGAACAACAGTTATTATTTTCTAGATTGATGAAAAAGTACATAGACTTTAAGAAAATATACTTAAACACTCAAAACGTAAGAATTTGTTCATTATTTATATGTATACTTTCATAATATTTAATGAATTAATTCTTAAATTTTGGAAAAATATGAATTTCGAACATAAAAAGTATGAACAGATTCTTAAATTTTAAGAATAAGTTCTTAATACCGAATACAGGATAACGGTAAAATATTCCTTGTTTTTCGATCAATGAAAAAATACATTCATTTTAAGAAAACATACATTCATTTTAAGAAAAAATCCTTAAAAAACACAAAATTTATGAACTTCTTACAAATGTAATTTTGAAAATAGATTTTTTTCAATTTTAGGAGGGAAAAAGTCAATTTTAAAAATTATTTAAGCTCAAAATACAACTGATTGGAAAATAATAGTGAATTTCATTCATAAAAGTATGTCCAGATTCTATGATTCAGCAAAATATTCTTTCAAATTGGAGCTAGAAGTTTATGAATTTATTCATAAACTTTCGTATTCGTTCTTAAAAAAAATTCATAAAAATATTTTCCATAGGAAAATTTTTATGAAAACTGATTCTTAAAGGAGAATGGGCAAGTTTGAATTTTTTATTTTTTGATGTAATTAAGGCTTACATATATTATGCAGAAGTTTTATCCCTGTGACGTATTTCAATAACGGATAAAATGCAATTTTGCATTTAACACTTTATATATGTCTTAATGTTAAAACTCAATTGTGTATTTTAAGTGCAAAATATTATTTTCTGTCATTTTCCCTGAGTCTGAAGGCCTTTATCTTGAATATCCAACCACTAGAACCCAAACTATAAGCATTTTAAAACAACAAATTCAAGCTAATACAGTAAAATAGGGAGAAAAAAGGGGTAAATCTCGGAATGAATGTAAGTAGAAATTTTTTTTGCTCAATATCTTCCTTTTGCCATTCTATAACATATCTCAAAAGTCTAGAAAAATCTCATGTCCGCTTGTCGCGATTTCAAGGTCAAATCGCGAAATGGAGATTTTCAAAATTAGCAGAAATAGGCTATGGTACTATATACACATATGATACATGATGTCAAGGTATTTTTTAATGCTGAATCCAAAAAATCTAAAATCAAGACAATCTGACGTCTCTGGAAAAAGTTATACCTGTTTTTCATCTGTCAACTCATATTATTATAACAGTTGCAAACTTACTGCCGAAAAACCCTTAAAAGTTATGGTAGATGAACCAAATTTTGCATGAAGATTTTAGAATCCATCATTATTAAAAACCAAAACAATCCATTACAAAAAATATATATACCTACGAAATAATGGTATTTTTTGATGGAGGGGCAAATTTTAGGATATGCACTAAAGAAGATTCTTGTTCATCTTAGGAATAAGTGCTAATAGGCTGATTTTTTCATTTTAATCTTTGTTTGGATATTCTTTAACTACCCTCAAAAATCTAAAAAAATCTCATGTCCGCAAGTCCTAATTTTCTTGGTTTGAAAATAAGGTGCAGATTTTAAAAAATTAATAAGAAAAGTTTAAATTTTTATATGTATACCAACATAAGCGACATGATTTAAAGGTATTTTTTAACACTTATTCCAACAAAACTCACAAACAAGTCAACCTGACCATCCCTGAAAAGTAATGCACCTTATTCATGTTGATCTGACACAAATATCTGAAGTGTAGTTTTTCAATTTTTTAAAATCTGCACCTTACCTTCAAACCAAGAAAATTAGGACTTGCGGACATGAGATTTTTTTAGATTTTTGAGGGTAGTTAAAGAATATCCAAACAAAGATTAAAATGAAAAAATTAGCCTATTAGCACTTATTCCTAAGATGAACAAGAATCTTCTTTAGTGCATATCCTAAAATTTGCCCCTCCATCAAAAAATACCATTATTTCGTAGGTATATATATTTTTTGCAATGCATTGTTTTGATTTTTAATGATGATGGATTCTAAAATCTTCATGCAAAATTTGGTTCATCTACCATAACTTTTAAGGGTTTTTCGGCAGTAAGTTTGCAACTGTTATAATAATATGAGTTGACAGATGAAAAACAGGTATAACTTTTTCCAGAGACGTCAGATTGTCTTGATTTTAGATTTTTTGGATTCAGCATTAAAAAAATACCTTGACATCATGTATCATATGTGTATATAGTACCATAGCCAATTTCTGCTAATTTTGAAAATCTCCATTTCGCGATTTGACCTTGAAATCGCGACAAGCGGACATGAGATTTTTCTAGACTTTTGAGATATGTTATAGAATGGCAAAAGGAAGATATTGAGCAAAAAAAATTTCTACTAACATTCATTCCGAGGTTAAACCCTTATTTGACTGGATTAAGCCTATTTTTAGAGTTTTGTTGTTCATTTTTTTGTTACTTTGAATTGTTTGAAAACTTTCGAACCTGAAATGGTTGTCTTAAAAATCTTATAATGTCTTCAATTTTATTAATGTCTTCATGCTCAGGGAAAATGACAGAGCATCATATTTTATATTCCATATAAAAATATAAATCAGTTTTTCCTTGAACAATGCATTAACAATACTAATACTGCATTATCTTGCATTCTTAACGCAATACAGCGAAACGTCCATAGTAAAAGTTTTTCCTGGGCTATAATTCTTTCATTTGATACCAATTTTATTGATGGCCGCTCAACGTCCAAAATGCCCATTCTCCTTTATGAATCTTTCTTAAAACTAAACTTTTTTTTTAAGAATTTGTGCTTAAATTTAATGAATTTTTCTTAAAAATGGAATTTTGGTTTATGAACGAGATTCATAGTTTTTAAGAATAATACTTTTTTCAGTGTATAAAACATCCCTGGAAATGAGCTGATTACCACAGAAAATCCCTGGAAAAGATCTGAATAGGTAGCTGCCTCTTGTGCTGGAGCTTGGAGGAGCATTCTTTTATCTCCTAGAAAGGAAACTCATAGAAATCAAAGAAAAGAATCTTCTTCCTTCTTGGATCATCTAAGTGCCATTTTATTCACGCGATGTTGAACATAACTTGAGGATTTTAACCTTCCAAATTAGGTTTTATTCACGACATTCTGGAGAACAATGAATCAATCAAATGGAACAAAGCTGCAAAAAAGTACTGAATCGTTGACACCACCAATCCACTACGCCAAACCGTCATAGACTCTAGACTCTGTTATCAGTCAAGAAGAAATGTGTTAAGTAATTCAAAAACTTAAAGACAGGAAAGCAGCAGGAGCAGATGGAATACCAACAGAGTTCATAAAATATGAAACGGACTCGCTTACCGGCACATTAACTTCTTTTTATAACAGCATTTTGGACACTGGAGAAATACCAGATAATTTCAAAGAATCAATAACACGGTGTAACACTCAAAATATACGCGGGCGGAGACCTATCAGGTTTTGTAGAGCTAGTCGCACTGATTACGAAACGGTATTTGAAAATCCCCTAACACCCCCAAAATCTGGAGTTACGGGCAAAAAACGGTTTTTTGGACCTTCACCCATTGAACAAATTCTAGCTTCGACAATTTTTTACCCATTTTCGATTTTTTTTACAGTTTCTGATAGAAGATAAATATACCTTTTCAACAATGTATAAAACATGTAACTCGGTTAAACCACTTAGAATTTATAAGCTGTCAAAGTTCAAAAATTCCATTTTTTTTGTTATTTGCCCAACTTCGGGATCAATTTAAAGTATATGTTTTCAAAACAACATGCTATTTAAAAAATATATTCTAAAACTATATCTATTTCTCAATCAATCGAGGTATTTTTTATGAAAATCACTTCAAAATTGGCTTAGAAAAAAAAATTTTTCGATTTCAACCCAGATACTTCTTCTAGTTTTTGAGAAAATTGAAAAATAAAACGAATAAAAACAACAAATATTTTGAAAAAAGAAAAATCTGATAAAATAATTTTTCAATTTTCTCAAAAATTAGAAGACATAGAAAAATATAGTTTTCACTGTTCTTTAAGCAATCAATTGAGGCAGTTTTCTGTGTGAGTAATTTTTTTACTAAAATTCACAGTCTGGACAAAAATAGTATAAAATGAGTTTAAAAAAATTTTGTTTCGCCTATTTTTAACTTTGAAATCGATTATTTCAAAAACTATTGGTTATATTATATTGATTTAAGAATTAGAATCAAATGTACAATTTTTCCTTTCGGAAATGGTATCATTTGTTTGTTAATAATTTTTTTTATTTTGATAATTTTTTTTTAGAAAAATGCCCCTCCCACCTAAACGGGGAGAGATAGACCTCCCTCCCAAAGAAAAAATGTTTGTATTGAGCTCTTCTACAAAAACCCGTTATCAAATCCTGGCGCCCAAGTTATCCTACTACGTGCCGAAACAACATTTTTGTTCTATACCTAAAAGTTCGAATTTCTGTATCTGGGTTGAAATCGAAAAATTTTTTTTCTAGCCAATTTTGAAGTGATTTTCATAAAAAATACCTCGATTGATTGAGAAATAGATATAGTTTTAGAATATATGTTTTAAATAGCATGTTGTTTTGAAAACATATACTTTAAATTGATCCCGAAGTTGGGCAAATAACAAAAAAATGGAATTTTTGAACTTTGACAGCTTATAAATTCTAAGTGGTTTAACCGAGTTACATGTTTTATACATTGTTGAAAAAGTATATTTATCTTCTATCAGAAACTGTAAAAAAATCGAAAATGGGTACAAAATTGTCGAAGCTAGAATTTGTTCAATGGGTGAAGGTCCAAAAAACCGTTTTTGCCCGTAACTCCAGATTTTGGGGGTGTTAGGGGATTTTCAAATACCGTTTCGTAATCAGTGCGACTAGCTCTACAAAACCTGAAAGGTCTCCGCCCGCGTATATTTTGAAACCTCATTTTTGTAACACTGTGTAATCTTTCCGATCCATAAAAAAGGCAGTATATCTGATCCATGCAATTATAGAGGGATCTTTTTTCTTATCGCTTTCTTTAAGATATTTGCAACACTTGTAAATGATCGATTGAAGTGGATAGATATAAACAAGCTGCTGGGGGAATATCAAGCAGGCTTTAGGAGTGGCTATTCGACTATCGACAACATTTTTGCTAAAACGTGTTTTTCGTGGATTTCAAGACAGCTTTCGATACAGTGGATCGGTCTTCAAACTGTACAACGTTGGTATGCCAGAAAAAATTGGGAGAGTAGTTGAAAATATGTAAGACGGCAGTAAATCAGCGGTATGGAATGGTTCTGATATTTCATAGTGGTTCGAGTCGAAAATGGGAGTTAAACAAGAGTGCTCTTTAAGTCCATGTTTTTTCGCTTTGATCATAAATGATCTTGCAGATTTTTTGCCCGGTGGCATAGAAAAGGCGAAAACAAGCACTTTTATTCGCTGACGATGTGATACTGGTTGCTCTACAGTTGATGATCAAAAAACTTGAAGCGTACTGCCGATTATGGAATTTGGGAGTAAATCTTGGCAAATCAAAGGCCCGACAGAACTGCAAGGAGTGAAAAATGGTTTTTAAAAATATTCAATAATAGAGTTTTTTTGACTTTTAGTCCAAATTGCGTTTCGCCCAGGTACAACAGTTGGGCTCATCAGTTAGATGCTGTTGTATCCTTTCTAAGACGCAAAATTTTGGTCGATGATTACCGACACTTATTAAAATTACAGCATAAACTTACTGTGAATTCTAATATTTCTAGGGGAATTTGATTAAATTCGTGCACCTAAAAAATATATTGCCGATGGTCTGGCTAGCCCGTAGTCTGGCTTAAGTTATAGAAGAAAGAAAACAGAAAACTAAAATAATGAATATAATTTCATAATTTTTGTTTATGTTTTGTGGACTTTATGAATAATATTCAATAATAGAGTTTTTTTGACTTTTAGTCCAAATTGCGTTTCGCCTAGGTACAACAGTTGGGCTCATCAGTTAGATGCTGTTGTACTGTTGCCAGACTACGGGCTAGCCAGACCATCGGCAATATATTTTTTAGGTGCACGAATTTAATCAAATTCCCCTAGAAATATTAGAATTCACAGTAAGTTTATGCTGTAATTTTAATAAGTGTCGGTAATCATCGACCAAAATTTTACGTCTTAGAAAGGGTACAACAGCATCTAACTGATGAGCCCAACTGTTGTACCTGGGCGAAACGCAATTTGGACTAAAAGTAAAAAAAAACTCTATTATTGAATATTATTCATAAAGTCCACAAAACATAAACAAAAATTATGAAATTATTTTCATTATTTTAGTTTTCTGTTTTCTTTCTTCTGTTTTTAAAAATAGTGACCCAATCGAAGTTGTCCAAACCTACAAGTATTTGGGTATGACTATTTCGTATAATCTAAGTATCTAAGTACGATTATGATACACCACCTCAAGGAATAACTAGTTGCAGGCAAAACTGCAATAAGCGCAACTTGGAAGAAATGCTTTTCGAATAAAACAATCGCACACAGTGTTAAATATAAGGTATTTGTTGCAGTGGCTGAATCTGTTAACATGGGGATACGAGAGATATGAAGCAGTCGAAAAACTTCTTAGGTTTTTTATAAAAAATGTTTTCGCTTGCCTAAAACCACCCCAAACTACATGCTCACAATTGAGAAAGGATTATCACCCTTATTTATTAGAACTTTGAAGTGTCATGCAGCCTACATTGTAACAGTTCTTGAGATGCCAGATAGCAGGTTACCCAAGCTTTTAGCAAAAGATACAATCAGGAACAAAAAATGGATGATACAAAAAATTCGAAGAACTTGGGAGCTATTGTGCAACCGATTTCAGATTGCTGGGAGAAGATGGAATATGATCCAAGGACAATCTTTTGTATCTTCTTTCCAAGGGGGTCATCCCCCCCCCCCCCCCCCCCCCAAGAACTCAAAACATAAACAAGAAATTTTTATGTTATACTATAAATCTTATTGAGTAAGATGATTTTCAAAACGTTGAAGTTTCAGAATATGAACGAAAATGAAAAGTGAACTTTTTTTTTGGTTTTCAAACCAACTATTTTACCATATTTTGGAAAAAATGTGCTCAAACTGGATTATGAAGTTTTTTGCAATGAAGATGCTTATTTTTCCCAAAAAGGAACTTTTAATTAATAAGAACAACGCAGTTTAGAGCATGAACAGTTGGGAATATGGGTGGATTATGCATACAAAATAGTACCAAAATGCTTTTACTTGAAAAATTGTATGAATTATAAACTTTTTTCTGTACACATTTCGTGCATATCAAGACTAGTGTATACATATTAATTCTACTGTACAATTATTTAATATTATTTATGCATATGGGCCTATATTCGATGGAGTGAATAAAATATTAAATAAGCTTTCTGTGGCTTAGCTGTGTGGTACATTTTGTTGATAAATTTTGTTGATGTTTTGGGATTTAGCCCCATTAAAAATAAACTGGAAAAATTTTTAAGAAGAATCTCATTTCTCAATTTGTTTTATGTTTTTGAAATGTTTCTGTTTAACAAATATGTCCGATCATATTTGTGAATTTTGTTTGCTTAAAATATGTATATAATAGTACTAGATTATTTAAACAACTAGTAATTACACCGGCACCCAAAATAAAAAAAGTGTCATGTACCAGGAACCAGACCTATCTTTCTATATGTTTTTGGACACGATGAATCCGAATTTCAAGTCTGTTTGCTTCTGTCACCCTCCAGTTTTGAGTAAAATGCAAAAAAAAGAAGGTTTTTGCCTTTTTTTGAGTCTTTTTTACATTTTTCTTAAAACTGGAGGGTGAACGGGAAAAACGGACTTGAAATTCGGATTCAGCGGGTCCAAAAACATATAGAAAGATAGGTCTGGTTCCTGGTACATACAACTTTTTTTTGGTGGGCTGGCACTGTCGCGACATGTCGCTTTCATCCCCGGCACACACAAAAAAAAAGTTTCATGCACCAGGAACCACACCTATCTTTCTATATGTTTTTGAACCAGCTGAATTTGAATTTCAAGTCCGTTTTGCCCGAACACCCTTCGGTTTTGAGAAGAATGCAAAAAACTCAAAAAAAAAGTCATAAAAATTCAAACAAAATGCAGTCACAGCTCAAAACTGGAGGGTGACCGGGCCAAACGGACTTGAAATTCGGATTCAGCGTACCCAAAAACATATAGAAAGATAGGTATGGTTCCTGGTACATGACATTTTTTTTATTTTGTGTGCCGGTGTTATTTTTATTAGGGTTAAGAACTTAAGCAACTCTGTCTACGGTAAAATAAATATTTAAGCAACCTTGGTAATTAAATAATCTTTGAGAACCAATTTAAGAAAATCTAAAATATAACTGAATGTGTTTAATTTTGTAAATAACCGAAGGCCGAAGGAATCAGAGACAATTTTATTTGAAAGTTCTAAATAACGAGTGAAAAGCATCTGAAAATTTCTATCTCTTCGTCATTGAAATATTAACCTTCTGTCGGCACACGGGTGCGAATTTGGTAGTAGAAAAATAACGATTTTTCAAAAAAGTATTCTCAAGAAAGTCTATATATAATGGTGAAAATATGTTTTTTAGTTATTTTTAATGCATGATTCTCTATAAAATATTAAGACCGAAAAAAGTTCTAGCGATATGAAAAAGTATAAAAAGCAAATTCGCCCTCGTGTGCCTATCACGTAACAAAAAAGAGGTGTGCCTGCAGAGGTGTGCCTGCAGAGGTGTGCCTGCGCATAAATTTTCAAACATCATTTGAAAAAAAATTAATAATTGTAAAAGCAAAATTTAAAAAACTACCACATTCGTCAATATCGAGAAAGAAATAATTTATTTGACACTTATTTATTTATTTAATTCGTTCAATACTAACGTTACATATCTTAATATTAAATTTATAAACTAAAAAAATTAACATTAAATACAATATTACATATATGTAAATTAAAATTGTGCAAACTTTGTTTGAAATTCTTACTCTTAAAATTAACATTAAATGAAGAATTTATAAAATAGTATCTGTTGAAGACTGAAATCAGGGGTGAGATTCTGTATGGCGAAAACGAACAAACGTTTTCGTGTGTGCGAAAGGTTTGATTCATACAACTTGAAAAACAAAAGAATTTGTTCTGTACCTGTCACAAATTTTCTTTCGCTTTTTAAAACGAACGATCGTTTTCGTTTCGTTTTTTATAGAATGTACCCCCAGTTGATTTAAGGGACTATTTACACCATAATTTGTTCTGCTAAATATTGGATTTAAAATAATTTGTCTACGTAAATTAGCTTGACTGTAGCTGTTTAGACGATCCAAAGCTGATGGAGATGTTATTGACTCAATTATTATCTTTAAGATAAAACATAACTGTAAATATTGTCTATGGCACGATAATAACGGAAGATTGATTAACCTTAATCTATTAAGTGTATATCCTGGAGACCACGGGAGAAAACGTAGACAAAAATGCAGTGGAGATGTGTCCAACATATAGTCATATGTTATATAGTTCTTTTTGCGTGTAAAACACATTAGGGGTATTCACGATCTGGTGCAACAGGCCTAGTAAAAGTGTAAAATTTTATTTTTTTACAATAGATCGTGAACGCACCTCTTCTTATCTCTAGTAAATATTGAATGGAATCCATGATATGATTTATATCAGCTTCACTCTTTTTTTTTACGGAGTTGTCTTTCCACCGATGCTTCTTCTTTTTTTTCAATTTTTTTATAATTTCATTCTTTGTTGTGTTCGGGTTAATTTATTTTCACAAATTACATCAAAAGAAACAAAATAAAAAAGAGTAAGAATAAAAAAGATAAACTGCTCATCATGGGCGACACGCGACGGCGAGCTGCCATCTGTCAAAAAAATTTTACACCATTGTATTTTTATTTTGCAATAGGGTTAGGGTATAGCAAAAGTGCAAGACCATTGTAAAATTTCAATCCATATATTTTGTTGTTATATTGTTGCAAGATTTTACACTTTTGCACTTTTGCAATGATACTAGACCAGTTGCATCGGATCGTGAATACCCCTATTGTTTTACATTTGTCTAAATTTAATAAAAGACTGTTTTCATTACACCATTCTCTGAACGAATACAGATACTTTGAAGATCTAAACAATCTTTTGTTGATGCTATTTCCTTAAAAAAATTTACATCGTCAGCGTAAATAAGTATAGATGAGTTTTTTAAAATTGAAGGCAAGTCATTAATATATTATATAAATAACAATGGACCGAGATGGCTGTCTTGGGGAACACCAGTATTAATAAAGAATTGATCAGAAACTTAATTTCTGAAATTCACACTATAACTTCTATTTTCTAAAGAAGATGAAATCCATAATAAAAACGATTCGTTAAAACCCAGAGCTCTTAGCTTAAATATAAGTGTTTTGTGACAAAGCTTATCGAACGCTTTGCTAAAATCGGTGAACACACAATCAACTTGTTTATGATCCTCAAAGGCATCAATTCAAAACGTGGTAAAGTTGAACAAATGGTCACTGTTGATTTCTTTTGCATGAATCCATGCTGATTGTCGCAGAAAATGGATCTACAGTTAAAAGACAAGACTTCACAGATAATAGACTCGAACATTTTTGGTATGACAGAAAGTTTTGCAATCGGACGATAATTGATAATTTCATTCTTAGACCCTTTTTTGTGAACTGGTGTTATAAATGCACTTTTCCATAATATAGGAAATGTGGAGAATTTAATAGATACATTGAAAAGAACACAAAGAAGATAGGATATTTCAGATACACACTTTTTCAAAATACAAGATGGAACACCATCAGGGCCCGGCTGAAACAGTTCTCAAGTTCATGAATTTTTTGAATTATTGAATTTTCTTGAATGTCAAAATTGATCGAACTTACTTGTGAAAAATTTAAGTTTGGAGAAAATGAAAATGAGGGTTCTTGAGAACCAGTCAATAAAAATGCGTCTTTAAAGAAGTTAGCAGACATATTTGAAATTTCTCGCGAATCATGACTTGAATTCATATTGAAGCTCATAGAGTTAGGGTATCCGTCCGTCAACATTCCGTTTACTACTCACAAAAGACCAGAAGCTTTTAGGGTCACGTTTTAACTCATTTTGAATTTTAAATATATAATTTGTATACAATTCTTTGGAATAGTCACTAAACATAGTTTTCAGTTCAGAATATACCATAAAATCACCATAAGCTCGGGATGCACTATAATTTGCCCAGGCTTTATTTCTTTTATTTTTTAAATTCTTAAGTTCAGTATTAAACCATGGTGGAGTTTTAATACTTTCAAATGACTTTCGAATCGGAATGGTTTGATAAAAGCAATCAAATAGAATGCTATAAAATTTAAAGCACATCTCGTTAATGTTACAATTTAAAAAAGTTTGATTCCAGTCCACATTACTTAATAAGTTTTTTAATTGATCGAAATTGCATTTTTTGTAATCAAATTTTAGTTTGTTATTTGAATTAAAAGAAACATTATTAATATTAATACTTAGAGATATGTCTAACGCTGGGTGATGTCGGTCTTCTTCCAAAAGCTTAGAATGAGCGGGAATTACAACCATGTCAGTGTATATTGTATTGGAGAAAAAAACTAAGTCCAGAATTTTGTCAAAGCGATTTGTTATTCCATTGAATTGGCTGAGTCCGCATGAGGCTAAACCATCGATAATCAGAAATTCACTTGCGGATGAAAGGTTGGAAGGAGAGAATTAGTCGCAGTCAGTAGAATTTGTCCATGTCAAGTTTGGAAGATTGAAGTCACTCGCCACTTGGTTCCATTTGGTCATATATGTATGTTATCAATGCAGTTTACATAGTTTTCGTAGGTATTACTGTTGGATCGCGGAGGTATATACAAAGATATAATGAAAAGATATCCAAATTCCATTTAAATGCATATTAATTCATTGTCAGAGGAATCGTGATTATTGACTAATGTGCATATAAAGAAGTTTTTAATTGCTATGAGGATTCAACCTCCAACTGTTTGCAAATCGTTCGAGTGTCTGTCACGCCTGAAGACTTGATAATATGAATCAAAAAGCTCAGTGTCAAGAAATGTATTATTTAACCAAGTTTCAGTCAGAATAATTATATCATGTGGAAGATTATTGATATTTTTGTAAACCGTGTTGATCTTTGTCCTTAGACCATTAACGTTTTGGTAATAGATTAATACCTGTTGAAGCTGCTTTTTTGTTGCATTGTCCTGGTCTGCCGAAAAGGGTTCTGAATGGTAGGTGGCTTGGTTAATTTATTCTGAAACTCGTGTACTATAGTTCCAATTGGCCAAAACGATGACGAATTTAGTAAGTGAAGCAAAGAATCTGATACTCTTATTTTAAAAGATTCGTTTATTTACAGTGATTTCGATGTATCATTTTCTCCACGATCGTATCTGAATATGATCACAATTTACAATTTTCACAATTTTCTTAACGTCTATTACCATTTTGTTTTCTTTAATTTAACTTTATCATTAAATAACGATCTTATTCCATAAATAAAACAAAATTGTTTAATGATTAAATTTACGATTTGAAACTTAAATTATTTAAATGTATGGCGGGTGCCCTTTAAAAATCAGAGCAGTGATTTAGTGCTTGACAAACGAATAATCTCTGAATTAATCGGAACTATTCGAGACAGTTCAATATGACCAATAGAACACTCTTATAACTTCATATAAATTTTATGGAAAATAATTCAAAAATAAATACACATAGCACATTTTCATATCCATACCTACTATTTAAACTTTTGTAAATAAATTTTTTGGCATGACCAATTTTAAATCAGACAGAGTTGTAAGTAGGGGAGAGTGGGGCAGTTTTGAACACGGGGCACATTTGAACACTGCATATAAAATTTTAGTATATCAATCTTTTTTAGAAGTATTTCGATATTTGAACCCGTCAACACGATATCCATAAATGTCAACGACTTTCCATCGTTATCTCGGCTGACTTTCAGATTTATAAGTGGAAGGTGATTTTTATAGTGGTTTTGCATTATTTCAGTTTTTTAGTTGTAAGAGTTTAAAAAAAAATTGGCACGTGATTTCAAAACGCAATACAGTTTTTGTTAATGGTTAATGAATTTTAAACTAATTGACGGTGAATTTTTGAATGAATATATTAATGTTAAATATTTATTCAACATTTTATGTCGTTGACACAGTGGGGGCAGTTTTGAACAAGTATGGTGGGGCACTTTTGAACATGTTCAAAACCGCCCCGAGCAGTTTGTATCAGACATTTTAAGGACACTTGAATGTGTTTTATTTAATAAATCGTAATGTTCTTATAAAAAAAATAATGAAACTAGCATTTGTGGGCAAAATTAAAGAAAAAATGGGAATATGTACAACATAATTGAAGATTTAAAAAATGCCTGAATTCTTCAAGTTCTGCTAGACTGTTCTCGATGAGAACTCGATTATATACCGCTTAAGCGTTATAGAAATTAAAGTCAAGCTACCTACACCAATTAATGCTCCTGGTACATGAAGAACATCCGCTTTGTTAACATTTGGATTTAATGTCTAGAAATATATCTATACATTTATATTGAAAATAAATCTATTTTACTCTGAGAAGCATAAATGGTATGAATTCCATTTTTCTAAGATATTTTAAATGAATTTTTATTGGTTTTTGTTTTTCTTTTGAACTTATAAATGTGATAATCTGATAGCTATAGTTTAAATTTTAATGTTATTTTTTCTGAGTTTTTATTATTTGTTGGTTAATTGAATATGATATAATAATCAATTTGGAGTTTTTGTATATTCTTATTAAAAAACTAATAAAAAGTTAAGTATTATTTATTCATTACAAAGAAATTAATACTGATGTTCAAAACTGCCCCTTTCATGTTCAAAACTGCCCCATACATGGGGCACTTTTGAACATAAGATCTAATATTGGTTAAAAATTAAAATTAAATATAAATAATATGCTAAAATAACCAGCTATAATTTAAAATCGAAGTTCAATATCACTGCTTCATATGAATAAACTTAACAGATCAATAAATCGAATAAATATCTTTCTAGCAGTTGCGAAAGCAAAAAGTGTTCAAAACTGCCCCACTCTCCCCTACCTAATTGATAAGCAGGCTAGTTTTTACAAATTTTTGTCTAGCTTTGAGATAGTTTTAAGTTGATGAATAATAAAAATGAATTTTAAATTTAAAAAAAAAAACACTCTTTTCATAACATTCCAAAAACTACTTCCAACTGATTTTGTGTGATGTTTTCCGGTGAAGAAAATAGACATAAAAAGTAGTACAGATAAATAAATACATAAAATCAACAACTAAAAAAAAAACATTGTTACACTCATGAAACTTGGCAAAAAGTTTGCTTTTAAGATAAGAACCAAGGGGAAAAAGGTCTATAAAAAAAGTTGGGTTTTTCTTCGCGGACAAGGGGGAGGTGGTAAAGGTCAAATAAAATAGTGAACAAATATGTTTGGTGAATGTCATCATATGACACATGTTTTTAAGGTATTTTTTGATGCTGAATCTAATGAAATAAAATAAAGCCAAGATTCATTTAATTTTTGGTTTAAATGAAACGTTTATACATAAGTTCATAGACGTTTTACACGAATCATTGGCTTTTTGGGACCAGTTACACATTTTACTGTCTCGTCGAAAAAAATACCTTTTCATTTAATTTTTTTATAAAAACTCTTTATTCCTGCTTTCTATCCCAAATTCAACGTTTTTACCAAATTTCATAATAGACAGAGAGTCAGCGACTTAATGTTTGCAGGTAATTGCTTAGTGTTCAGAGTCATACCCCTAGATAGTCTTCACCGAGTTATATAAGAAACTGCTGGTCTGCCTGTCCATAGATGTGGCGAACATGTGTAAAATTTGTCATGAAGGTGCTAAAAAATTTTAAATTAAGAAATCAACCTTAAATCAAAAAAAAATTATTTTAAGACAACGACAAAGCCTACGAAAATAAACGATAGCTTTTTTCAAAGATAAGAACTCAAACTACTTGTTGATTTTTAAATAAATGTTTTTTGATCAATAGTTTTTGAGAAAAAAATTTCAAACACAAAATTTTGAAAAAAAATTTCAAAAAAAGTTCAAACAGTTTTTTTTTTTCAAAAAATCTACCCAATATTATTATTATATTGTATTATTTTTTTTTTTATTTTTATTTCTCTTATATATTTTGAGTCAAACACCGAAAACTGAAAGTCAAAATCTCTTTTACTTTTTGAGAAAACAAAAAAATTACCAAACCTTCTATTTTTTCACCAACGCCAAAATTACGGCTATTAATTATGTAAGCGGAAGGGATTATTTAAAAAAAGAAAAATACTTAAAATCAAAAAATTTTATTAAAAAACAACGGTAACACTTACAGTTATGAACCATACTTTTTTCGAAAGCTAAAATTATACACTTAATTTAAATTTTGATATGAATTTATTTAAACCAACTATTCCGAAATAAACGATTTCAAAGTCAAAATTTTAGAAAAAAAGTTTAAAAAACACTTTGATTACTATTTTAGTGAAGACTGAGGATTTCAATACGAAGTTTATCGATAAAGTAAACATCCTCAATTGATTTCTTATCAAAAACTGAAAATCATTACGTTCCTATGCCTTCTTGTTTTCCTTGAAAATTGAAAAATAGAAAAACTACTTTTTTTACCAGGCTCATTCATTTATTTTGAAAACAATTGATTTAAATAACTTAACTCAAAAATTTAAATTAAGTGTATAATTTTAGGTTTCGAAAAAAGTATGGATAATAACTGTAAGTGTTGCCGTTGTTTTTTAATAAAATTTTTTGATTTTAAGTATTTTTCTTTTTTTAAATAATCCCTTTCGCTTAAACGGGGGAAGATAGACACCCCCTCCCATATTAAAAAATGATTGTACAAAAAACCGCTATCAATTCTTGGTTGCTAAGTTATATAACTTTCCCTCGAATGTTTCTTTTTTACTTGTGAAAAACTGAATCTGCGAAAAAAAAGATAGGTTCAAATGGCCATATATCGGTTAATTTTCAATTAAAAAATTTAATAAGACCAGCATTTTAAAGAAAATTTAATCCTCTATCTTTTATTAGAGCAATGTTAATGTCTATCTCAGCCCAAATAAGAGACAAAACCAAAAAAGTAAAAAAACTAAAAAAACTAATTTTTTAAAATTTTTTTTTGTTTGTTTTGACTGTTTTGGTAAGAACATTTTTTTTATAAATTTTTTAAAAAACATTATAAGTATAGGAAATTTAATTCTCTACAAAGTTTGTTAAGTGCAATATCTCAAAATAATGCTTTGTTTACGAGATATATTGAAAAAACCAAAAAGGGGGCTTTTGCACCCCTATCTCCAGTTCCCACCCTCTCATTTAATACCACTCCGCGGTTTTATCTTTTTTATAACCCATTGAACGATTCCTGCAATAAAACCCGTGAACATCTTACTTCCTTTTTGAAAGACATAATTAATAGCCGTAATTTTGGCGTTGCTGAAAAAATAGAAGGTTTGGTAATTTTCAGTTTTCTCAAAAAGTAAAAGAGATTTTGACTTTCAGTTTTCGGTGTTTGACTCAAAATATATAATAGAAATAAAAATAGTAGATTTTTTGAAAAAAAAAAAAAAACTGTTTGAACTTTTTTTGAATTTATTTTCAAAATTTTGTGTTTGAAATTTTTTTTTCAAAAACTATTGATCAAAAAACATTTATTTAAAAATCAACAAGTAGTTTGAGTTGTTATCTTTGAAAAAAGCTATCGTTTATTTTCGTAGGATTTGCCGTTGTCTTAAAATAATTTTTTTGATTTAAGGTTGATTTCTTAATTTAAAATTTTTTTGTACCTTCATCCTTGTATATAAAAACTATAGTACTATCATGGGTTCCAACGACTGAAGCGCCGTCTGGTTCAAGAGAGCGGACCTATTCATGGAATGATTTTGGCAGGAGTGGGGACTAAGAATAATCAGATAATGAAGGAGTCGTCAAAATATTGGAATATTATTTAAGATATTGGAATATTATTTCAAATTTCAATTCCGGGGAAAGTGACTACATACTTAGCTTTGTAGATAGAGGGAGATAGAAAGATGCATAAGTAGAAATGGAAGTTGTTTATTAAAAATTGAAAAAAAAAACTAAAACGTACAACCACGGTTGCCCATAAGTAAAAATTTTTTGTTTTCAAATAAATTAAAAAATTTGGAAATAAATACATAGTAAATACTTTTTTTTTAACAAGACAAATATAAAAAGTCTTATGATAAATAGTAATCGCAAAAATAAAAAAGTTTCATAAAACACAGAGTTATAAAATTCCATCAAAATAACGATGTCCAGAAACATTTAATATTTTTGAATTTCATTTAGATTCATTTTTTTGACAGCGAAAATAACAAAACGTAAATTCTGTAGAATATTTTGTTTGAATCTTCTCTCTTTAATAAGTGAGAAGCATTTTTAACTTGTTAGAAAGTAATGAAACATTAAATTTCAAACATGGTCTCGAAAAAATTCGTCAATAATTGCAGTGAATTTGGCATGAGATGATTGTATTTAAGTGTATGTATTTCGCGTTTATAATAATCTGCTTAAATATTTTAGTTCAATTTGACTAATGGCAATCACGTTTGAAATAAAATTTAAAATTGTATTCTTCTTTGGAAATGTTTTTTTTTTTTTTTTTGTGTTCTTCTTTTTGAAATATTTTTTTCTTGTTGCCTAGGTGATTGTTGTCGAATAGAATATTTTGTTTTGAAAACTTGAATACATTTTTGTTTTTGAATTTTTGTTTGATATTTTCTTACGCAATGTTGCAACATTTAACTTAACTCTAATTTATTCATTAATGAAATAATAAAGCGAGTAATGCTATATTATTATGTACTTTAATACTTAAAAACAAAAGCTTTTGCTTTCTTATTATAGGGCGCTCTACAACTGATTATTCTAGAGAAGTAGATTTTTTTAATTAAAAATATGTACATATGTACATTGTACACATACAATGTAGTTTTGAACTTTCTTTTATTTTAAGATTTTTGTTCAATGTTTCAGGTTTCTATTAATTAATACAAACTTGACAAAAATCATAAAACTTTAAAAAAATATTTAGCATTTTGTTATGTCAAAAACTAATAACCTTCCTTTGAATTTTATGTCGATGACGCTCCCCTTTATTATTTAGTTTTTATTCACTTTATAATTCAAAATGATGCAGTTTAAAACTTGTTTTTATATTATCAATTTGAACTATAAAGAAAAAACCATCCCTACCTAAAAAATAATAAGCAATACAAGATAAGTTAAATGTTGCAACATTGCCTTAGAATATAACAAATAAAAGTCCCAAAACAAAAATCTGTTCAAATTCGCAAAAATAAATTATTTGATTCAAAAATACTCAAATTACTATCACCTAGGAAACAAGAAATAAACAAAGCGTTGTAAACAAAAAATATTTTGTTTACATTTCTCCTTCCCTATTCCCAAGCAGTCGAAATTCAAATTTCAAACATATGATTTCGGTTTTTTCTCTTTATCCTTTTGAAAAGATGAAAGTATTTTTCTCCCTCTTACACACGTATTTTATTCCTTCAGTTCATTCTACTTTCCAAAACTTGGAATAAAGCTACCGCAGCGCACCCTAGTTAAAGGAAGCGGACCTAATAAATTCACTTTCATGATAGTACTATAGTTTCTATATACAATGCCTTCATGACAAATTTTACACATGTTCGCCACATCTACGGACGGGCAGACCAGCAGTTTCTTATATAACTCGGTGAAGACTATCTAGGGGTATGACTCTGAATACTAAGCAATTACCTGCAAACTTTAGGTCACTGGCTCTTAGACTATAAGGGTCACCAATCATTTTTGTTTTCACTAAAATAAAAATACCCTTTTAACTATGAAATTCTTATAGACACTTTAGATTCTTGTTTCTTATTTTAAAAGTAACATAATTTCTGAATTTCAATATAGTACCACTAATATTACTGTAGTATTACACACTTTTTCAAATACACCCATATTTTCTCTACACCTAAAAAAAAACACCCTTTCACATGGAATAAATGTATAAACTAGTTTTATTTGTTATTCCCATTGGAAAGAGAACATATTTAATGTATTTCATAAGGGTACCTTTTATATGTACCTACCATTGATTTTATCGGACTTATCGCGGATTTTCCCTATTTTCAAAAAAAAAAACACCGTTTAACCTAACATATTTGTATAGACTGTTTAAGTTTTGTTATAAATGAAACAATTTTACAAATTTTCATTGGTGTAACAATTTTTTCCCAGTTCTTGTGGTACTAATTCCGAATTTCATCATTTCTTTAACGAAAACACTCTTTCACTAAAGATAATTTTGTACACTTTATGGATTCTTAATTCTTATACCAACCAAAAGTTTTTCACCAAGTTTTAAAAATTAATGACGTTTAAGTCAGCTGTTATGATACCTTTCTCACACATAACTCAACCCATCAAAAAAAAAAAAACACCTGTTCAAAAAAAATATTTTTGACAACTTTTTTAACCCTTTGTCCCTGGTTTATCTAAAACCTTCATCCCGAATTTCATCAGTGTAGCATGTTTTTCACGTGGGTTTCGGTTATATTTAACCTGTTGATGTCAAAAAACAAGCACCCTTGTTTTTAACCGGTATTATCTTTTCTTAGAGCAATCTTATTGACTTTATTTGTATGTCATTATATTCAGAATCAAAAATACCTTAAAAACATGTGTCATATTATGACATTCACCAAACATATTTGTTCACTATATATTTGACCTTCATTCCCTCCCTCTTGTCCGCGAAAAAACACCCTTCCCAAAAGCAAACTTTTTGCCAAGTTTCATGACTGTAACAATTTCTGACCTGGGGTTGCGAGTATATATTTTTCATATATTTTTTGGGTCGTTAAAACCGAATCCGAATTCTATTTCGCCGTATCACGTCAGGTTTTGAAATATTCTCAAAATATGTCAAAACCAAAAAAAAAGTTCTTATCTTATCTTAAGGAGCTTGCTTATATTTTTCATTGAATTTTCATACAAATTAATGTTTTGAAGTAGTGATACCCAAGTAAAAGTATGAAAGTATTGGGCCATTTAATATTTTATATAAAAGGATGTACCTGAGCATTTCATACCAATTTTTTTGGTTTCAGGGAAATATGAACTGTTGTAGTACCAATTTGTTTGTTATTTCCATTATAATTTAAAAAACTGCAGTGTTATTGTACTTTTTCTCAGAATCGGTAAAATCGGATATCCTTGCTCTGTTAATATAATTCGGCTATCTCTCGCGTAAGAAATCTGCTGTCGGCTCTTAGACTAATAAGGTTTCTTCATAAAACAGTTCAATAAGACCATCTATTAGTATATAAAGCAATAAGTTTTCAAACTCACTCGGGAAATGGAATTATTTTTCATGAAATTGTTTAATGGGGGTGAGATAAGCAAATGCCAAATTGGCAGAAAGCAGACTGGATGAAATAAGCATGGGGGGGGGGGGGTCAAACTTGCATAGGTTAAGGTAGGGTGTGTCAAAATGCTAAGCTATGGAATTATCAAATGTAATAGCTTTTAAAAGTTGCATTGCTTATTAAAATTAAATTCTGCGTTTACAATTTTCATTTTTATTAATATATTTGGCTCGCTCAAAATACAGGAAGAAATCGAAGAAATTTGGATTTTAAGAAAGGAGAATGGGCATTTTGGACGTTGAGCGGCCATCAATAAAATTGGTATCAAATGAAAGAATTATAGCCCAGGAAAAACTTTTACTATGGACGTTTCGCTGTATTGCGTTAAGAATGCAAGATAATGCAGTATTAGTATTGTTAATGCATTGTTCAAGGAAAAACTGATTTATATTTTTATATGGAATATAAAATATGATGCTCTGTCATTTTCCCTGAGCATGAAGACATTAATCTTGAAAATCCGACCAATAGAACTCATAATATAAGATTTTTAAGACAACCATTTCAGGTTCGAAAGTTTTCAAACAATTCAAAGTAACAAAAAATTGAACAACAAAACTCTAAAAATAGGCTTGAATTTGTTGTTTTAAAATGCTTATAGTTTGGGTTCTAGTGGTTGGATATTCAAGATAAAGGCCTTCAGACTCAGGGAAAATGACAGAAAATAATATTTTGCACTTAAAATACACAATTGAGTTTTAACATTGAGACATATATAAAGTGTTAAATGCAAAAATGCATTTTATCCGTTATTGAAATACGTCACAGGGATAAAACTTCTGCATAATATATGTAAGCCTTAATTACATCAAAAAATAAAAAATTCATTCCTGGCCGCGTAACGTCCACGTTTCATACAAACTTGCCCATTCTCCTTTTTGAAATATATGTTTTTTTAACTGCGCCGTTTGGATACAAAAAAAAATATATTCAATATTTGTAGGCTTTCTCGTGAAAGATAAACTTTTAAGATTATATTTGTTGAAATTGAACCCTTAGTAAGGAACCTGCGAAATAATAACCGAAAGAAAGAAAATCATTTTTTCATATAAAATCCTTTTATTTATTTATTTATTTATTTCGTCAAGCAGAGTTATAAATCTCTTATAGACTACAGAATACAAAAGGAATTATAATATATATATATTCTACCCACCACCTTTTATTTATTTATTTATTTATTTCGTCAAGCAGAGTTATAAATCTCTTATAGACTACAGAATACAAAAGGAATTATAGTCCAGTGCATTTATGATGTTCATATATGGACGACCCAGCAGTTTGTACCACCCCCAAATTTTTTTTGCTCATTCGATAGAGCATTGGCTGAATATCATTACCCTGATTTTTCGCACTCGTGAAATTCACCTTTCGGCCGCCATCTTGGATTTTAGTTTTTGTTGAATATCTCGATTTCTATTAATCTTACATAAAAGTTTTGTATGCAAGAAACGTAGGAAATTAAATTTCGCGTCTTTTATGTTAAGAACATTTTTTCGATATTCTGAATATTAAAAAAGTTACAAGCCAAAAAAGTAAAAAAAACCGAAAAAAATTACAATTTTAAAGTTTTGACCACTTTTTATCAAAACTATAAAAAAACGTTCCGAGAAAAGATTATTCACCTTAAAATTCTCTACAACTCTGCTATACAACTTTTTTTTCTATCTCTATAAATACAAAAGTTATTAATACTTTTTTGTTAAAAAATACCCCTTTTTTACGAAATGAAGAGACTTAAATAAAAAAAATTGCAGTTCCTGAATTTGCTCTTGTAACATAAAGCTATAAAATACTCACTAATCATTTAAAATTCAAGATTTGGTAAAAAAAAATTTAAGAAAAAAGTAAAGATAAAAAACACAAACAAAAAAGAGCATTTTTAACAAAAAAAAGTATTAATAACTTTTGTATTTATAGAGATAGAAAAAAAAGTTGTATATCAGAGTTGTAGAGAATTTTAAGGTGAATAATCTTTTCTCGGAACGTTTTTTCATAGTTTTGATAAAAAGTGGTCAAAACTTTAAAATTGTAATTTTTTTCGGTTTTTTTTAATTTTTTGGCTTGTAACTTTTTTAATATTCAGAATATCGAAAAAGTGTTCTTAACATAAAAGACGCGAAATTTAATTGCCTACGTTTCTTGCATACAAAACTTTTATGTAAGATTAATAGAAATCGAGATATTCAACAAAAACTAAAATCCAAGATGGCGGCCGAAAGGTGAATTTCACGAGTGCGAAAAATCAGGGTAATGATATTCAGCCAATGTTCTATCGAATGAGCAAAAAAAATTTGGGGGTGGTACAAACTGCTGGGTCAAATTATAAATGCACTGGCCTATTATAATATATATATATTCTACCCACCAGAGAAGAAAAAAGATATAATATTTTTTTTAAATACATCTCTGCTTAAAAACATATTGAAATCGGTATTGTTCCAAACTGAGTTGGCCTGTCTTAAACAACGAGTAATAGCTTCATGCAATCATTGTATATAGAAACTATAGTACTATCATGAAAGTGAATTTATTAGGTCCGCTTCCTTTAACTAGGGTGCGCTGCGGTAGCTTTATTCCAATTTTTGGAAAGTAGAATGAAGGAATAAAATACGTGTGTAAGAGGGAGAAAAATACTTTCATCTTTTCAAAAGGATAAAGAGAAAAAAACGAAATCATATGTTTGAAATTTGAATTTCGACTGCTTGGGAATAGGGAAGGAGAAATGTAAACAAAATATTTTTTGTTTACAACGCTTTGTTTATTTCTTGTTTCCTAGGTGATAGTAATTTGAGTATTTTTGAATTAAATAATTTATTTTTGCGAATTTGAATAAATTTTTGTTTTGGGACTTTTATTTGTTATATTCTAAGGCAGTGTTGCAACATTTAACTTATCTTGTATTGCTTATTATTTTCTAGGTACCTATAGTTTTTACTTTATAGGTAGTTCAAATTGATAATATAAAAACAAGTTTTAAACTGCATCATTTTGAATTATAAAGCAAATAAAGTTAAAAACTAAATAATAAAGGGGAAGGTTATTAGTTTTTGACATAACAAAATGCTAAATATTTTTTAAAGTTTTATGATTTTTCTCAAGTTTGTATTAATTAATAAAAACCTGAAACATTGAACAAAAATCTTAAAATAAAAAAAAAGTTCAAAACTACATTGTATGTGTACAATGTACATACATATTTTTAATTAGGTAAAAAAATCTACTTCTCTAGAATAATCAGTTGTAGAGCGCCCTGTATTAAGAAAGGAAAAGCTTTTATTTTTAAGTACATATTAAAGTACATAATAATATAGCATTACTCGCTTTATTATTTCATTAATGAATAAATTAGAGTTAAGTTAAATGTTGCAACATTGCGTAAGAAAATATCAAACAAAAATTCAAAAACAAAAATGTATTCAAGTTTTCAAAACAAAATATTCTATTCGACAGCAATCACCTAGGAAACAAGAAAAAAATATTTCAAAAAGAAGAATACAAACAAAAAAAAAAAAACATTTCCAAAGAAGAATACAATTTTAAATTTTATTTCAAACGTGATTGCCACATTAGTCAAATTGAACTAAAATATTTAAGCAGATTATTATAAACGCGAAATATATACACTTAAATACAATCATCTTATGCCAAATTCACTGCAAGTATTGACGAATTTTTTCGAGACCATGTTTGAAATTTAATGTTTCATTACTTTCTAACAAGTTAAAAATGCTTCTCACTTAGGTATTAAAGAGAGAAGATTCAAACAAATATTCTACAGAATTTACGTTTTGTTACTTTCGCTGTCAAAAAACTGAATCTAAATGAAATTCAAAAATATTAAATGTTTCTGGACATCATTATTTTGATGGAGGAATGTTATAATTCTGTGTTTTATGAAACTTAAATATTTTTGCGATTACTATTTATCATAAGACTTTTTATATTTGTCTTGTTTAAAAAAAAGTACCTATTTACTATGTATTTATTTTCAAATTTTTTAATTTATTTGAAAACAAAAAAATTTTACTTATGGGCAACCGTGGTTGTACGTTTTAGTTTTTTTTTCAATTTTTAATAAACAACTTCAATATCTACTTATGCATCTTTCTATCTCCCTCTATCTTAAGCTAGTCACTTTCCCCCGAATTGAAATTTGAAATAATATTCCAATATCTTAAATAATATTCCAAGATTTTGACGACTCCTTCATTATCTGATTATTCTTAGTCCCCACTCCTGCCAAAATCATTCCATGAATAGGTCCGCTCTCTCGAACCAGACGGCGCTTCAGTCGTTGGAACCCATGATAGTACTATAGTTTTTATATACCAGGATGCAATGAAAAAAACATTCATATCTATGAAAAAAATGGTATTTTTTGAGAAATTGGGAAATTTTAGAATATGCACTAAAAAACATCCTCGTAAAGCCTGGGAATTGGTTGTATTAGGCCATTTTTTTGGTTTCTATCTTTGTTTAGATATTCTTTAACATATGTCAAAAATCTAAAAAAATTTCAAGTCCTCAAGTCCCAATTTTCCTGCTTTGAAGATTAGGTGCAAATTTAAAAAAATTGAAAAACAACACTTCAGATTTTTGTGTCACATCAACATGAATAAGGTGCGTTGCTTTTCAAGAACATTCAGATTGTTTTTTTGTGAATTTTCTTGGAATAAGTGTTAAAAAATACCTTTAAATCATTTGGGTTATGTTGGTATACATATATAAATCTAAAGTTTTATTATTATTTTTTTTAATCCACACTTACACTTTTCTAGGTTAAAACCTAGAAAATTAGGATTTTCGGACATGAGATTTTTTTAGATTTTTGACATAAATTATAGAATATCCAAACAAACATAGAAACCAAAAAATTAACCTATTAGCACTAATTCCAAGATTGTACCAGGATGTTTTTTAGTGCATATCCTTAAATTTCCCAATTTCTCAAAAAATACCATTTTGTCATAGATATGAACGTTTTTTTGCATTGCTTTGTTTTTATTCTTAATGATAATGGGTATTAACACCTTCATGCAAAATATGGTTCCGCTACCATAACTTTTTCGGTAGTAAGTTAGCAACTGTTATAATAATATGGGTTGACAGATGAAAAACAGGTATAACTTTTTTGAGAGACGTCAGATTGCCTTGGTTTTAAATTTTTTGTAATCAGCATTAAAAAATACCTTGAAGACATGTATCGTATGTGCATACAATACCATTGTCCATTGTTGCTAATTTGAAAACCTCCATTCCATTTCCGGACATGAGATTTTTCTAGACTTTTGAGGTAAGTTATAGAATGCCAAAACGAAGATAGTGAGCAAAAAAAATTTCTATTACGTCGCCTCAATAAAATAATGTCGTATGTTACATTGGCTACTTTTGGGAAAACGCAATCAAAGTTCAGAATTTTTTTTCTCGAAAACTGTACGGTGAATTTTTTTAAAAATATCATGGTATATACAGAAAACATTTGCCTATTGAAATGCGTTAGAATTATTTCAATATTCCAATCCAGAAACAAATAATAGTCAATTTTGTCCAATATGCCGTTGTCGTATGTAACGTTTTCACAGAAAAAATTTGTTAGTCAAACACATACGACAAATTCATGACACATACGACAAAAAATAAACAAAGTTTAATCCTACACTTGTTTACGACATACGACATTTTCGATGCGAAAAAAAAGCACATAGAACAAGGTTTTTTCTTTTTAAACGGTTTACGTTAATTTATTATTTTAAAGTAGAGCAACTTAACTCTTAATTCTTAAAATATATTTTTTTTTGTTTAAACAAAAGAAAAAAACTTAAAATAAAATTTAATTCACAGAAAAAGTATTATTTTTATGCCATTCCATTCGCATTTTTAAGACATTTTCACGCTTATTATCCAGTCTATCTCGTTGAAGAAGCAATCTTTTTTCTTGAAACTTGGTAGGTCTTAAGGGCACATTATAAGAAGTTCTAGAAGTTTCCAGAAAAACGAATTCAAAATAGCTAAATTATTAACAGACAAAGACGGTAACGGAGAAGATTTGTACGCGTCTTCTCCTTTACCGCTTTATCTGTGAATAATTTGGCTACGTTAAATTAGTTTTTCGTGAAACTTCTAGAACATCAACTTTATCCTTTAACACCTACCAAGTTTCAAGAAAAAAGGTTGCTTCTTCAACGAGATAGACTGAAAACAAAGTCAATGTTTGTGTCTTCTCCGTGTGGAATGGCCGTTCTTAAAATACCTATACTTTTTTTTGTCCAAACAGAAAAAAACTTAAATCACATTCATAGAAAAAATAAAACATTTTTATGTTATTTTTGAACAATTTTTAGAATTAGAATGGTAGATTCCGATCGTTGGGTTGATTATTTTTAGATGTGGATGGAGTATAGACATAAGAATATCATGTGCAGCTTCATAAAAATTTCGGAGGGCCGAGTTTTCATTTTGATTTTCTAACTGGTACGTGGGATCGCCGTTATCTTCATTGTCTGCTGAAAAGTCCTTGCCACTGGATTCAGAGCACTCATTGGGCGAACCTAATGGATCGACATCGAGGAATTCATCATCCAATATTTCGTTGCTCATGCTAAATAAAATAAAATCATAAAACCACTTTTTAAGCATTTAGTATGCATTATCATATTACGCATAAAGCACCTCCGATAAACTAGGCGCAGGTGACTCGTCAGCCCTGCTCGACATCTTGATTGCGACTGAAATTACACTCTTCTGTGTATTTCCTTACGGGACATACGACAAACGTTTACCGAAATTCCAGTAAAATATTTTCGTATGTGTAGCAAAAATAGCACATACTACAATTATTTACCGAACGAAGAAAACACAGATTTTGTATGAAAAAATTGTAGTATGTGATAATTTTTGTCGTATGTGCACGTTTTCAGTGCACTTACGACAAATAGATACTGAAAATGTTTGTAAACCTACACATACGACAAAATGCATACTGATTATCTCGGAAACGAAGACAGATATCGAAAAACGGATTTCACAGAATGAAAGAGAAAAAATCAATAAGCAAAACTGCATTCAAATCTCAAAACCTCAATTTTGCACATACGACAATATTTTATTGAGGCGACGATTAGCATTCATTCCGAGGTTAAAGCCTTATTTGACTGGATTATAAAAACTTAAAACGATTTTAGCAATCATAACAATTTTCAAAACAAAAAAAAAACAAAACCAAACATTCTTTCTTCAAGAAATCGAATGGCATAGCTACTTTGTTTGGATATTAAAATCTTTTAAAAATGTCTTTTCGTAATCTGAAAAACTCGAATTAGCTGGTTTTAGCCTACCAGTGTAATCTATAAGATAATCTGTAAAGCAAACATGTTTTTCTTCCTCTATTGGCATTTATTTGTTTTTTAAATTAATTTACATTTGAGAGTGCGCGAGTGTAGGTATATGTTTCGTTGAAAAAAGTCCTGTCTTTTTCATAGAACCGTCATATTACTTGCATAAAAAACCTTTTGAAACCTTTTCTGTTCAAAGTATTTTATGCTTAGTTTTTCTTTCCAGACATACACATGGAGCTCAGAAAGCATAATCAGCACAAGTAAACATCCAGAAAATACTGGTATTTGGAAACTGAAACATGAAATTGAACTAGTTCCCGGATTCTGGCACGCACGTGTTAAAACAAAAAACACTGTTGGCTGGTCTAAGTTCTCCAATGAACATAATTTCAAAATCGATGAATCTAGTGAAGAAGGTAAGTTTTTTTCATTTAAAATCGAAAAGTTTTAACAAAACATGTTTTTTTTTAAATTCAGATAACGTTGAAAGTATAGTACCTCAAGATATTATATTGGCCGCTGGTATCGGTTCAGGAATAGTAACTAAGCCTACTGAAGAATCCAGTGCTGCTCAATTAACACTTGTACGAGCATTAATAATAGGTTTTAGTCTGATATCATTAATTAAAGAATTTGTGCCATATTTTACAAACTTTTAAAATGGAGAAAAAAATAACTATTTTCTCTATTAATATCGACTATTTACTCAAACAAAAAAGCTGCAAGGCATAAAAAATCACAAAATGAAATAAAAAATTTCTCAAACAAACGGCTCAAGACAATAGCTATTGAAAAAAATAATTTTTCCTATACATGAAATAAAAGTTATTAAGAAAACTTTTTGCACAAACAGAAATCTTAAAAAAATTAAATGCCTATGTACATGTTTAATTAATTATTTACAACAGTATGTACTTATTATTTTTTCTTATATGAAATAATAATTTTCATTTTATATTTTAAATTATAATTTATAAATTTTATTGACCAAAGCATAAGTAAATCGTATAGAAAAGTATAAAAACTGTAAAAATGTTTGAGAAGTCTAAGCTTTGCACTTGTTATATTTTAGTTTAAGAATCATAAATAT
Source organism: Episyrphus balteatus (assembly GCF_945859705.1). Lineage (NCBI taxonomy): Eukaryota > Metazoa > Arthropoda > Insecta > Diptera > Syrphidae > Episyrphus > Episyrphus balteatus. The sequence continues at coordinate 104,463,312 of NC_079134.1, forward strand.
TTGTTTTTTAGTATTGTATAGTATGTAATATAATATAATGAGTAATTCTTGGTTCCGACTTATCAAATCCTGCAAACATCCAAAATTAATTTTAAATCAATTAAAAATTGGCGATTTATGTAGGTAGTTTAGTTATACAGAAATCAACTAAACCACATTTTGATGAATAACGAAGAAAAATAAAAACGATTTGTGTGACATATGTGCCTATGATGATGTACATACTTACATAATATACAATACCTATACAAATGACAATTATTTTGAGATTGTGCATTTTTGCAAATCGCTTTACAGGGCGCGATTTATGAATATTTTTGTAATGAATTCTTACAATCCAATTTTATTTGTATATGTTTTATTAAAGTCCGAAGTCTTTTGAAATGAATACAAAAAATATTCCTCAAGATGACTTGGAAATAAAAAAGAAAATTGCCTCATTGACGCGATCTAATTATTTGGAGATCCCAGATCATTTGTAAGTTCTGAAATAAAGTAAGGATTCCAATATTTGTATTCTTTTGCTAAGGCTCATTTTTGCTTTCTACAATACTTTTTAAATTCTTTTTAGTTTAAACTTTATTTTGATACCAAAGAAATTACAATGTGTTTACCTTTAAAGTGCCAAAATTTTCAATGGTGTTATAACTCGTGCCTTAGTTTTGAAGCTGATAAAATGCACTTATAACTTAGGTTTAGTAACTGAGTTTTTTAATTGCAATCAATTTCAAGTAAAATCGGCACGGCTGCAGTACTGATTGATTTAAATGTTTTAAAATTTATTTCTAATGAGATTTCAATAAATTTCCATTGCTAAAATATTATTTTTTCGAATGTGACACATAAATTAAAACTTTCTAAGAGGTTGGTGATAAGAATGCTATTACAAGAAGACTCTCCTTTTGAACTGGAAACATGTTTTTTACACTGCACAGTGGGTCACCTCCCATACAAAGTGCGGTCAAAAATATAATGACCATATTTTTTTTAATGAAACACCTGTATTATCATTTTATATGATTTATTATTGCAAAAAAATGCATCAAGTCAGTTTTTTTAAAATTTTGGTTATTTTCAAGAAAAATAAAAAAAGGTAAAAAAATTTTGTTTTTGAAAATATAAAAAAAATGGTTAATGCCGGAAATGGACCTGCCTGTCAGTCGAGCACTTTACCCTTACCCTCTAGTTCAGTCTTTTATAAAAATAATAGTAATAATTACGTTGTAATTTTTTTTTCTCCGTGTATCGTCATTTAAACTCGTATTACTCGAAAAGGGGAAAAAAGGCGCTATTATTTCGAAATCTCTAATTTAATGAAAATTGAGCTAAATAAAAATGGTTAAAATTGCTTCGCTAACGAGCCCCATTACAATTAGCCTTAATGTTATTTAACAATATAATTTATGTTTTTAGAAAGTATTAAACTTCTCGTTTAATATCCATAACAATTTAGTACTGTTCACAATTTTTAACACTCGCTATCACTATCGCAAGTTGACACCTTATAACTGCAGCGATAAGAAAACTGTACATTTTTTTATATACCGACTTTGAATGGCTATTAAGAAATGAAAAAAGGGGTAACCGTCAAATTTTTTTTTGGTTTTGGTTCGATGGGAGATTGTAGAACGTTGTTTAATCATTGGATTTTAAAAAATTGACATTAACTTTTTTTATTTTTGACCTATGGCGGGACCCACTGTGCACTGCACTGATAGAAAAGAGTAACTAAAGCAAATTATTAGGGAACCCGGCCGAACAGCTCTAATTTTGACGATTTTTTTTTTCAAACGTAGGTATTAGGTAATTATAAATACTTTAAAGTCTATAGATTAAAATTTGCCGATGTTGCCGTATTGTTTTTTAAAATTAAAATTAAATTTTTTTTGAACAAAACCATTTTTTTTGCTTAAATTTCATAAAACAAATGATAGCAAAAGATTCTCTAGGTAATTTAAGGAAAAAAATATAATGGAGCAAGGGACAATCTTCCATCGTTTAAGCGATAAATGCAATTTTCTAACATTCTGACCTCAAACACAAAAAAAAATATTTTGAAAACAACGGCAACACCTTCAATATTTTAAAATACATTTTTAAAAAGCCAGAAGCTCATTCTTCTCTCTTAAATTTAAATCCACTAAATTTAATTAGGAGTTTTTGAAAAAATGGTCCTCAAACTCAGAATTTAAAAAAAAATGTTATTATACCTTTATGTAAATCCAAAACTCTAGTCTTTTACAAAATTTTTAAACAAAGCCATTTTATGGCACAATTTTTGAAAAATAATTCTTAAAATCCAAATTTTGAAGAAAAAAAATTGTAAAAAAAAAATTTCAAACTAATTTTTTTCAAAATTTTATGTAATTACTTATTTAGTTTTTAAAATTCAATGCTCTTATTTATTTTTGAACAAAAACAGAAAACTGGATTCAAAAATATCTTGTCATTTTTTCAAAATTGTATGTACCTAATTAATTACTTATTTAGTTTTTAAAATTCAATGCTCTTATTTATTTTTGAACAAAAAATGTGCCATAAAATGGCTTTGTTTAAAATTTTTGTAAAAGACTAGGGTTTTGGCTTTACAAAAAGGTATAATACGATATTGTAGGTGTAACCGTTGATTTTTAATAATTTGTTTTCCAAATTAAGTCATTTTTTTTTTTTAAATTGCCACCCCCCGCTAAACGAAGGGAATAGACCTCCCCCCTCCCATACGATTTTTTTCTTGCTCTAGAATTTCGGCACATTGCTCCTGAATCACCCTGTATATGGGCATCAGGTAATTTCATTTTCAGTTTATAATTAACGCAAATTATTCGCCACCATTTGTTTCGTTAATTTATTGTGGATGTAAAATTTAACGAAAACTATTAAAATCGAAGTGAACTAAAGACAACCTATGTATTTCCAAAACCATTATAAAACAAAGTTGTAAAAAAGCTCAACTCAACCTAAACATAAGTTTTCTTTCTAATTATAAAATTAAAAAAATATGTATGCTCTAAACTGAATTATTTGTCTTCTAAAACAAATTTTATGGATAGTATTGTGAGAACAACCTTAAATAATATGTGCCTCATAAATAGCGTTAAGTAATATCATACTTTACTAAAATAGGCTTTATGTACAAGAAGTGCAAATTATCAAGAATTGAAATATAGGTATATGAAAAAAAATATTTTTTGACACATCGAGCGTTTTAAAAATTGATACTAGTATCTTAAACAAAATATATACAACTTCATTATCCAAATTGTCTAGAATGAAAAACTAAATTTATATAAATATTTAAAACCCGTATAGTTAAAAAAAAACTACCTACAAATACAAAAGTATTCCTTGAAAAGTTAAGTTATTGCAAAGATTAGCGTAACATCAAAAATTGTTTGTATAGTTTAAGGAAATACTAAAATATAATTAAATAATAAAATTGATTTTTGTACTTATTTGACTAATATTTTGTATGTATGTATAAAAAAATGGATTTCCCTATTCGGGAGCTTAACTTTAAATGTTTCAAGTCAGTATTTATTAACTTTGTTTAAAAATAGTTTTAGTATATGTTTCTATGAATTATTAAATATGTTATTATTTCAAAATCTTGAATATTATGTCAATGAGAATTATTATTTTGTTACTTTAATTATTAGATAGTTAATGTCATACCTATACAAGTAAATGAAATGATTGAATGATACCTGAAAGTGTAGATTTGAAAATATTAAACTAATCATTTAAAAATATAGATGAATATAAATCTTTTCTTTTTTAATCATTGACCGAAGAAAGATTTTCGTTTCGTAGAAAAAGGAATTACAGGGGCGGACCGCCGGCGCTGGTCACCCTAAGTAAGTAGACACTCTGATTGTAATTCATGATTTTCTTGTTAAGATATAAAATCCGCGATGATTTAATAATATTGATTATATTATACAGTTAGTCGTCAGTTAAATTACTTTGATTGATATCACGTGCGTCGCCTCAATAAAATCATGTCGTATGTTACATTCGGCTACTTTTGGGAAAACTCAATTAAAGTTCAGTTTTTTTTTCTCGAAAACTGTACGGTCAATTTTTTTTTTAAATATCATGACATATACAAAAAATATTTGTCTATTGAAATTTGTTAGAATTATTTCAATATTCCAATCCAGAAACAAATTATAGTCAATTTTCTCCAATATGCCGATGTCGTATGTAACGTTTTCGCAGAAACTATTTGTTAGCCAAACACATATGTACGACAAATTGATGACACATACGACAAAAATAAGCAAAGTTTAATTCGACACTTATTTACGACATACGACAAATAGATGTCAAATTCAATGCGAAAAAAACATAGAAGAAGGTTTTTTCTTTCAAAACAACTAACGTTGATTTATTAACTTTTTAAAATCACATTGGCTCTTAGTAATAACCCGAGTTTAGCAAAATTCGATTTTAACAAAAATATCAATGGTAAAATAACATACATCTTACTTCTAAACTTAGAATTTGTTTAGAAGATAGAAGCAGTTCACCTATAAAGTGATAAAACTTTTTTAATTTTTTATTTTTTGTTAAAATCGAGGTTTCGCTAAATTCGGATATACCTATTACTATGGGTTATTGACTTCACAACAAAATTCTTTCTTAAAGAGAAACTAACATAAATAGAAAAAAAAAATAATAGGTATGTACATTATTTTTAAAGCAATTTTAGTATTAATGAGATCACAGTTTAATAAAATTAAGTTACTATTGAAGTTGAATTAAAATTATTACAGTTTTAAGATAGCACGATAAAAGCTTCATACAAGTTTACATTGTCACTGGATTGGAAACATTGGGGGAACCTAAAGGATCGACATAAAGGAATTCATCTTCCAATATTTAGTTACGTATGCTAAATTAATAAAATCATAAAACCACTATTTTATGCACTTTGTATGCATAAAATAGAGCATAAAGCTCCTCGGATAAACTTGGAGCAGGTCAACTCGTCCGACTTGCTCGACATCTTGATTGTTGATTGCAACTGAAATTACACTCGTCAGTGTATTTCCTTATTGGACATACGACAAACGTTTACTGAAATTCCAGTAAAATATTGTTGTATGTGTAGCAAAAACAGCACATACGACAATTATTAACCGAACGAAGAAAAACACAGATTTTGTATGAAAAAATTGTAGTATGTGATAATTTTTGTCGTATGTGCACGTTTTCTGTGCACTTACGACAAAAAGCTACTGAAAATGTTTGTAAACCTACACATACGACAAAATGCATAGCGATTATCTCGGAAACGGATACAGATATCGAAAAACGGATTTCACAGAATGAAAGAAAAAAAAATCAATTAGCAAAACTGCATTCAAATTTCAAAACCTCAATTTTGCACTTACGACAATATTTTATTGAGGCGACGATCAGTCCCTTGTGATGGGTCAAAATTAACCACGGTTATGGCCCGGAGTGGCCTTCAAATAAAAAGTAGGTGCATCAGGGTCTTGTGGAATGTTCATTAGGGAGACCCCAAGAGGCGAGGGGTATGTATATATCCCAAGGACTGGTAGGGGTGGAACTCAACATATCATTTATGAGGTAGTTATCGATGAGACTAAGTTTGGAGATTGTTTCATTCATAAGTATAAGTGCATGACTTATTATCGGAATGGTGTTGGTTTCGTTGTGAATGAATAAGTTCGAGAATCTTGTCTGTGGTTTTTTCCACAACATAGTCTGATTATTTTCCTTTTCAGTTTCGAAAGAGCTGCTACCATTGTCTCGGGGAGATGGAACACTAGATTGGGAATGCATAGCCAAGAATTGGCCTGATCAAGGTTTTGTAAAAGAGGAGTTTAGACTTGTTAGATAGAGAGTTTTGTCTGAGGAACGGCATTAGGGCATTCGAAATTTTTTGAGCCTTTGTTGGGACAAATTTCGCATGAACTTTGAATTTCAAAAGATTAGTAAATGTCACACCAAGGTATTTTATCTCGTTTTTTGGTCGAATGATCGTGCCATTGAGTCTAAGAACGAGTTTTTTACTCTCTTTAATTGCCTCAGAGGAATTGCCGCTGGCGGGCGTTACGGAAGCAAATTAATTCGGTTTTAAGTGGGTTAATTTTAATAACCCACGATTTGTAATAATTATTTATTAGAAAGATGTGTTTTTCCAGATGTCGGAGTGCCTGTGCGGGAGAAGAATGGCTAGAGTATACAATTGTGTCGTCGCGTCGGCATAAAGCAGACCCTTAGACTGAATGTTATTCTCAGAGAGTTCATGGGGGAAGTCGTGAAGGAAGAGATTGGAAAATATGCATTGTTTATGCAATTATTGATTAATATTGTCAAGAAACTTATCGCTAGGGATGTGAGTTTCTTGAGTGCGAAGTTAGAGATCCCATCCGGCCCAGTAGACTTGCTCGGTTTCAGTTGCCTGATAATACTAGTGACGTCTTCAGTGTCGGTGAAGATATGAGTTTCAATAAGACGGAGTGCAGAATGCTACATACCAAGTTTTACACCAATCGGTTTATTCGTTTAGGCTGTAGCTTCGTTTACAGACAGACAGACTGACAGACTGACAGACTGACAGACTGACAGACTGACATACTGACATACTGACAGACTGACAGACTGACAGACTGACAGACTGACAGAATTCGCGTGCGCGAATTAATAAATATTTTATTTCAATGCGACATTTTTTTGTACTTATGTATCTATATCACAATTAAAAACAGGACCCGCTCACGTTTGAGTCAGAAAGTGACCCCATTTTACGGTAGTTTTCTTCGATTCCCTTTCCCAGTGAATTTTATTTAAAGAACTGAATCAAAATAAATGTTTACATTATATGGTAAATAACACGGTGTAACACTCAAAATATACGCGGGCGGAGACCTATCACGTTTTGTAGAGCTTTTCGCACTGATTACGAAACGGTATTTAAAAAGTCCCAAACATCCCCAAAATCTGGAGTTAAGGGCAAAAAATGGGTGAAGGTCAAAAAAACCGTTTTTTGCCCCTAACTCCAGATTTTAGGGGTGTTAGGGACTTTTTAAATACCGTTTCGTAATCAGTGCGACTAGCTCTACAAAACGTGATAGGTCTCCACCCGCGTATATTTTAAAACCTAATTTTTGTAACACCGGGGATAGGGGCCCCCACGATAGTGAGTTGACCTAGGATCAGCGTAGAAGGGGATGTTCTCTTCGTCGTTGGGTGATATCAAATCCTCATCAAAAAGTTCCTAAGCTTCTAAGTACCGCTGGTTAGGATGTCTTGGCGGATTTATGACTCTTCCTATTATTGTGTTAGGGTGGTTAGAATATTTGCCGAACTTTATAATTTTGGCTTCTTCATACAGTCTCTTGTTGCTACGTGTTTCCTGCGTATCCTGTTGTAGTGCATGCCTGTACAGATCCTTAAGATCTTCGTCTCCAGGACTGCTAACTTGTTTAGATGGGATTTTGTCACCGTGAACTAGATAGGAAAACAGTAGGTGATGATAGCCCTTATGAGCTGCTTGTACAGGAGAAGCT